>NC_092704.1:33744915-34057415 GCF_964275005.1 Diadema setosum | reverse complement strand
AATTATATATCAAAATGTTTGGAATAAGATTTTAGGAAAAGTTACCAAATTTGGTAAAAATTGCATGAAGGGCGAAGGAGTGGCGAATGAAAATCTGGTAGGGGGCAAAATGTGCCCCCCCCCCCTTGGGCTTTATAGGTTAAAGAATAATCATGTGAATTCAATTGCAAAATGTCAACGATTCCTTAAAAAAAGCAATGAGGAAATAACATTTAAATTAAGGTAATGACATTGCATCCAAATGAGACATATGTTTGGATGGCCATATTGACATTGTTGTCACATCAACAAACAATGTACAGCTGATTGACACTCAGTTCCAAAAGAAACAACTCGACTCAGACAGGTGTCAGAACAGTGTTGTTTCCTTTCTCTGCTTTATTTCTTTCAAACTGTGTTACTAGAATACATAATTTCTGCACTTTAACCGTATCCAGATAAAACAATTCTTAGTGCATGTGTCAGTCGTGTTCTACACCATCGTTCCCGAAAAGTTAAAGTAAAGTAAAAGACAGTGAATTAATAAGTATTTTTATATTGAGGAAAGGGGGTGGGGAGGGGAGATTTCGATCATTCATTTGGTTTTTTTTAATGTCCCAAACAACAACAGCAACCAAGAATGCGGTGAGACCAAGAAAATACACTGCGAAAAGACAGTAACTGATATTCAGTTCCTTTATTTTCATTGAACACTACAATTGCTTTATTTCCGTCAAACAGTTTTATCGATCAGTTCATACAGAACACGATGAAAAGAGTTTTCAATTTATTTCTCTCTTGTGCCTGGAATAAAACATCAAAAGACACCGAACCATCAAGAGATCAATCTGGAATCATCAGTATCTTAGGATTTTTCTTTCGAAATGTCGCTAATAGATTTTCTATTCAATTCCTTGCTCTCTTCTATAGAAAGGATACTGAAATCAAGGAGTCAATACCATGATTGAATGCCGAAGATAAACCCTGCAGTCACAACAACAACAACAACAACAACAACAATCTCTATTATCCTTTTGACCAACGAATTTTCGCTCGGCTGTTACAATGACAGTCACGCACACATAATTGAAATTACCCTGTAGAAATTCTGTCGCTGAATAAAGGATGCTTGTGAACCATGATTCTTTAGAGGACAGATAAGTAAAAGTAGAGCGAACCAACTGGAGTTCGTGGCACCCTTACAGCAAGAGGTGAGGGTAGGATAGAAATCGATGTCTGTAGATCAGAAACTGCCAGTGCTCTGATGAAGATGTCGGTCGAATGTTGATTGACTCCTACTTGCATCCGTAATGCGAGGATAACGAGCAGGTTTCCTAGTATCCCAACGAAGGCACAGCTCATCTCCAGACCATTCACCCACGTCCACTTAAAGACCCATACCCACTGCAATTGGTCGAGCTCTGGTTGATCACCTGGTTGATTTGTCGCGTCAGTTTCGTTGGAGGAATTCCATGACGAATTGTTTCTGCAAATTCCTGGAGTTCCTACACCTTCTGAATCTAGGGTTCGGTCCTTCGAGATGACGCTTTTACCAGAAAATTCGTGAAGAGGCGATACTAGGTCCCTGTGGACTATGATACCAATCGCTACAACCAAACTCCAATGATGGGGAAGCGCGCCTTAGTCTCTGATATCTCCTACGCCAATAAAGATAAACGATCGGACTCGAATTACGTTTTGTAGTGACATATATACGTATAGATATTGTAGTAGGTAATAAGACAACAGAGATTAAGAATCAAACTTCTCATTATGAAGATTACAAGGAAATTCAATGAAAGTTATGACAAAATTATCTTTCCTATTCGGTAAAACTCATAATTCTTAAAATCAGAATGTGTATAAACTATCTCTTATTTAGTTGTTTGCAAAAGTTTTACCAAGCATTCAGAAAGTCCATCCTGATAGTCTAAAATTTGTGTAGTTTCAGTTTCATCTATTGTTCAGGTACTGCGAAAAATCAATGGCATGAATCACGTAAATGAAGGGAAAAAAGTCCTCAACAGTATTTGATATCGAAATAAAACCCTACATTCATGAGTCGAAACAATCATAAGCCTGCCATTACTTCAACAGATGTAGCAAAGTACATTGGAAATTGGAACTTGTGACAAAAGAAGAAGAAGAAGAAAAAGAAGACTGGGTCTAGTAAAGCGTGCTGTATCCGAAGACCGAAAATTCCATCTTATCAAAATATATTCGTACTCCAAAGAAACTGTCATCAGATAGGGTAAGAAAATGAAAAGCTACCACAGAATATAACTTACGTCAAAGGTGTGACTATAGACACTCTTCACAAGTCGGGATTATGGTGAAAACGATGCTGACAGTGTCTCGTAGTCTCATTGGATTGGACTTCTCGAAAGATGTCTATTTGTACCCCATCTCAAACAAATCTTTACATGCCAATGTCGTAGATCGAGCATCACCAATAGAAAAACACCTGAAATACGCAGGCACATTGGAGCGAGTTGCGCAATGACCTTTCTGCGCAGATTGAATTGCAGATTGGCTTTTACCCTCCCCTTCCCTCGTCACATAGCCCATCCCAAATTGAAAAACGTCCCGAGGCTCCTAGCTGCATGAGAACTGCTCATGCTTCCATTAACCGACTCCCGCTCAGCCCAAAGGACACCCCCCCCCCCCACACACACACATAACATACGACCTACACACGAACACATACACTGACACTCGTTCCGCACCCCTGAGATATTTACAGGCTTGCAGATGTAAAGGGGACTTAAAACTGCACAGGAACAGAAACTATGACCTACATAATTATTACCTACGTGCCTTCCAGAACATTCTAGCGACTGCAAACGTCAATTACAGCATTATTGGTGAACCTGATCATAATTAGTCTTTGGCCTCCTATAATAAACTGGTCGGACTATATCATACAGGCTAAGAGTAAAGGCCTGCCACACGTTTCCGGGTAAGCCAAGCGGGCTCGTTGCGAGTATGGATTTTCCAGCACGCAGGAACATTTTCCGCGGTCGGACAAGGACGTTGGCGAGTTCCGTACTTGCGTCCTACCTGCTAACCGCGTGCTACTTACGTGCTACTTGCGTGTATTCCGTGTGAAGTGCGTGAGAGCTTCGAAACCGATCTGTTTTCAGCTGCGAGCGACACACAGGGCCTGCGAAGAACCCTCGCATGAGTTGCCTGCGTGGTGCTGCCGCTAGGATAAAGGGCCTCCTACTGGTGATCTACCTGTACCTCTGAGGGCAAAACCCTGCGACTCACCCGGAACTAGTTTTGAGTATTATCAAGGCCTTGTCACATCGTGTTTGGAGGAGCATTGCGGGTTTATCTGCGGGTGGACTGCTACCCGGACCAGCCAGCAGTTGGCCAGGACCTGACAGTACATAGCGCGTATCTCGCCCGTAGTTGCCCGGAGGTGTGCACGCAAGTCCGATTTACCCGCAGCCAAGGTTTGAGCATGACAAAAAGTTTTCCCGGTGAATCGCAGGGATTGCCCGCTGACGTCCACGCAAAACGCCAGTAGTAACAGGCAGTTTACCCACTTGAAGTATGTTGCCCGTGGATGTATGCTTTCTCACCGGAAGGGTGTGTCATCTGCATATCATTCTGTGGGACATCTGCCATATCAGATTCCTTCAGAGCCATCATTTGCCACCCAAGAGCCTACACGCAGGTCAAACGGAATGGACGTAAGTAGAACGGAAGTAGCAAGGGTCCAGCTGGTAAGTCACATGCGAAACTCGCTCAAATCCTTGCCCGCCTGCAAAATCTGTCCTGCGTGCTGGAAAATCCCCACACGTATCAAGCCCGCGTATCTTGCCCGGAAAGGTGTGACAGGGCCAAAACTTGGCTGCGGGTAAGGAGGACTTGCGTGCGCAACTCCGGGCAACTACGGGTGAGATACGTGCTAGGTGCTGTCATGTGCGGGTCATCTGCGGGGACCCCCGGATAGCAAATATTGTTCTTCGCAAGTCGCACGCAAGGCTTGCCTGGAAAGGTGTGCAGGGCCCAAGTGTCCGAGCTTTAACCCGTTGAGGACGGATTGATTTTGCTACAACAAACATTTCCCATAGACACCTGCCCGAGTATCATACTTAACTCGGGACTCGTCATCAACATGAGCAAAGTCTATCGCAAAAATTCAACCATTGCTTGAAAAACAACAACGAACAATGATATGACAGGGCATTTAAACTAAAGCAATGACATTGGATGAAAACGAGACATCTGGATGGTCGTACGATACTGGCATTGTTGTCACATGAGCCGATATTGTACAGGTGACTTACAGTCAGTTGCAAAAGAAACAACTCAACGTAACATTAGTTTCGTATAATAATTCCTTTGTATGCTGTATTTCTTTCAATTAACTGAAATATTCCTAATCGCATCTTCTAACGTATCCAGATAAATCGATTCTTAGTGCGTGTGTAAAGCCTTGTCCTTCACCATCACAGGAGTGGGGACAAACGGAGGAGGGGGGGGGGTTTACGGGTAGCATCACGATCATTTATTTATTTTTTTTTTTTCATTGCCCCTCAAAACAACAATGGTTAAGAATTCTAAAGGTGAATCCAGGAATAAAAGGCGTCGGGTATTATTCACTTGCTGTATTTCCATTGAACAGTTACTTTATTTCCTTTGCGCAGTTTTATCGATCAGTCCATAATGACTACACTGAAAAGAGTTCCGTGCACGGTCAATTTATTTTTCTCATATGCATGGAATGAAATATCAAAGGACTGCGAAACATCAAAAAATCAATCTGGAGTTCTCAGTTTCTTAGGTCTTTTCCTTCGGAGATGCCGCTAATGGATTTCCCATTCAATTCATTTCCCTGCACTCTCTATTAATAGGATGTTAATGTGCATGGAGTCAGGAGTTACGTTCAGTCGCTGTTCCTTAACTTCAAGATTAGCTATTAAACTTTCAGGGTAGGCTCTTGCTCCTTAAATGGATGGCATGAATTTGGCTGAGATGTTGGTTCAGATTTCATTTTTTTTTTTTAAACATAATTACAATTCACTAACTTAGAATATTACAGAGAATACTTATTCTAAGAGAATTTAAATGTAACTGATGAAAAATCTGTTTTGAAATGACCGAGATAAAAAAAGGGAGTAAGACAGAGTTACCCAAATAAAAGGTTTGGCTCACCCTTTGTTAGGATCTCTTTGGTTTTGGATATCTCAGCCATTTTAAATCCGATTTTCATTTAAAAAAAAGAAAAAAAAAGAACGTTTTATTCTTTTAAGAACTGTATGTTCCATAAACCAAAAACTGTACCATCACCGTCTGAAAGTATAGTAACAAATACCAATTAACGTTGAATGCTCAAGATAAGCCAAGCCATTGTTGAAATATCACATTAATTTTCTGCCCAATAAATTCCAGCTTGATTGTTACAGTGACACACACACACACACACACACACTCACAGGTTTGAATTACCCGTTAGAAATTCGTCATTGGGTAAAGGGTGTTCGTATGGTACTTTAAACGACTAATATGTAGTACTTTTAATATTGTGTTCATATCATTTTTTAGTTAAAGTGAGAGCTTTTCATTATCACTGGAACAATTGTCGTCGTGAAACGCTTTAGAACAAAAAGGCAAAATTTATTCCTTAATAGGTAGATATAACCGTAGGCTGAGGAACGTTAATGCCAAACCAGTTTTTTCTTTGTTGTTGTTGAAAGAAACATAATATGAAATATAGCCCCACTATGATAGCCAGATATATGTTGTCATCAAAAGTTGTTGAAACTTTGACACACTAACATGTTTCTCTTGCAGTGACAGATAAATTGCTATCTACATTACGTTGTACACATTTAATTTGCAGTTTCAGCACAGTGTACGCTGTATGTTATAAGGATGTTAGATCTTGGAGCATTCACATTTCAGTAAAAGAAGTGAATACGTGAAGAATTACCTCATACCTTAAGCACGTTTGCATTAGTGGTAGTGTCCCCCACTCATAAAACTTCTTATTCGGACATTTTTTTTTTATTCAATATGTTCGACAACAGATATGTGACCATGCATCACAAAATGAACAAAAAGTCGCACACACTGATTTTGTGTGAGGACTGAAAATAGGTGAAATGGGTTAACCGAGCTGATCTTTAATTTTTCATATTTTCTGGAAGAGCAAAACTTCTTCTACATTATGCTAAAATTTGGTATCATAAAACAGGCAAAAAAGTGTGTTTTCTGGCAGTTTATCTCAAATATATATATATATATATATATATATATATGTATTTTTTTTTTTGCCTGATAGTGTGATTAAGTGTGTCTTTAGAGTCCTCTTTTCATTTCTTAGTTACAGACATGTACATTCAACGGTGTGCACTCTTTGACTCTAGCACACACGCACGACGCACATGCACAGACACGCACGCACATACATATACACACACACATAATAAGCATTCTCCTTTTACATTTCTAGGGCTAGTCCAATCAATAACTTTCAGTGACTTTCGAGTCCCTTGTTTTTGGATTAACATTCCCTGATCATTTTTATTCATGTTCCATATTCCACATTTCATACAAGTTTTATATTCCATTTGATTTTGAAAAAGAAATGCTTTTAACACAATGGTCGCTTTGAAACAAAATTGCACAAATATACAAGGACGTATAATTGACGTGTAATATGAGGAACCCACTAAAAAGCAAAGCTTGTAGGATGTGGGTTCCAAAAATAGAATATAGGCTTAGTACAGTATATTAATGTCAAAAGTGAAGTAACATGCAAAAATACAAGATGTCGAGAATATTATAAAGTTTGCGGAATGTACAAATTATTGTATGATGTTAATGATTAAACTTATGGTATCAATGCTAAGAAAAGTAGCAAGTTGATCAAACAAAATGAAGTCATTGATTCCTTGAATTGAATTATTGAATCATTGATTCCCTTTGTGAATCAACATGGTAGTGCTTCATCTCATAAGTTAACAAAATGAAGAACAACGTTGCCGGCCTTTCTTGAACATTTGGTCTGCCTTCTGAATAAAATACAGCTTTAAATGGTACATTTTGTAACCAAGAATGGACGTTCCTCTTCAACTTTCTCTGATGGGTGGTTGAATGGTACATTCAGCCCTCATGCATTTCAATTTCTCTGAGGCACCCAGTGTCCATTGTCAATCTTAAATGCCCATACAGCTTCATTTTGCTTCAATATCATATACACTCAAGATTTCAGTATGACATTATAAGTCTCATTTCTATTCAATTCCACATAGGACTTACATTATATTATTCCCTATACTTCCGAGGGGTTTTGCTTGAACTCTCAAAATAGATGCGTGAGGGTGCACACCTAAAGAATTAATGACTACGGTCATTCTCTGCATTGTACGACTTTTCCTGAATAGAAAAGAGATGTTCCCGGTTGTCAGATCGTTTGCACTTGAAAATATTTGTAATTGCAGCTCGGAACCTTGGGTACTGGGATGCGTATATGAAAGGGTTGGCGCAAGAGTTGACACAAATCAGCACAGACACAGCGCTGTGAAGAGGACTGCGTAGGTACGAGTACTCCTTTCCCTGAAGGACATATAACAAGCCAGTTAAGTGAAAAGGAGCAAATGTCAAGATGTATGTCAGGACTATGAGGAAGGTCAGCTTGGCCATACGGTTGCGAGCTCGTATGTGAGTGGACGATACCGAGGAGGACTGAGAAAGACCCTTACGAGCGCGGCGTGATTGACGATGGAGTGACAATGCCGTTACCGACTGCGTTACGATCATGATGGTAAAGGGAAAGCCAAACCTGATCATGAGTAGGTAGAACATGATGGCTTTACTGGACTTGGCTTCATGTAGAAGCTTACAGGTGTTGTTGACCACCGCCATATCAACTGAATAGAGACATGATATAAACGAGAAAACACACACCGCCGCCATGTATAAATAAACTTTGAAAGTGGTGACGTAAGATCGGAAATGTAGTGGGCTCACCACTGCAATCGTTCGTTCGATGGCTATTCCTATAAGAGTATAAATGGATATGTTGACTGGGACCCAAATAAAGTAACGCGTGTATGCAAACTTACAGTAGAGCGAACCAACTGGATTACGCGGCACCCTGACAGCAAAAGGTAAGGGTAGGATAGAAATTGATGTGAGTAGATCAGAAACTGCCAGTGCTCCGATGAAGATGTCGGTCGAATGTTTATTGACTCCTACTTGCATCCGTAATGCAAGGATAACGAGCACGTTTCCGAGAATCCCGACGAAGGCACAGCTCATTTCCAGACTATTCACCCAGGTCCACTCAAAGACCCATACCCACTGCAATTGGTCGAGGTTTGGTGGATCACCTGATTGACTTGTCTCGTCACTTTCGGTAGAGGATTTCCACTGGAAATTGTGTCTGTGAATTCCTAGAGTTCCTGCATTTTCTATGTCCAGGGTTCGGTCCTGCAAGATGGCGGTTTCATAAAGAAATCCGTCAACAGGAGATGCTAGGTCTCCATAGACTATGATACTAATCGCTACAACCAAAGACCACATGATGCCGAAGCGTGCGTCAGTCTTTGATATCTCTATGGTGGAACAAGAAAGATAAACGATCGAACTCGAATTACATTTTGAAGTGGTATACAGATATTCAGGCAGGTAATAAGACAAAAGAGATTCTTGTATGTTATGAAGATTGCAAGGAAATTCAATAAAAGTGATGTCAAAATTATCTTTTCTATTTCGTAAAACTCATAATTGTTGGAATCTGTATAGAATTCATATTAAGTATCTCTTATTTTGGTGTTTGCAAATGTTTTACCAAGCATTCAGAAAGTCCATACTGATAGTCTAAAAAAAGTCCTCAACAGTATCTAAAATCAAAATAAAACCCTGCATACATGAGTCAGAACAATCATAAGCCTGCCATGATTGCAAGAGATGTAGCAAAGTGCAGTGGAAATAGGAACTTGTGAACGTATATGCTTTGGTCGGTGATAAAAATGAAAGATAACAAAATAAGAAGAAAAAGAAGAAGACTGGTTCCAGTAAAGCGTACTGTATCCGAAGAACAAAAATTCCATCTTATCAAAATATGTCTGTACTCCTAAGAAACTGTGATTACATAGAGAAGGAAAAGCTGGAAATGAATATAATGGCACTTACGATAAAAGTCTGACTATAGGCTCGCTTCACGAGTCGGGATGATGGCGAGAACGATGCTGATACCGTGTCGTAGTCTCATTGGATTGGACTTCTCCGAAAATGTGTATTTGTACCCCATCTGGGACAGACTACATTGTCGAACCTATCACTCCCACAGGATTTGAAACAAAAACCGAACACATCATTGGTGCAGTTGGTGTTCGACCAGTAGAAAAACACCTGCAATACGCAGGCGCATTGAAGCGAATTGCCCAATAACCCCTCTGCGCAGAAATCAAATTGCTAGAAATCACTGATCTCTACCAGAGATATCTCATCCTACATCTTTGGCCTGGTGTGGAGGATTTTTCTACCCCCGCCCATAAACATTTGATTCTTTAATAAGCGGGATTGACCTTTACCCCCCCCCCCCCCTCCACTGTCCCATACACCTCTCCCCTCAAAAACAAAAATAAAGCCACACACACAAACAAACTGAAAAACGGTCCCTGGCCCGTGCACGAGTACTGCCCTCTTTGTTGCTTGCCGTGACGCACTCCCACCCCTCCCGCGGCAGAACACAAAGAGTCCCCTTCCTCCCCCCACACACAATTAACATTTACACACACACACACGCACACACACACACACACACTCATAATCGATCCGCACCCCCTGTGATATTTAAAGCCTTGCAGATCAGTTGAATTAAAGTTGCACAGGATTAATCATTATGATCAACATTACTCACGTGCTTTCCTGAACATTCAGCCGACTTCAAACGTCAGTTGCAACATTATTGTTGAACCTGATCATAGCAGTCTTTGGTCTCCTATAGTAAACTTGTCTGACAATCCTATAGAGGTGTAGTTATCAATTAGTATCTGAGCCTAAAAGGCATGAGCAAATTCCACAGCAAAAAGTAAACGATTGCTATTCAGAAGAAACTACAAGTAAGATAGGATATTGGTGCATTGAACTATTAAAAAGTATTTGGATAAAAACGAAACATATCTGGATGGTTGTACTGACATTGTTGTCACATGGATATATATTGTACAGCTGGCTGACCATTCCGTTTGCAATAGAAGCAACTCGACGCAAGAAAAGTTTGGTAATGATTCCATTCTATGCTGTATTTCTTTAGAATATCTTAGATATTATTCCAAATTTCGTCTCTTTAACCGTATCCAGATCAAACGATTCTTAATGCGTGTGTAAAGCCCTGTTTTACACCATCGTTCACGAAAAGTTAAAATAAAAACAAATAAATGTGTGTAAATGGGGGGGGGGGGGGAATTATAGGTATCACAAGGCAAGTGCCAAATTGTGTTTCGCCCATTCCCATCTAAGAAATCAATATTTTTCTAATTATCGGAAGTTCATTGAAACGCCTATGGCCTTTCACCTTGTGGTGACCTTACACTCCCCAAAGGACATTTACAATCTACAGTAAGTTTGGTCACAAACAGACAAAGATCAAAAGTTATGAGCCTTTGTTGAAACTCGCCATACAAACTTAACAATGGGCCCTAAAAAATCGTTGACCCCTGTCTGTGACATTTGATATTGTGGTGACCTTCAACTACCCAAGGGACATCTGCTATCAAAGTTCGGTCACAAACAGATATAGGGATCAAACGTTATGAGCCATAATCGAAATGCGCCGTAAGAACTTAACATTGGGCCCTAAAAGTTCGTTGACCCCTGTCTGTGACATCTGACGTTGTGGTGACCTTCAACTCCCCAAGGGATCTACCATCCCAGTCTGGTCACAGACGGACATATAGGGAACAAAGGTTTTGAGCCATAATCGAAATGCGCCGTAAAAACTTAACATTGGGCCCTGAAAGTTCGTTGACCCATGTCTGCAACCTTTGACCTTGTGTTGACCTTCAAATCTTCAAGGGACATCTACCATCCAAGTTTGGTCACAAACATACATAGGGATCAAAAGTTATGAGCCATAAATCGAAACGCGCAGTAAAAAAACTTAACATTGGGCCCTTACAGTTTGCTGACCTCTGTCTGTGACCTTTGAACTTATGGTATGGTGACTTTCAGCTCCTCAAGGAACATCTACCCTTCAAGTTTGGTCACAGAAGGACATAGGGATCAAAAGTTATGAGCCATAATCGAAATGCGCCGTATAAACTTAACCGGTTCCATACGGGAACCTGGTGGCCTGTGTATTAAGTCTATGGGGATTTCACAATTCAGTATGGGATGGGTAAATATTGGGCCCTAAAGTTCATTGACCTCTGCCTGTGACCATTGACCTTGAGGTAACCTTCATGTTTGGTAAAATGTGTAATTTTGTATAACCACTCTTTCCTTCAAGTTTGATTGTAATTGAAATCCTCAGTAGAGAGGTATTCAAGTTTTAGTAGCGTCACGGACGGGCGATCGACGGACGGACGACGGATGGACGAATGACGGACAGACGCCGCAGGCGATCCCTTAATAGTCTCCCCACACCTCCGATGGGCTCGGCAATAAAATCATTTACTTGATTTCTTTTTTTATCCCCTCAAAAAGAAAAACAACAACAACAACAAAGAATCCTTACGGTGAAGTCAAGGAAATGCAGTACGAAAGAAAAAATCAGTATTCAGTTACGGCATTTCCATCGAGCAGTTTCTTTATTTCCTTCGAAAAGTGTTATCGATCAGTCCATACTGACTACACTGAAAATAGTTCCCTGCATTGTCAATTTATTTTTCCTCTCATGTGCATGGAATTGAATATCAAAGGACAGCGAAACATCAAGAAATCAATCTGGAATTCTCAGTTTCTTAGGTCTTTTCCTTCGGAGATGTCGCTAATGGATTTCCGATTCAATTCATTTCCCTGCACTCTCTATAGGATGGATGTTAAAAAGCAGGGAGTTTGGAGTTACGTTTAAACGGTGTTCCTTAACTTCAAGGGTAGTTAACTTAGAGGATAAGCTCTTGCCCCTTAAAGGGATACTATAGTTTTGTTGCGATATTGACTCAGGTTTTAACTTTTTTGTAAGACAATTTGGAACGGCTAATTTAAGATATTAGAAAAAATACAATACTAAGGGGAATTAAACGTTAATTTGATAAACATCGGTTTGGAAATGACAGAGATATAGAAAAGTCATCATTATAAGAAATTGGACCCACCCTTTCTAATGGCCTCTTTGGTTTTAGATATGTCAGACATTTCAAAGCCGATTTTTATAAAATAAACTCGCCATTCTTTTTTGGAATTGTATACTTTCAATATAATAATTTTGATTTGAAATTTTTCTTATAGATAGTTTCTAAATTATCTAGCAGAAAGTGAAAACCTGAATCCCATCCTGACGAAAACTGTACCATCACCGTCTGAACGTAACTAATACCAACATTGAATGTCAAAGATAAACCAAGCCATTCCAGAAATATCACCCTTTTTCCTCTTATCATCGATTTTCAGTTCAGCTGACATGCACAAACGTGTTCCTGAAATTGACGGACGTAAACATTCTCACGTTGAATAAATGATGCTCATGAGTATGATTCTTCAAACGACTTATAAATAGGTCCTATATAATTATGAATGTTTCATAATTTTGTTATTTCCACTGGAGCAAATGGTCGTAGTGACAAGATTGACAACAGTATGCAAAATTATTCGTTTTCAATAGGTAGACATAACGTAGGGTGCGGAAACTAATGTCAAAGAAGTTCTTGACTGAAATAGAACAGGACATAATATGTAGCCCCCCCCCCCCCCACACTCTGCTAGCGAGACGTTTATTGTCACCATAAGTTGATGAAATTTTGACATACTATGACATTTTCCTCTCGCATAGATAAATTGTCGTAAGTACGTTGCACAAATTTTCTTTGCAGTTTCAGCAAGATTTACATGGGTATACAACCTCGTACATGAGGTTAAGATAATGTAGTGTGATTATTTCAATAAATGGAGTGACTAACGAAAAAATTAACCCAAATCGATAGATGTGTAACTTGAATTGGTATATCAAAAAATACGAGTGTTCTTTCTCGATATTTTCTTATATACGAGAGAAGTATATTTTTTCTTCGAAATTTCTCTCGCTTAATTCATTCTGGAATGTCGCGTATAGCGTGCATTTATAGACCTAACTTTGAATACTGTCAAATGATCGCAATTTCTTAATAAGTTCATTAGTGCTACAATTGTTAATAATCTAATTATTTATGGAGCGGGGAAATATCAGCACGAATACTTCAATAAAGATGTAAACACGTTCACGAGTCTATTTGTCTATGTGGTAGTGCTTGCAAAAGAAAGGTCTTTATTCTGATGTGATTCGACCATAGATTTCTCTTTTTTTTTTGCTTTAAAAATGTTTGACTGCAGCTATCTTTTTCACGAAAACCTAACTAGCTTTGAAGGTTCATGTAGTCTGATACGCAGCCATAATTTACAGTAGAAGTCTACAACCATATTAGATTATTCTTTACATTGACTATGCTGATACTTCCGGCAGATATCCTACATCGTACTTTAAAATGCTATAAGTCAAATTTCTCTACGATTAATCACAGGGAGAAGCCAGTAAGCTGGTTCCTTTTTTTGCTTAGATATAGGCCCTACTCTGTATATCGCTGTTTTACCGTATGCCCCCCTCCTCCCCCGCAACAACAACAACAACAAAAAAAAAATTCAACGGGACCCTCCGCAATGATATCTTTAAAAATAGTGAATCAATCTATACATAAATTCAGGGAATGAAACTGTAAATCATTGCCCACATCTTACAGTAGAAAACCCTATTTGATTTGCTTCAGTAGTAAAAAAAAAAAAAATTGAGGAATTTTGTAGAGGATGTCAGGATTCTCTTCCCTCCAAGTTATGTCTATTGTTTTCACACACAAGAGCATCGAAGTGCTAAACTTGGAAGAATCAGACTCATGGCAGGCTTTACAACAACCCACATATATATCTCTGTGACCGCTTAACCAAATTGAATAGGGTTTTCTGCAAAATAGAGCTAAGATGTTATATTTCAAAGGGAATGGCTAGTAACTGATCAGTGGGAATCAGTGGGAATGCTGGGGGATGATTGTTTCAATTCTTGTGGGATTCATTTAAGAGTACATTATATATCTATTGTTAAGAGAAAATTATTTGTTTCAGAACAGTCTCATGTTCAAGTAATGCGCAGTTTAATGCCCCGTCACGGTACAGGCATGCTATCCTGGAAAAATTAAACAGGTATTTGCCTTGTCCTGTAATGTTTATTCATACCATTGATAAAGCTCCAATAGGGTCATTGAAAAAATATCACAGGAAATACTACATGTTAGGCTTATGTAAAATATCAGCCTTGTATTAAGGAAGTTACTTCAGAATAGACTTGATGAGAGGTTGGAAATTTGAAAATGCTTATACAACGTACCTCTGTAGTTTGTGTGTATAAAGGGAGGGGGTTGGCTTACTGCATGCATGTGTGATTATAATTATTTAAGCTCAAACAAAGTTTAGTTGTAAGAAATTACGTGGAGAGATGATGTTTACAGCACTTTGCGTTGTTTTCATTTATGTCTATAATCTGCGCGGGAAAAAAAGGTAGGCATTCTATGCTAATTTTGACAGTAATGTGTTTATAAAATATGTGATCATGTGGCAGGTCGAATACGTGCGTGTATTTGAATCAATGGTGAATGTTTCATTACGTTAGTCATCGATATTGTTGGTAATGATAATGATCGTTTTTACTTTTTTATTGTCATCATCATTATTTTCTTCATTATCATCACCATCATCATCGTCATATAATCATTAATCATCGTCGCGAAAAATCCAATTGGATAAATTGCCTTGTAAAAGGCAAACCATAGCATACGTTTCCCAGAGGTAAAATTTTCCCTGTTCGTCATAATTTAATATCAGCATTCTATTTGTACACTTTTAGAACTAGTCGAATCAATAACTCTCAGTGACTTTCGAGTACATTGTTTTTGGATTAACGTTCCCTGATCATTGATTCGATTTGATCGTGATACATCTCATAAGTTCCACAATATATATGGAAGAAAATTTTCGCCCGCATTTCTCTTAATTTGGGGGTCACTATTTTGAGGAAACGATTTTCAGCTGCAAATTATATATCTAACCAAAAATAAATGTTTCTCATCAACTTTCTCTGATGGGTGGTTGAATGGTACATCAAGTTATCTGTGCATTTCGATTTTTCTGAGCTTCATTTTTGCAAAAAAAAAAAAAGCATTTACACTCGACATGTAGATTTGACATTAAGTCTCATTTCTATTAAGTTCTTGTAAAGCAGGACTAACATAGTAATATTCCCTATAACGCTGACATCGATCTACTTCCAGTATACAGGGGTTTAGCTTTAAGAACTCCGCAATAGATGTACGAGTATATAACCTAGACTCAAATCGTAACATATAGGAGTGGGAATACTTGCACACATTAATGATTATGGACATTTTCTGTATTGCATGAATTTTTCACAGTACAAAAGAGATGTTCCCGGTTGCCAGCTCGTTTACACTTGAAAACATTTCTAACGGCGGCTCGGAACCTTGGGTACTGGGATGCGTATATGAAAGGGTTGGCGCAAGAGTTGATACAAATCAGCACAGACACAGCGCTGTGAAGTGGACTGCGTACGTACAAGTTCACTTTTCCCTGCAGGACATATACCAGTGCAGTCATATGTGGAGGAGCAAATGTCAAGATGTATGTCAGGACAACAAGGAGGGTCAGCCTGGCCATGCGGTTGCGAGCTCGTATGTGAGAGGACGATACCGAAGAGGCCTGACAAAGACCATGAAGACCCTTGCGTACGCGGCGTGATTGACGATGGAGTGACCATGCCGTTACCAACTGTGTCACGATCATGATGGTAACGGGGAAGCCAAACCTGATCATGAGTAAGTAGAACATGATCGTTTTGGTGAACTTGTCTTCGTGAAGGAACCTACAACTGCTGTTAACCAGTGTGACTTCAGCAGTATAGAGACAGGTTGTAAACGAAAAAACACACACCGCCGATATGTATGAATAAATTTTGCGAGTGGTGACGTAAGATCGAAAATGTAGTGGACTCACCACTGCAACCGTGCGTTCTATGGCTATTCCTACAAGAGTATAAATGGACATGTGGACTGGGACCCACATAAAGTAACGCAAGTATGCAAACTTACAGTAGAGCGAACCAACTAGAGTACGCGGCACCCTGACAGCAAGAGGTAAGGGTAGGATAGAAATGGATGTCAGTAGATCAGAAACTGCCAGTGCTCCGATTAAGATGTCGGTCGTATGTTTATTGACTCCTACTTGCATCCGTAATGCGAGGATAACGAGCAGGTTCCCTAGTATCCCAACGAAGGCACAGCTCATCTCCAGACCATTCACCCACGTCCACTCAAATAACCATACCCACTGCAATTGGTCGAGCCTTGGTGGATCACCAGATTGACTTGTCTCGTCACTTACGGTAGAGGAATTCCATAGGAAATTGCTTTTGTGAATTCCTGGGGTTCGTGCACCTTCTATGTCTATGGTTCGGTCCTCCGAGATGGCGGTTGTACCAGAAAATGCGTCAACAGGAGATGCAAGGACTATGATACCAATCGCTACGACCAAAGACCACATGATGGCGAAGACTACGTCAGTCTCTCGTATATCCTACAACAATAACAATAAAACATCGGACTCGAATTACGTTTTGAAATGACGTATTTAGATATTCAGACAGGCAATGACACAACGGAGACTAACCCTCACTTTAAATTCCCATTATCAAAATTGCGGGAAAATTCAAAAGAAGAGATGACATGATAAGGTTTTTTATTTCTTTAAAACACACACTTTTTGCAACTCCATATAAAGTAGGCCCTACATCCTGATAACTAATATTGATGAAGTTTCAGTGGTGCATATTTTTTTCATTGTTCAGGTACAGTGAAAAAAAAAAAACAATGACATGAATCATATCAATGCAAAAAAAAACAACAACAACAACAACGCAAAAAACAAAAACCAATAACAACGCAAAAAAACAAAAAACTTACAACGTAAAGATTAAATCCTTCTTTCATTGGTCAGAACATTTATCACCAGCCATGAAATGGAAACTTTTAGAACTGGGAAACTTATATTTTGGTATGTGATATTAAACGAGAACGAAGAAGAAGAAAAGGGTACAGCGTATATATCGCGTACTGTGTGCTCTATCCGAGAACGAAACTCCCACATCATCAAAATATGTTGTTACATGTACTTCAAATAAACTCACCCATCAGATACAGACGGAAAAGCTGTAACAGAAAATAACGCAACTTACGCCATAGATGTGACTGTAGACCCTCTTCACAAGAGTGGATTATGGCGGAAACGATGCTGACAGTGTGTCGTAGTCTCATTGGATTGGACTTCTCCGAAGATGTCTATTTGTATCCCATCTCAGACAGATAACATTGTCGAACCTATTTCTCATTACACGATTCGAAGCAAAAACTGTAAACGTTATTGTCGCAGTTCGAGTACAACCAATAGAAAAAGCACCTGAAATACGCAGGCGCATTGGAACGAATTGCGCAATGACCATGATGCGCAGAGATTGCATGATATCTACATGAGATCAGTGCTGGCTAAATTCAGATGGTATCCCCTCCTACGTATTAGTTGGTGTGGTTTGGAGGGGGAGGGTGTAGCCATGATGACCCTTGACTCAACCACGACAGGGATTACGAGACTACGGAAGGTGGAGGCTGCACACACACACACACAAACAGACACACAGACACACACACACACTTGTGGCTGGCCCCCCCCCCCCCCAAAAAAAAAAAAATAGAGCACCAACAAAATCAAGAATTCTGCACCCGTGAATTTCAATTTCGAAAGATCCACCCTTTGATCCTTCCCGATTATAAAGGGGGGGGGGGGATGGTGGTTACCATTGACCTTGACGCTTTCCCGGTCCAAGCCCCCCCTCCAGAAAAAAAAAAAAAGTTCCGCGGTCCCTACATGAGAACTGCTTTTGTTTTCTTTAACCCAAACACAGTGTACCACGTCCCCAGGGTCCCCCCTCTACACACACACACACATACACTCATATACATTCTAAACATCGTTCTGCACCTCCTGTGATATAAGTCTGCAAATAAGTTATGTTGCAGATAAGATAAATTAAGTTACATAGGATCAATCATTATGAGCTCAAACGTACGGTACAATAGTATTGGTAAACGTGGTCACACATTCCTATACCGCCTTTAGTAATCTTGTTGAAAATCTTATTGGTAGGCCCTATAGTCATCTATAAGTGTCCGAGTCTTAAAGAATAAGCGATTTGAATGGCAAAATGTCAACGATTCCTTGAAAAAGACAACGAGGAAATATAATTTGAATTAAAGCAATGACATTGCTTACTAATTAGACATATGTTTGGATGGTCATATGACATTGTTGTCACATGAGCAAATATTGTACAGCTGTTTGACACTCAATTCCAAAAGAAACAACTCGACGCAAGAACAGTTTTGTATTGATTCCTTTCTCTGCTTTATTTCTTTCAAAATGTGTTACATATCATTTCTAATTGCTTCACTTTAACCGTTTCCAGGTAAAATAATTCTTAGTGCGTGTGTCAGTCCTGTTCTACACCAACGTTCCAGAAAAGTTAGAGTAAAAGACAGTGAATCAATAAGAACGTGTATAGTGAGGGAAGGGGGGGGGGGGAGAGTTGAGATTTGCGGGTAACATCACAATCATTATATTTTTATGTTCAAAAAAACAACAACAGCAACCAAGAATGCGGTGAGACCAAGAAAATGCACGGTAAAAAAAGTGGCAGATATTCAGTTACTTTTTTTTCATCGAACATCACAATTACTTCATTTCCGTCGAACAGTTTTATCGATCAGTTCATACTGAATACGATGAAAAGAGTTCGCTCCATTTTCAATTTATTCCTCTCTTGTGCCTGGAATGAAACATCAAAAGACAGCGAACCATCAAAAGATCAATCTGGAAACATCGGTATCTTAGGATTTTTCTTTTGGAATGTCGTTTATAGATTTTCCATTAAATTCCTTACCCTGCACTCTTCTATAGAAAGGATACTGAAATCAAGGAATCAATTCCATCATTGAATGCCGAAGATTATAAACCTGATGTCACAGTAATAACAACAACAACAACAACAACAACAAAAATCTCTATAATCCTTGACCAACGAATTTTCGCTCGGCTTTTACAATGACAGTCACGCACACAGGCTTGAAATTACCCAGTAGAAATTCTGTCGATGAATGAAGGATGCTTGTGAATCATAACTCTTTAGAGGACAGATAATTAAAAGTTTTAATGTTTTAATGTTTCATATTTTCGTTTCATTTTCTGTAGAGTGATTGCATTTTTTTCATTACCACTGGAGTAATGCGCTTCCTGATACCGTTACAAACATTATAAGGCATATTTCAATTTAGATGACAAAAAGTGAAACAAACAAAAAAATTGTTAAGTTGTATTAGTGGTGCTGATTCCGAATATGGTTGCTGGAAGCTTATTATACCTGAAGTCTTCAGATATCCAAAGTGGCCGTCAAATATCAGTCGATATTGTGAAATAGGAATTTTTTCGTTATTATTTGTGAAAAAAAAAATGAAATTCAATTACTTTTTTATTACGATCTCTTTAGTTTGGGATATCTCAGCCATTTAAAATCCGATTTTCATGAAAAAAAAAAAACCGTTTTATTCTTTTAAGAATTGTATGTTCCATAAACCAAAAACTGTACCATCTGAACGTAACTGATACCAATTAATATTGAATGCCGAAGATAAGCCAAGCCATTGTGGAAATATCTCATTCATCTTCTGCCCAATAAATTCATTGATTGTTGCAGTGACACGCACACTAACACACACACACACCAGTTTAAATTACCCGTTAGAAATTCTTTCATTGGGTAAAGGGTGTTCGTGAGTATGGTACTTTAAACGACTAATATGTAGTACTTTTAATGCTTCATTATGCTCATATCATTTTTTAGTTAAAGGAAGAGCTTTTCATTATCACTGGAACAAATGGTCGTCGTGAAACGCTTGAGAACGAAAGGTGAAAATCATTCATTAATAGGTAGATATAACGTAGGCTGCGGAACGCTAATACTAAACCAGATTTTTATTGAAAGTAACATAATATGAAATATAGCTCCACTATGATAGCCAGATATATGTTGTCATCAAAAGTTGTTGAAACTTTGACACACTAACATGTTTCGCTGGCAGTGACAGATAAATTGTTATCTACGTATACGTTGTACACATTTGATTTGCAGTTTCAGCACAATGTACGCTGTATGTTATAATGATGTTAGATCTTGGAGCATTCGCATTTCAATAAAAGAAGTGAATATATGAAAAATTATCTCAAATCAATACATTTCTAACTTACGTTGGTATGGTAAATATGAGAGCTGTATCTCCACATGTTCTTATTAACGTAAGCACATTCACAAGCACATTTGCATTTGTGGTAGTGTCAATATGTTCGACAACAAATATCTTTTCATAAAAAACTAGTTTTGAAGGTACACGTAGTCTTATTTGCAGTCATAATGAAATTGCTCGCTCGGATTCTGAATTTGAATCCCCGAATAATTTCGCGTGCATTATTTGATTCTGAATGCGCATTAAATGAATTTGACTGACAAAAGTATGAAATTGATTGGGGAAACCCGTTTAAACAA
Source organism: Diadema setosum (assembly GCF_964275005.1). Classification (NCBI taxonomy): domain Eukaryota; kingdom Metazoa; phylum Echinodermata; class Echinoidea; order Diadematoida; family Diadematidae; genus Diadema; species Diadema setosum. Next base: position 34,036,573 of record NC_092704.1, on the reverse strand, counting down.
CTTTAACAAGTCACGTTTATCTGTCTTACCTGACTTCAACGAACCTTATTTGGTAACGAAGTTCATTGTAGGGTGTGCGTATGTGTGAATGTGTGTGTGTGTCCATTTTGAATCCGACTTTTATGATTTTGCAACCCGGTGTAAAATTTTGACTATCAAGTCTAAACAAAATCAAATAATGAGATTCAACCAAACTTCTGGAAACACGTGGGACGAGAGATGGTACTACAAGTCTTCGTAGCAAAGTCGAAATTTTGGCGCCAACGATAGTCTTTCTCAATTGGGTCGCTAATTTGTGTTTGAATAGCACGTGTGTCACTTTTTTTTTCTGCTACTTGCTGCTCGAAAAAAAGTGTTATATTGTTGGTGTAGGTGTTGTTTTCTACTCGAATCCAAGACTCTTTTACGCCATAATCTTTCGTCATTCGATAGTGGGACGCCTCACATTTCCGGTACACTGTTATTCTTCGTTAGTCCGAAATGTGTTTAACCCGAAAACAAAAAAAGGTTCCTTAGCCCGATGATTCGATAATCAGAAAACGAAGTAAGGTGAGTTATTCCGAAGGTTGGTTATACTTTGTAGTCTGGGTACCAAAGCCAGATTTTGTGCCTAACCCTGCTTTACCGTCTGCTTAATGTTTCTGATGGTTTTACTCTGTTTCGAAGGGGGCATGAATATCTCAAAATCCTGAACAATCCAAAGTTGCATCATCCAGATTCGGATTCAGCACCCTCGAAATAAGGTAAACTGTCAACTTTGTGACCAATGCTTTACTATTTAGGCAATAAAGGCCTAATACGTGAAGTTCTGTTGCTTTTTATTTTTGTCTGTAATCTGCATAAAAAAGAGAGGTACGAAGCTAATGTTTGTCAGTAGTGCGTTTAATTATGTGAGACAGTGCTACTGGCAGGTCGAATACGAGTATTTCAATTAATGGTAAATGCATGTCATTAATGTTGGTGATAGTAATAGTGATCGTCGTCATTGTTATTGCCATCATCACAATCATTTTCATCTTTATAATCATCATCATTTTCATATTATTATCAAATATCGCCAGGAAAATATCCCATTGAATCAATTGCCTAAAAGGACAACGAAAGCACGCGTTTCGTATAGGTCAAAGTTCCTTTGTTCATAGTCATAATAAGCGGCATCTTTCCTGCACACTTCTAGACTAGCCCAATCAATATCTCTCAGTGATTTTCGAGTCCCGTGTTTTTGGATAAGCATTCAATGATCAGTGAATCTATTTGTAAAAACATGATCGTGCTTCATCCCGTTACTCCCTAAAATAACAATAAATTTGGTCACCGTTTTCAAGAAAAGATTTTCAGCTATGCATAATATATTTTACCGGCAAATGGATGCTCCTCACAAACTTTCTGTGATGGGTAGTTGCGTAATTAATCCAGTCACTTATGCATTTTGATTTGTCTGAGGAAAGATATGGTCATTGAAAATCTTGTTTGCCCACTGCCCATTTTCGCGTAATATCATTTATACTAATGACATACGATATATGATTGAGCCTCTTCTTTATTTAATTCTAAACAGGACTACTGTAATAGGGGCCTACTAATCCTTATCACGCTCATATCAATCGACTTCCAGTAGAGGGTTTTTTTTTGTTGAACTTCACAATAGATGTAAGAAAATTATAGCCCATATAGACATATTATACCATAATATAGGAGTGGAATACTTGCACACATTAATGAATGTGGACATTGTCTGTATTTTTGTAAGACTTTTTAACAGTGGAAAAGAGATGTTCCCGGTTGTCAGCTCGTTTGCACTTGAAAACATTTCTAATGACGGCTCGGAACCTTGGGTACTGGGATGCGTATATGAAAGGGTTGGCGCAAGAGTTAACACAAATCAGCACAGACACAGCGCTGTGAAGAGGGCTACGTAGGTACGAGTTCACCTTTCCCTGCAGGACATATACCAAGGCAGTCAAATGAAGAGGAGCAAATGTCAGGATGTACGTTAAGACGATGAGTAGGGTTAGCCTGGCCATACGGTTGCGGGCTCGTATGTGAGTGGACGATACCGAGGAGTCCAGAGAAAGACTCTTGCGCGTGCGGCGTGATTGACGATGTAGTGACCATGCCGTTACCGTCTGTGTCACGATCATGATGGTAACAGGGAAGCCAAACCTGATCATGAGTAAGTAGAACATGATCGCTTTGCTGAACTTTGCTTCGTGAAGGAACCTACAACTGCTCTTAACCACCGTCACTTCAGCAGTATAGAGACAGGATATAAACGAGAAAGCACACGCCGTTGATATGTATGAGTAGATTTTGCGAGTGGTGACGTAAGATCGAAAATGTAGTGGACTCACCACTGCAATCGTGCGTTCGATGGCTATTCCTACAAGAGTGTAAATAGACATGTGGACTGGTACCCACATAAAGTAACGCGTGTATGCAAACTTACAGTAGAGAGTACCAACTGGAGAACGCGGCACCCTGACAGCAAGAGGTAAGGGTAGGATAGAAATGGATGTCAGTAGATCAGAAACTGCCAGTGCTCCGATGAAGATGTCGGTCGAATGTTTATTAACTCCTACTTGCATCCGTAATGCGAGGATAACGAGCAGGTTTCCTAGTATCCCAACGAAGGCACAGCTCATCTCCAGACCATTCACCCACGTCCACTCAAAGAACCATACCCACTGCAATTGGTCGAGCTTTGGTGGATCACCAGATTGACTTGTCTCGTCACTTTCGGTAGAGGAATTCCACAGCAAATTGCTTCTGTGAATTCCTGGAGTTACTGCACCTTCTAAGTCTATGGTTGTGTCCTTCGAGATGACGGTTTTACCAGAAAAAGCGTCAATAGGAGATGCGAGGTTCCAATGGACTATGATACCAATCGCTACAACCAAAGACCACATGATGGCGAAGCCTAGAAGTCAGTCTCTGATTATTCCTAGAAGAAGAAGGATTAACGATTTTATTAGATTTACGTTTTGAAGTGACGTACTTAGAGATTCAAGCAGGCAATAACACAACGGAGATACACCTTCACTTCTTAAATTCCCATTATCAAAATTGCCGGAACATTCAAAAGAAGAGATGAAATGATAAGGTTTTCTATTTCCGTGAAACACAAATTCTTGAAATTTGAATAATTCATAAATTACTATCTCGAATTTTGCTGTTTGCAAATCTTTTGCCAAAAACTCCATATAAAGTAGATCCTGATAACTAATATTGATGAAGTTTCAGTGGTGCATATTTTATTCAGTGTTAAGGTACAGTGAAAGGACAATGACATGAGTCATGTCAATGAAAAGAAAGGAATATTTAGTGTAGAGATCAAACCCTACATACATTGATCAAAACATTCACAAACCAGCCATGAGTGGAACAGATGTAGCAAAGTGCAGTTTAAATTAGAACGGGTAAACTTATGCTTTGGTCGGTGATATTAAACGAGAACGACATAGAAGAAGATGAAAAGGGTATATTGTATAGAGTAATGTGTCCTGTAATCGGGAACGAATGTCCGACATGATTATCGATGTTGATACTTCAAATAAGCTCACCCATTAGATACAGACGGAAAAGCTGTATTAGAATATAACGCAACTTACGTCAAAGGTGTGACTATAGACACTCTTCACAAGTCTGGATTATGTCGGAAACGATGCTGACAGTGTATTGTAGTCTCATTGGATTGGACTTTTCCGAGGATGTCTATTTGTACCCCATCTCAGACAGATAACATTGTCGAACCTATTTCTCATAACACGATTCGAAGCAAAAACTGTACACGTCACTGACACAGTTCGAGTACCACCAATAGAAAACACCAGAAATACGCAGGCGCATTGAAACGAGTTGCGCAATGACCGTTCTGCGCAGAGATTAAATCGCTAAGTGATCGCTGATCTCTACAAAAGATCAGTGCTGGTTAAATTCAGATAGGTACGTTCCGCGACCGTAGACAGTGAACAGCTTTTGCTTCCCTTGACCCTCCCAAGGCCTGAAGGGTCCCCCCTCCACACACACACACACATACAAACTTTGTCTTGGACATGGTGAAAATCATTCCGGACACCCTGTGATATACAAACTTGCAGATAAATTGAATTAAGGTTGCACAGGATCAATCACTGTAACCGCAAACGTCATTTACAACATTATTGGAGAACCTAATCATAACAGTCCTTGGCCTCCAAATAGTAAACTGACAATCTTAATTATTGGTAGGCTCTATTGTCATATATGTTATCCGAGTCTTAAAGCAGGCGCGAGTTCCATTGAAAAAATAAAGGTCAACGATTCCTTTAAAAAAAGCAATTAGGATGTGACAGTTGAATTAAAGCAGTGACACTGCATACAAACGAGACATATATTTGGTTGGTCGTATTGGCATTGTTGTTGCATGATCAAATTTTGTACCGCTGATCGACAATCAATTCCAAGAGAAACAACTCGACGCAAGAACAGTTTTGTATTGAATCCTTTCTCTGCTTTATTTATTTCCGAAATGTGTTAGATTTCATTCCTAATTGCCGTTGATTGCTTCTATATAACCGTATGTAGATAAAACGATTCTTAGTGCATGTGTCAATCCTGTTCTACACCATCGTTCCTGAAAAGTTAAAGTAAAGTAAAAGACAGTGAATTGATAAGTATGTGTATAGTGAGGGAAGGGGGAGGGGAGGGGAGATTTACGGGTAATATCACAATCATTCATTTGGTTTTTTTATGTCCTAAACAACAACAGCAACAACAACAAAAACAAAAACAACAACAACAACAACCAAGAATGCGGTGAGGCCAAGAATGTGCACTGCGAAAAAAAGTAGCAGATATTCAGTTACTTTATTTTCATCGAACATTACAATTACTTTATCTCCGTCAACCACTTTTATCGATCAGTTCATACTGAATGCGATGAAAAGAGTTCACTGCATTTTCAATTTATTTCTCTCTTGTGCCTGGAATGAGACATCAAAAGACAGGGAATCATCAAGAGATCAATGTGGAATCATCAGTATATAGGTTGTTTTTTTTTTTTTTGGTGGAAATGTCGCTAATAAATTTTCCATTCATTTCCTTACCCTGAACTCTTCTATAGAAAGGATACTGAAATCAAGGAATCAATTCCATCATTGAATGCCGAAGATAAACCCTGCTGTCACAACAACAACAACAACAAAAATCTCTTTTATCCTCTGACCAACGAATTTTAGCTCGGCTGTTACAATGACACGCAAGCACACAGGCTTGAAATTACCCAGTAGAAATTCTGTCACTGAATGAAGCATGCTTGTGAATCATGATTCTTTAAAGGACGGATAAGTGGCAGTAATAATGGTTCAAATTTTCGTTTCATTTTCTGTAAAGTAATTTAATTTTTTTTTTCATTGCCACTGGAGCAATGTACTTCCTGATACCGTAAAGAACATTATAAGGCAAATTTCCTTTTAGATGATACAAAGTAAAAAAAGAAATGTTGCTTTTAAGCTATTTTAGTGGTGCTGATTCCGAATATGGTTGCGAGAAGCTTTATATCCCTGAAGTCTTCAGATATCCAAAGCGGCCGTCAAATATCAATCGATATTGTGAAATAAGTAGTTTTTCGTTATGAATTGTGAAAAATCAAAATTCAATTGCGGGGTTTACCCTATTTCGAGGGTGCTGTATCCAGATCTGGATGATGCAACTCTCGCACCAATGAGGGTTTTTTAGATATCTAAGATGGCCGCCAAAAATTGATATTCAACTTTAATTTTTTTTCCATGATGAATTGTGATGAATTACAAAAGATGATGGTTTTAAGCTTTAGCGACCGTAATAAATCCGAATCTGCAAGATGTACATCAATCAAAATCCAGTTCAGCACCCTCGTAATAGGATAAAACCATCAAGAACAAATAGGGTGGACGGTAAAACAAGGATCTGCCTCTGGCACCAAGATCACTAACTAGAAAATGAAATGATTAGGTTCTTTGTTCCGAAAGTTTTTACTCAGTTTACCACTGTATGTCAACAATGTAGATGTTTATATTTATTTATGCAACATTGTCGTTACTTCCAATTGTAAAGTGTGACTGCACATTGTCCGTTGTCATCAATGCATACTACATAATTCATTCAATTCAATTAATTTCATTAGTTGTCATTACTAAACACATCAACCACAGTCAAAATTGGGTTACATAAATTTGCTAGTACGTATCAAATCAACTTCAATCACACATTAAACAGTGAAATAATGCGACACTACGATGATTATCAATATAACAAGCAGGTTTTTTGCGATGTTCTGTAATAAGTATTCAAACAATTTTATTAAGCTCTAGTAGGCTTATCAAAAGAATACTACAGGAAATTATATTGTCATGAATATGCATGTTGGTAAAAAGTGGTTGCGGCCTGTTCGGCCCACGTTGGAAACCAAGATGGCTCGAGGCTGGGACCATGCCGTCTGAGGAGGCGAGGGAAGAATAAATTTTCGTTAGTTTAAGTTTGATTTTCGAGTGGTGGTGATTTGTTTCGGTGTCAGAATGTGTGACATGTTGTTGCCCCACCAGGATTTTCCTCCTTCCTTAATAATATGTAGGCTTATCTGAAGTACTCGTATAAGCCTTATATAAAAGATGTTACAAGATACTTTAGAATAGACAGTGGTATACTGAAAGGTTGGAAATTTGTTAATGATTATACAGCGTACCTCTGTAATGTGTGTGTGTGTGGGGGGGGGGTCCCTTCTGCATGTGTGATTATAATCAGACCTATTTAAGCTCAAACGAAGTTTAGTTATGAGAGATTAGGTGGAGTGATGATGTATGAAGCACTTCGCGTTGCTTTTATTATGTCTATCAATCTGCGGAAAAGAAGAAAGGTACCATGGTGGCTAGTTGTCAGTAACGTGTTTAATTATGTGATCAAGTGGCAGGTCGAATACGTGTGTGTATTTGAATAAAACAGTATTGTTATTGTCATCGTTATTATTTTCATCTTCGTCATCGTCATTATATATCATTATTAGTCATCGTCACAAAAAGATCCAATTGGATCAATTGGTTCACAAATGGCCGACAATATCATTCGTTTCCTAAAGGTCAAAGTTGCCTTTTTCGTCATAATAAGCAGCATCCTCCTTGTACATTTCTAGGACTAGTTCAACAAATAACTCCCAGTGACTTTCGAGTCCCTTGTTTTTTTTATCAACATTCCCTGATCATTGATTCCATTTGTGAAAACATGATCGTGCTGCATCTCATAACTTCCCAAAATATATAAAAGTTCTGCTCACATTTCTTGAACTTTTGGTCAGCGTTAGAAGAAAAGATTTTCAGCTGTAAAATAACCAAAAATGAATGTTGCTCATCAAATTTCTCTCATGGGTGGTTGGATAGTACATCAAGTCACTTATGCATTTCGATTTTTCTGATGCATCAAGTTGCAAATTGCCAATCTTATTTGCCCATAGAGCTTCATTTTCGCACAGTAGGTATGACATTTGGCCCCATCTTTATTCAATTCTAAACAAGACTACTATGATATATTTCTCTATTACGTAGACATCAATCGACTTCCAGTAGAGAGGTTTTTCTTGAACTCCACAATACATGTACAAATGTATGGCCTAGTCATATCATAACATATTAGGAGTGGGAATACTTGCACTCCTTAATGAATGTGGACAGTTTCTGGGTTGTACGACTTTTCGACTGTAGAAAAGAGATGTTTCCGGTTGTCAGTTCGTTTGCATTTGAAAACATTTCTAATGGCGGCTGGGAACCTTGGGTACTGGGATGCGTATATGAAAGGGTTGGCGCAAGAGTTGACACAAATCAGCGACACAGCGTTGTGAAGTGGACTGCGTAGGTACGAGTGCACCTTTCCCTGCAGGACATATACCAAGGTAGTTAAGTGAAAAGGAGCAAATGTCAGGATGTACGTTAAGACGATGAGGAGGGTTAGCTTGGCCATACGGTTGCGAGCTCGTATGTGAGTGGACGATACCGAGTAGGCCTGAGAAAGCCCCTTCCGCGCGCGGCTTGATTGGAGATGTAGTGACAATGCCGTTACCGACTGTGTTACGATCATTGTGATGACGGGGAATCCAAACCTGATTATGAGCAAGTAGAACATGACTGTTTTACTGGACTTGGCTTCATGTAGGAGCTTACAGGAGTTGTTGATCACCGCCAAATCAACCGAATAGAGACAGGATATAAACGAGAAAACACACACCGTTGATAAGTAGGAGTAAATTTTGCGAGTGGTGACATAAGATCTGAAATGCAGTGGACTCACCACTGCAATTGTGCGTTCGATGGCTATCCCTAAAAGAGTATAAATGGACATGTGGACTGGGACCCACATAAAGTAACGCGTATATGTAAACTTACAGTAGAGAGTACCAACTGGTGTAAGCGGCACCCTGACAGCAAGAGGTAAGGGTAGGATAGAAATGGATGTCAGTAGATCAGAAACTGCCAGTGCTCCGATGAAGATGTCGGTCGAATGTTTATTAACTCCTACTTGCATCCGTAATGCGAGGATAACGAGCAGGTTTCCTAGTATCCCAACGAAGGCACAGCTCATCTCCAGACCATTCACCCACGTCCACTCAAAGAACCATACCCACTGCAATTGGTCGAGTTCTGGTTGATCACCTGGTTGATTTGTCGCGTCAGTTTCGGTAGAGGGATTCCATGACGAATCGCTTCTGTGAATTCCCGGAGTTCCTACACCTTCTTTATCTATGGTTCGGTCCTTCGAGATGACGCTTTTACCAGAAAATGCTTTAAGGGGTGATGCTATGCCTGCGTGGACTATGATACCAATCGCTAAAACCAAAGACCACATGATGGCGAAGACTACGTCAGTCTCTGATATCTCTATAGTGGAAGAAGAAAAATAAACGATCGAACTCAAATTACGTTTTGAAGTGACATATTATTATGCATGTATAGATATTTAAGCAGGTAGTAAGACAACAAAGATTAAGAATCGAAATTCTCATTACGAAGCTTGCAAGGAAATTCAATGAAAGTGATGACAAAATTGTATTTTCTATTCGGTAAAAGTCATAATTCTTGAAATATGTAGAAATTGTATTGGCTATTTCTTCTTTTGCTGTTTGCAAAAGTTTTACCAAGTATTCAGAAAGTCGATCCTGATAGTCTAAAATTGATGGAGTTTCAGTGGCGCACACTTTCATTTATTGTTCAGGTACTGTGAAAAGTCAATGGCATGAATCACGTAAATGAAGAAAAAAAAGTCCTCAACAGTATTTGATATCGAAATAAAAACCTACATACATGAGTCAGAACAATCATTAGCCTTCCATGAGTGCAACAGATGTAGCAAAGTGCAGTGGAAATTGGAACTTGAGAACTTATATGTTTTGCTCGGTGATAAAAACGAGGACAAAATACGAAGAAGAAGAAGAGAAAGAAGACTGGTTCGAGTAAAGCGTGCTGTATCCGAAGACCGAAAATTTCACCTCATCAAAATATGTTTGTACTTCAAAGAAACTGTCATCAGATAGAGAAGGAAAAGCTAGAAATGAATATAATGGCACTTACGATAAAAGTCTGACTATAGGCTCTCTTCACGAGTCGGGATGATGGCGAGATCGATGCTGACAGTGTGTCGAAGTCTCATTGGTTTGGACTTCTCGGAAAATGTCTATCAAGTACCCCATCTGGGATAGATAACATTGTCGAACCTGTCACTCCCACAGGATTCGAAGCAAAAATCGAAGACATCATTGTTGCAGTTGGGGCTCGACCAATAGAAAAACACCTGCAATACGCAGGCGCATTGGAAAGATTTGCGCAATAACCTCTCTGCGCAGATATCAAATTGCTAGAATCACCGATCTCTACCAGAGATATCTCATCCGACATCCTATGATCCTTGGTGTGGTTTGAAGGATTTTGCTACTCCCCCCCCCCATACAGTTTTGATTCTGTAAAAAAAAGAAGAAAAAAAATCAGAAAAGAATCCCCCATGAATTTCAACTTCCGACTATTCCGCCCTTAGATTCTGCCCATCTAAGCGGGGTACCATTACCCCCTGCACTGTGTCGTAGCCTCCCCTTCCCCCCCCCAAAAAAAAAAAAAAAAAACCCACAAAACACAAACACACACACACACACACGAACTGAAAAATGGTCCGCGGCCCCTGCACGAGAACTGCCCTTATTGCTTCCCATGACGTCCTTCCACCCACTCCCCGTCACAACACGAAGAGTCCCCTCCCCCCACACACAAACACAAATACACATTTACACACACACACAATGACAATCGATCCACCCCCGCTGTGATATTTACAGGCTTGCAGATAAGTTGAATTAAAGTTGCTCACGATCAATCATTATGACCAACATAGCTATTACCTACGTGCCTTCCTGAACATTCTAGCGACTTCAAACGTCAGTTGCAAAATTATTGGTGAACCTGATCATAGCAGTCCTTGGCCTCCTATAGTAAACTTGTCTGACAATCCTATACAGGTGGTGTAGTTACAAGTAAGTATCCGAGCCTAAAAGCATAAGCAAATTCCACAGCAAAAAGTCAACGATTGCTATTTAGAAGAAACAGCAAACAGGATAGGACATTTGAAATAAAGCATTGGATAAAAACGAGACATGTCTGGATGGTTGTACTAACATTGTTGTCACATGAACAGATATTGTACAGCTGGCTGACAATCCGTTGCAAAAGAAGCAACTCGACACAAGAACAGTTTGTAATGATTCTATTCTATGCTGTATTTTTTTTCAAATATCTTAGATATTATTCCTAATTGCTTCTCGTTAACTGTCTCCAGATAAAACGATTCTTAGTGCGTGTGTAAAGCCCTGTCCTACACCATCGTTCCCGAAAAGTTAAAGCAAAAACAAATAAGTAAGTATAAGTGTATATGGGGAGGGGGGGATTAACGGGTATCATAAAATCATTTAGGTGAGTTGTTTTTTATCCCCCATCAAAAAAAGACAAAACAAAACAAACAACAATCAAGAATCCTTACGGTGAAGCCAAGAAAATGCACTACAAATGAAAAGTATCAGTATTCAATTATTGCAATTTCATCGAACAGTTACTTCATTTCCTTCGAACAGTTTTATCGATCAGTCCATACTGACTACGCTGATAAGAGTTCGCTGCATGGTCAATTTATTTATTTTTTTTCTCATGTGCATTGAATGAAATATCAAAAACAGCGTAGCATCAAGAAATAAATCTGGAATTCTCAGTTTCTTAGCTCTTTTCCTTCGGAAATGTCGCTATTAAATGGATTTCCTATTCAATTCATTACCCTGCACTCTCCATAGGCATGATAGGATGGATGTTGAAAAGCAGGGAGTTAGGAGTTACATTTAGACGGTGTTCCATAACTTCAAGGGAACATCAAAATGAAATTAAAGTTTGGTTGAGATATTGATTCAGATTTTAACTTTTTCAGAGCCAACGGAAATGTTAATTTAAAATGTTAGAGAGAATACAAATCTAAGAGGAATTAAACGTTAATTTGATAAAGATCGGCTTTGAATTGACAGAGATATAAAAAAATAATCATAATAATAGAAAATGGGACCCATCCTTTTTTATGGCCTCTTTGGTTTTGGATATGTCAGCCATTTCAGAGCCGATTTTTTAGAAATAAACTTTTAATTCTCTTTCGAATTGTATACTTTCAATTTTATAATTTCAATATACAATTTCTTATAAATAGTTTCTAAATTATCTAGCAGAAAGTGAAAACCTGAATCCCATCTTGACGAAAACTGTACCATCACCGTCTGAACGTAACTAATACCAACATTGAATGCCGAAGATAAACCAAGCCATTGCAGAAATATCCCATTTATCTTCTGACCAACGAATTTCAGCTCAGCTGTTACAATGACATGCACAAACGCGGGCTTGAAATTGACGGGCGTAAAAATTCTCTCGTTGAATAAAGGATGCTCATGAGTATAACGATAGTATAACGACTTATTAGTATATTATTCTTAATGCTTCATAATTAAATAATTCAGTTGAGCCTCTCTGTTTGCGCTCTTAAATTCCTCCACACCAGTACCCTTTCTCGTACCCTAAGACTTCGGAACGTGTGAACAGCTGGCTTTATTGTATTCATCTCAGTGCTATGCTGGCTGGTAATTCTATTTTTTTTTTCAATGTTAGTACATGTACTTGTATGTTCACTCTTTAGGCTTCCCGTGTCTCTTCCGAGGACTCGCATGTCGAGTTGTTCTTTTTTTCAACATTATTCAAATCGTATCATTACACCATATTGCCAACATTGCTAAATCAACCGTTTTTATATCTGCAGAATGTGGTTGTCTGTTTATCACTATTTGTATTGAGAAGATTCTGTAATCGCCCCGGGTATTTTTGCCTTTCATTTTTATTTTTCTTTATTTTGGTCCTACGTTGCATCCGTGCTCCTCATCTGTTTCTTACACTCTGTTCAGAATTTGGGACCTACTCTTAACAAGCTCGCTTTTAAGTAGGTTCCATCATATTATTTCTTTAGCGTTATACATAGAGCCAAACTTACGAAGACTGACCGCTATGTTTTATATGTTTACATTAATTTACTGTGCATCCAAGCCGGATATTATGATTCACTTCATTTTATCATATTTGATTTATGTTCCTTCCTTGAGAAATATGAAAATAAATTGAATTGAATTGAATGATTATGTTCATATCATTTTGAGTTAAAATAAAATCCTTTCATTGCCACTCTAGCAAGTGGTCGTAGTGACAAGATTGACAACAGTAGGCAAAATTATTCCTTTAGGTAGATATAACGTTGGGTGCGGAACCTAATGTTAAAGCGGTTCTTTATTGAAATAGAACATGACATAATATACAGCCCTCACTTCGTTAGCGAGACATAGTATTGTCATCAAAATAAAATCCTTTCATTGCCACCGGAGCAAATGGTCGTAGTGACAAGATTGACAACAGTAGGCAAAATTATTCCTTTAGGTAGATATAACGTTGGATGCGGAACCTAATGTTAAAGCGGTTCTTTATTGAAATAGAACATGACATAATATACAGCCCTCACTTATTTAGCGAGACAAAGTATTGTCATCAGAAGTTGGTGAGATTTTGACACAACATGACATGTTCCTCTTGCGCAGATAAATTGTAATATATACGTTGCACACATTTTCTTTGCAGTTTCCGCTGAGTATATGAGGTTAAGATTATGCAGCGTCCTTATTTCAATAGAAGGAATGACTAACGAAAAATTACCTCAAATCGATACATCTGTCAGGATACGTGTCTGTAACTTACATTGGTATATCAATAGATAGAATTGGAGTGTTGTATCTCGATTCTTTCGTATTTACGAAAGAGCATTCATATCTTTTTTTTTCAAAATTTCTCTCGCGTTATTCGGGAATATCGCTAATGTGCATTTATAGACTTAACTTTGAATATTGTCAAATGATCACAATTTCTTAATAAGTTCATTAGTGCTATAACTGTTAGTCATATGATTACATAGAGGAGGGAAATATCAGCACAAATACTTCAATAAAGATGTAAACATTTGTCTATGTGGTAGTGCTTGTCAAAAAAAAGTTCTTATTCTGTGATTCGACCACAGATTTCTCTTTCTCCTTTTAAAAATGTTCGACTACAGCTATCTTTTTCACGAAACCCATCTAGTTTGAAGATACATGTAATCTCATATGCAGCCATAATTTACAGTACTTCCATATTGGATTATTCTTTACGTTGACTATGCTAATACTTCCGGCAGGTATCCTACATCGTCAGCTGATCGTACCTCATAATGCTGTAAGTCAAATTACTCTACACAATCGTAGGGAAAATAAGCTGATTTCATTTTTGTTTAGATATATAGGCCCTACTCTGTATGTCGCTGCTTCATAAGCAAAAGTTAATAAAAAACATATCTAGTCACGTTTATCTGTATAACTTGAATTCAACAAACCTTTTTTTTAATGAAGTTTACTGTAGCGTGTGTGTGTGTGTGTGTGTGTGTGTGGGTGGGTGTGTATGTGTGTGTCCATTTTCTACCAGCGTTTTATGTTTTATCAACCCGGTGAAACATTTTGACGATCAAGTCTAAACAAAATCTATAATCAATCGGACCTCTACAAACAAGTGGGTCAGGAAATGACACTGAAGCAATCTTGCGTGGTATGAGTCTTTGTTATGAAGTCGAAATTGTGGAGCCAACGATAGTCTTTGTGGACTGATAATTTGTGTGTAAATAGCATGTGTGTCACTCTTTGTTGCTGCTTGCTATTTACCCCCCCCCCCCCAAAACAAACAAACAAACAAACAAGCAAACAAACAAACAAACAAACAAAAACAAAAACAAAAAGAAAACAAGGGTTTTAATTTGTTCACATAGGTGTTGTTTTCAATTCAATTCCAAGACTCTTTTACGTCATAATCTTTTGTCAATCGAAAGTAGGCGACTGTTATTTTCCGCGTGACAGTTCACCGTTATTGTTCATGGCTCCGAAGGTTCCTTATTCCAATGGTTCGTGAATCCAAAAAGGGGGAAAAAACAACAAATAATATTAAATGGGTTAATCAAATACCGGTTAGTGATTGGCTAAACACAGTCACGTGGTGGAGGCACATTCATTATGTTCGCCCATGGGCAGAATATCTTTGTAATGTTCTCCCATGGGAAAACATTTTCACGTAACAAATGACAGAAGGCTAGGACCGCGCGCGCACAGTGAATTTGGCTCTGCGCGAGCGATCGAGTGCGTTGTGCTGGTGGTTGACGTTGACGTGTTTGACGTATTTGACTAACCCATGTAACATAACAGATGATGACTTTTGTTGTCGGGAACATGTACCAAACGTTCCACCCTCAGGGTTTGAAATGCTACTTCGGGAGGCTATAAGTCCCTCGACCGTATCCGGGCAATTACCCCCAGAGGGCAATTACCCCCCGGCTAAATACTGGTTAATGGTAAGGTTAGAGTTAAGATTAGGGTTAGGGTTAGGTTTAGTGTTAGGAGTATGGGTTTGGGTTAGGATTAGGTTCAGGATTAGGATTAGGATTAGGGCCAGGGGAAGGGTCCGGGGTAATTGCCCAGGGGGTAGTTGCCCTAGACCCCCCTCGACTTCGTCTCGGGACTTATTACCTCCCTCAATACCATTTCAAACCCTTCGGGTGGAACATTCGGTAAGTTCACTCCCTCGCCAGTCATCATCTATATAATGTTGGTTATTCCGAAGGTTGGTTATACTTTGCCAAAGCCGGGATTCTGGGCCTGATCTCGCTTTACCGTCCGCCCGAAGTTTTTTTGATAGTTTTACCCTATTTTGAGGGTGCTTGAATATCTTAAAATCCTAAACCATCCAAAAGTTGCATCATTCACATTCGGATTCAGTACCCTCGAAATAAGGTGAAATGTCATTTTTTGTGTCCAACTTTCACCATTTGTAAGGAAATACATCGGAAGTATTGTTGCTTTTACTTTTGTGTGTAGTCTGCGAAAAAGAAGAAAGATGCATGTCCTGGTATACGAATGTACCAGGCTAATTAGTTCCTTTGTTCAGCCCGGGAGGAGGCGGCGTCTTAATGTTGACGTCGCAGGTCTGAAGCTTGTTGATATCATCATTATTTATCATTGTCTTCAAAGAGAAAAAACAGTATCCAAATAGACAAATTGCCTCATAAAAAGCCAACCACAACATGCTTCCAGTAGAGGATTTTTTTCTTAAACTTCACAATAGATGTACAAGGGCATAGCAGTCATATCATGACATAAATATTAGGAGTGGGAATAGGGCCTACTTGCACATAATTAATGATTGTGGGCATTCTCTGTATTGTATGACTTTTCCACAGTAGAAAAGAGATGTTCCCGGTTGTCAGCTCGTTTACAGTTGAAAACATTGCTAATGGCAACTCGGAACCTCGGGTACTGGGATGCGTATATGAAAGGGTTGGCGCAAGAGTTGACACAAATCATCACGGATGAAGCGCCGTGGAGTGGACTGCGTATGTACGAGTGCGCCTTTCCCTGCAGGACATATACCAAGGCAGTCAAATGAAGAGGAGCAAATGTCAAGATGTATGTCAGGACAATGAGGAAGGTCAGCTTGGCCATACGGTTGCGAGCTCGTATGTGAGTGGACGATACCGAAGAAGCCTGAGAAAGACCCTTGCGCGCGCGGCGTGATTGCAGATGTAGTGACCATGCCGTTACCGACTGTGTTACGATCATAATAGGAACAGGGAACCCAAACCTGATTATGAGTAAGTAGAATATGATCGTTTTACTGGACGTGGCTTCATTTAGGAGCTTACAGGTGTTGTTGACCACCGCCATTTCAACAGAATAGAGGTAGGATATAAATGAGAAAACACACACCGTCGATAAGTAGGAGTAAATTTTGCGAGTGGTAACGTAAGATCGGAAATGGAGTGGACTCACCACTGCAATCGTGCGTTCGATGGCTATTCCTACAAGAGTATAAATGGACATGTGGACTGGGACCCACATAAAGTAACGCGTGTATGCAAACTTACAGTATAGCGAACCAACTGGCGTACGTGGCACCCTGACAGCAAGAGGTAAGGGTAGGATAGAAATGGATGTCAGTAGATCAGAAACTGCCAATGCTCCGATGAAGATGTCGGTCGAATGTTTATTGACACCTACTTGCATCCGTAATGCGAGGATAACGAGCAGGTTTCCTAGTATCCCAACGAAAGCACAGCTCATCTCCAGACCATTCACCCACGTCCACTCAAAGAACCATACCCACTGCAATTGGTCGAGCTTCGGTGGATCACCGGATTGACTTGTCTCGTCACTTTCGGCAGAGGAATTCCATGACAAATTGCTTCTGCGAATTCCTGGAGTTCCTGCACCTTCTATGTCTATTGTTCTGTCCTCCGAGATGGCGGATTTACCAGAAAATGCGTCAAGAGGCGATACTAGGTCTCCATGGACTATGATACCAATTACTAAAACCAAAGACCACATGATGGCGAAGACTACGTCAGTCTTTGATATCTCTATGGTGAAGAAGAAAGAGAAACGATCGAACTCGAATGACATTTTGAAGTGGCATAGGCCTATATAGGTATTTAAGCAGGTAATAAGACAACAAAGATTAAGAATCTACGTTCTCATCAAGAAGATCGGAAGAAAATTCAATGAAAGTAATGTCAAAATTATCTGTTCTATTTCGGTAAAACACATAATTCTTGAAATCTGTAGAATTCTTAATAACTATCTATAATTTTGCTGTTTGCAAATGTTTTCCCAAGCATTTAGAAAGTCCATCCTGATATTCTTAAATTGATGTACTTTCAGCGGCGCACATTTTCATTTATTGTTCAGGTACAGCGAATAGTCAATGGCATGGATCACGTAATGAATAAAAAGTCCTCAACAGTAATATCGTAATGTCAAAAACCCTGTATGTGACCGTACATCACAAAACGAACAAAAATTCACACGCACTGATTTTTACGTGAGGACTGAAAATAGGGGAAAAAAGTCAATTTGGTCAATCTTGACTTTTTCATATTTTCTAAGAGAGCAAGTCTTTTTCTACGTTATGCTAAAATTTGGTATCATGAAATAAACAAGACAGTGTGTTTTTTAGAAGTTTATCTCGAACACTTTTTTTAAAAGAATGGTGTGATTAGGTGTGTCTTTAGAGTCCCCCTTTCATTTCTTTAAAAAAAAAAAAATCCTGTACACACTCTTCACTTTCAACTCTAATAACTTTAGAAAGGATAATGCTACTGCTTTGAAAGTTGGCATTTATCATGGACAGAATGTGTTAATAGAACATACTCAATTTCAGCTTAATCTGAAAATCCCTTCATTGTGGTTAAAGCGGTGGTTTTCATCCTGTTTTTTTTTGTCCCATTCATTGCACAGGCAGCACGGCTTGGTGAAGATTAAACGCTTGAAGAAACCCTGTGCTGCAGAGCCTCTTTTCTCAGTTCACACTTTTCTGGAGTGTGTGCTTTCTTTCCAATATTTAGATAGGTTAGGAGAGTCCATTTCTTTTGAGTTATACATCATTTTAAAGCTTGAAGTCTGCTATTTCATAATATGCTCTTAACTAAAAATCCATGTCTGGCGATTTTTTTTTTTTTTTTTTGTGGTGCAGGGTCACAATAGATACATGAGTCAGAACAATTATAAGTCTGTCACGACTACAACAGATGTAGCGAAGTGCAGTGGAAATCGGAACACACTTGTTAACTCATATGCTTTGCTCCGTAATAAAAACGAGGACAAAATAAAAAGAAGAAAAAGAAGACTGGTTCGAGTAATGCGTGCTGTATTCGAATCGAAAACCGAAAATTCCACCGGATCAAAATATGTTTGTACTTCAAAGAAACTGTCATCAGATAGAGAAGGAAAAGCTTGTAATGAATATAATGGCACTTACGATAAAAGTCTGACTATAGGCTCTCTTCACGAGTCGGAATGATGGCGAGAACGATGCTGAGAGTGTGTCGTATAGTCTTATTGGATTGAATAAAGATAAACGATCAAACTCGAATTACGTTTAGAAGTGACATATAATATTAGGAATCAAAATTCTCATTATGAAGATTGCAAGGAAATTCAGTGAAAGTGATGACAAAATTATCTGTTCTATTCGGTAAAACTCATAATTCTTGAAATCTGTGGAACTCATATTAACTATCACTTATTTTACCGTTTGCAAAAACGTTTTACCAAGCATTCAGAAAGTCCATTCTGATAGTGCAAAATTCATATAGTTTCAGTGGCAAACACTTTCATTTTAATATCGTTCAAGTGAAAAGTCAATGGCATGAATCACGTAAAATGAAAAAAAAAAAGTCCTTAACAGTATTTAATATCGAAAAGAAAACCTACATTCATGAGTCAGAATAATCATAAGCCATAACTGGAACATCATGTAGCAAAGTGCACTTTGGAATTGGATGTTGTGAACTTACATGCTTTGCTCGGTGATAAAAACGAGGACAAAATACGAAGAAGAAAAAAAAGAAGACTGGTTCGAGTAAAGCGTGCTGTATTCGAAGACCGAAAATTTCACCTCATCAAAATATGTTTGTACTTCAAAGAAACTGCCATCAGATAGAGAAGGGAAAGCTTGTAATGAATATAATGGCACTTACGACAAAAGTCTGACTTTAGGCTCGCTTCACGAGTTGGAATGATGGCGAGAACGATGCTGATACTGTGTCGTAGTCTCATTGGATTGGACTTCTCCGAAAATGTCTATTTGTATCCTATCTGGGACAGATAACATTGTCGAACCTGTCACTCCCATAGGATTCGAAGCAAAAACCGAACACATCATCGTTGCAGTTGGGGCTCGACCAATAGAAAAACACCTGCAATACGCAGGCGCATGGAGCGAGCTACTCCCCGCCCCCATAAACTTTTGATTCTTTAAAAGAAGAAAAAAAAATCAAAAAAGAATCAACCCCCCATGAATTTCAATTTCCGACTATTCCGCCCTTAGATTCTTCCCATCTATTAACAAAGTGGGGGATAACATTGACCTTTACCCCCTCCCCTGTCCCGTAGCCTAACCCTCCAAACACACACACACACACACACACACACACACACACACACACACACACACACACACAAACTGAATAACGGTCCGCGGCCCCTTGCACGAGAACTGTCCTTGTTGCTTCCCCTGACGCACTCCCACCCCTTCCCATGGCGCAACACGAGAACCCCCCCCCCCGACACACACATTGACAATCGATCCCTACCCCCTGTGATATTTTCAGGCTTGCAGATGAAATGAATCAAAGTTGCAAAGGATCAATCATTATGACCAACATAATTATTACCTACGTGCCTTCCAGAATATTCTAGCCACTTCAAACGGCAGTTGCAACATTATTGGTGAACCTGATCATAACAGTCCTTGGCTTCCTATAGTAAACTTGTTTGACAATATTGTACAGGTATAGTTATCAGTAAGAATCTGAGCCTTAAAGCATGAGGAAATTCCACAGCAAAACGTCAACGATTGCTATAAAGAAGAAATGGCATACAGGATAGGGCATTTGAACTAAAGCACTGGATAAAAACCGAGACATATCTGCATGGTTGTACTCAGCCTGGCATTGTTGTCACAGGAACAGGTGGTTGGGTAGTCCCTTGCAAAATAAGCAACTCGACGCAAGAACAGTATCTTAATGATTCCTTTCTATACAGTATTTCTTTTCAAAATGTGTTAGATGTCATTTATAATTGCTCCTGTGACGTATCCAAATGAAATATTTCTTAGTGTGTGTATAAAGCCATGTTCTACATCATCGTTTCAGAAAGGTTAAGTAAAAGCAAATGAGTAAGTATGTGTATATGGGTGGGAGATTTACGGGTATCATACAATCTTTTACTTGAGTTCTTTTTTTATTCCCCCTCAAAAAAATAGAAAAAAAAAACAGCCAATAATCCTAACTATACGGTGAAGCCAAGAAAATGCACTACGAATGAAAAGTATCAGTAATCAATTACTGCATTTCCATCGAACAGTTTTTACTTCATTTCCTTCGAATAGTTTTATCGATTAATCCATACTGACTACACTGCAAAGAGTTCACTGCACGGTTAATTAATTTTTCTCTCATGTGCATGGAATGAAAATTCAAAAGACAGCGTAGCATCAAGAAATCAATCTGGCATTTTCAGTTTCTTAGGTCTTTTCCTTCGGCAATTTCGCTAATGGATTCCCTATTCATTTCATTACCCTGCACTATCCATATGAAGGATGTTGAAAAGCAGGGAGTCAGGAGTTACGTTTAGACAGTTTTCCTTAAGTTCAAGGGTATAGCTAACTTCCAGGATAAGCTCTTGCTCGTTAAAGGGATAGTACAGTATGGTTGCGATGTTGATTCAGATTTTAACCTTTTTTCGAGATAATTGGGAACCGTTAATTCAAAATGTTAGAGAGAATACAATTCTAAGGGGAATTAAACGTTATTTTGGTAAAGATCGGTTTCGAAATGACAGAGATATGAAAAAGGTCATCATCATTAGAAATGGGACCCAACCTTTCTTATGGCCTCTTTGGTGTTGGATATGTCAGGCATTTCAAAGCCGATTGTCAAAAAATAAACTTTTAATTATTTTCCGAATTGTGTACTTTTAAATTAATGATTTAATATACAATTCCTCATAAGTAATTTCTAAACTTTCTAGCAGAAAGTGAAGACCTGAATCCCATCTTGGCGAAAACTGTACCATCACCGCGGTGGAGACGGTGCACCATCTCAACGTAACTATTACCAACATTGTTTTTATTGAAATCTTACAACATCCAACCGAGTTAGGTCGTTTTACCATCTCAGTCAAGTCATCATTTCTTGCAACAAGAAACAATTATGAATTTATTTTTTTTAACACAAGTCCTCCTTACATGTTCCTGTTATTGTTCCGTATATACCGATGTGTCTATTTTCTAATTCTCCTGCATTCTTACCGCTATAATCGTATACAAAATATTTGTATATTATATTCAATCCAGGTTGCATTTTATCACAACTTTTACATCATGGAATCCAAGTGCTGTAGTCCTTTTTTGTTTCTTTTTCCCACTTTTTCCCCATCCCGATTATTTTGATTTCATGTCAGTTGACATTGGTTTGTTTTATTTTGTTTTATATTGCTTTCTTGTGTATAATCTGAGGGTCCCATATCGTACAAGCTTTGCTTCTTAGTGGGACTTTCGATTTCCATCCCCGTCCTTAGTTAACTTGTCGTTGCTTATATTATACGCTTTATGTATATATCAACAAAGATATGATTGGTTTTTTTCCATCTTCTACTCATTTTCATATGAACTTTGTTAAACATTCTGCATATAAATATCCTGTGCATATGCATTGTATATAATTTCTTTGTTTATCTGATGCAAGTGAAAATAAATTTGACTCTTGAATCTTGAATCTTGCAACATTGAATGCCGAAGATGAACCAAGCCATTCCAGAAATATCCTTTCTTTTTTTCTGGCCAACGATTTCAGCTCGGCTGTTACAATGACATGGACAAACGCGGTCCTGAAGTTGACGGGCGTAAACATCCTCTCGTTGAATTAAGGATGCTCATGAGTATGACACTTTAAGCGACTTATAAGTATATGATTATCAATGCTTCATAAGTTTGTTCATTTCAATTTGATTATTAGTAAAATCCTTTCATTTCCACTGAAGCAAATGGTCGTATCAAGTGACAAGATTGACAACAGTAGGCAAAATCATTCCTTTATTAGGTAGATATAACTCAGAGTCCGGAAACTAATGTTAAAGCAGTTCTTTATTGAAATAGAACATGACATAATATGCAGCTGCCCCTCCCCCCACTTTGTTAGGGAGACGTTTATTGTCACCAAAAGTTGTTGAAATTTTGACATACAGTGTACTATGGCACTGTGACATGTTCCTCTTGCAAATATAAATTGTCATAGGTACGTTGCGCACATTTTATTTGCAGTTTCAGCAAGATTTCAACTGTGTATACAACCTGGTATATGAGGTTAAGATTATGTAGGGTGCTTACTATTTCATTAAATGGAATGACTAACGAAAAATTACCCCAAATTGATGTGTTTGTAATCTGCATTGGTATATCCAAAAATACGAGAGTGTTGTTTCTCAATATTTTCGTATCTACGAAAGAGCATTTATATTTGTTCTTCACAGATTTTCTCGCTTTATTCTGGAATGTCGCGTAGTGTGCATTCATAGACTTAACTTTGAATACTGTCAAATGATCACAATTTCTCGACAAGTTCATTAGTGCTAAAACTGTTAATTATATAATTATTTATGGAGCAGGGAAATATCAGCACAAATACTTAAATGAAGATGGAAACACGTTCACGAGTCTGTTTGTCTACGTGGTAGCGCTTGTCCCCCCCCCCCCAAAAAAAAGATTCTTATTCTGATGTGATTCGACCGTTTTTTTTCTCTTTTTTGTTTTTGAAAATTTTTGAATACAAGATGTTCTTTTTCAAGAAAACCCAACTAGTTTTGAAGGTTCATGTAGTCTGATACGCAGCCATAATTTACAGTAGGAGCCTGCTTCCATATTTGATTATTCTTTATATTGACTATGCTAATATTACTTCCGGTAGGTATCCTACGTCGTACTTCATAATGCTGGAAGTCATATCACTCTACATAATCACAGGGAAAAGTAAGTTGATTTCATTTTTGCTTAAGTATAGACCCTTCTCTGTATGTCGCTGCATTATAGCTAAGCCAAAGTTAAAAAATGAAATGCAAAAATATATTTAGTCACGTTTATCTGCCTAACCTGTCTTCAAGAAACCTTTTTTTTTTTTTTTAATGACAAAGTTTATTGTAGCACGCGCGCGTGTGTGTGTGTGTCCATTTTATATCCGAGTTTTATGTTTCAACCCGGAGAAAATATTTTGACAATCAAGTCTAAACAAAATCTATAATCAATCGGACCTCTACAAACAAGTGGGTCAGGAAATGACACCGAAGAAATCTTGCGTGGTGATATGAGTCTTCGTTATGAAGTCGAAATTGTGGAGCCAACGATAGTCTTTGTGGACTGTTAATTTGTGTGCAAATAACATGTGTGTCACTTTTTTGTTGTTGATTTGCTTAAAAAAACAAAGAGAACAAAAAGAACCCAGAAAACAAGGGTTTTTATTTTGTACACATAGGTGCTGTTTTTAATTTAATTCCAAGACACTTTTACGTCATAATCTTTTGTCAGTCGAAAGTGGACCGACTTTCATTTCCCGCGTTACAGTTCACCGTTGTTGTTCGTTGCTCCGAAGATTATTTGGTTTAATCCGAAAACGAAATAAGGTTCCTTATTCCAATGGTTTGTTGAAAAAAAAGAACAAGATAGGAAAGAAAAAAACAAAAACAAATAAGGTTGGTAATACTTTGTAGTCTAGGTGAAAAAGCCAGGATTTTTGGCCTGACCTCGTTTTACCGTCTACCCGAAGTTTTTTGATGGTTTTACACTATTTTGAGGGTGCTTGAATATCTTAAAATCTTCAACAATCCAAAATTTTCATAATTCACATTCGGATTCAGTACCCTAGAAATAAGGCAAAATGTTTGTTTGTGTGCGTGTGTGTGTGTGTGTCCACTTTTCACCATTTGTAAGGAAATACATTTGAAGTTTTATTGCTTTTATTTTTGTCTGGAGTCTGCGGAAAAGAAGAAAGATCCATGCCCTGGTATACCAACCTAATTAGTTACTTTGTTCAGCTCGGGAGGAGGCGTTGTCTTAACGTTGACGTCGCAGGTCTGAAGCTTATTGATATCATCATTATTTACCATTGTCTTCAAAGAGAAAAAAAATATCCAAATATCCGGTAGACAAATTGCCTCATAAAAAGCTAACCATAACACGCCTTTCGTATAAAGTCAAACTTGTCAATGTTCAGTTATTCGTTATAATGAGCAGCATAATCCCAGCATAACGGCAGAACTAGTCCAATAAATCAATCTCAGTTATCTTCCCTTCGAGTCCCTTGTTGTTTGATCAACTTTCACTGATTACCGATTCCATTTGTGAAACATTACCGTACTACATCTCATAACATCCAAATATAAAGAAGTTTTGCCCGCATTTCTGTAACCTTTGGTCTCCACTTTGACAAAAATATTTTCAGCTTTATATTTTTTAAAATGGATGCTCCTCATTGAGTATTTTTGATGATTGGTTGCATGGCATATTCAGTTACTTATTCAGTTCGATTTTCCTGAGGCACCCACTTTCTATTGCCGAAATTATTTGCCCATATTACCTACCTTCAGTTTCACACAACTACATGCAGGTATATAGGTATATCATTGAGCCTAATCTTTATTCTATTCTGAACAGGACGACTATAATACCATTCCCTATCACGCTGATACCAATCGCTTCCAGCTGATTTTTTCCCCTTGAACGTCACAATAGACGTACAAGGGCATAGCCTATCTATGTGACCGTTCATCACAAAACAAACAAAACGTCGCACACCTTGATTTTACATGCGGACTCTAAAAAGGCGATGGGTTCAACCATCTCAATTTTGAGTTTTTTTTAATATTTTCTGAAAGCTCTATCCTTCTGCTACATTATTTTAGATTTTGGGGTCTTAATATGGAAGGGAAAGTGTGTTTTTAGCAGTTTTTTTTTTTTTTTACAACCCATTTCTTTTTTTTTTTTTTTTTTGGGGGGGGGGGAGTAGAATGATCGGGTATGCCTTAGAGGTCGCTTTATAATTCTTGAATTCCCTTGCACACTCTTCACTTTCAAGTCTAATAACGTTTGAAATTATAATTGTACTGCTTTGAAAATTAGCTTTAATCATGGGCAGAGTGTGTTGATAACATGGGAAATTTCAGCTTAATCTGGTAATCTCTTCATTGTTGTTGCTCCGGTGGTTTACATCCTGTAATTTGTCCATTTCACAGCACAGCTCGCACGGCTTGGTAAAGATTAAGCGCTTGAATAGACCATGTACTTCAGAGCCTCTTTTCTCAGTTCACATTTTTCAGAGTGTGTGCTTTCTTTCCAGTATTTGAGTAGGCTAGGGGAGTCCAATTGAATTGAGTTATACATCATTTTTAAGCTTAGATTCTGCCCTTTACTAAAAGTTAATGACTGGAGACTTTTTGTTTGTTTTGTGGTGCTGGGTCACACATAGTCATTGATTATCATAACATAAATATTAGGAGTGGGAAAAGGGCATACTTGCACATAATTAATGATTGTGGGCATTCTCTGTATTGTATGACTTTTCCACAGTAGAAAAGAGATGTTCCCGGTTGCAAGCTTTTTTACACTTAAAAACATTTCTAATGGCTGCTCGGAACCTTGGGTACTGGGATGCGTATATGAAAGGGTTTGCGCAAGAGTTGACACAAATCATCACGGATGAAGCGCCGTGGAGTGGACTGCGTATGTACGAGTGCGCCTTTCCCTGCAGGACATATACCAAGGCAGTCAAATGAAGAGGAGCAAATGTCATGATGTACGTTAAGACGATGAGGAAGGTCAGCCTGGCCATACGGTTGCGAGCTCGTATATGAGTGGACGATACCGAGGAGGCCTGAGAAAGGCCCTTGCGCGCGCGGCGTGACTGACGATGGAGTGACCATGCTGTTACCGACTGTGTTATGATCATGATGGCAACAGGGAACAAAAACCTTATCATGATTAAGTAGAATATGATCGTTTTACTGGACGTGGCTTCATTTAGGAGTTTACAGGTGTTGTTGACCACCGCCATTTCAACAGAATAGAGACAGGATATAAATGAGAAAACACACACCGTCGATAAGTAATAGTAAATTTTGCGAGTGGTGACGTAAGATCGGAAATGGAGTGGACTCACCAATGCAATCGTGCGTTCGATGGCTATTCCTACTAGAGTATAAATGGACATGTTGACTGGGACCGACATAAAGTATCGCGCGTATGCAAACTTACAGTAGAGCGAACCAACTGCCGTACGCGGCACCCTGACAGCAACCGGTAAGGGTAGGATAGAAATGCACGTAAGTAGATCAGAAACTGCCAGTGCTCCGATGAAGATGTCGGTCGAATGTTTATTGACTCCTACTTGCATCCGTAATGCGAGGATAACGAGTAGGTTCCCTACTATCCCAACGAAAGCACAGCTCATCTCCAGGCCATTCACCCACGTCCACTCAAAGAACCATACCCACTGCAATTGGTCGAGCTTTGGTGGATCACCGGATTGACTTGTCTCGTCACTTTCGGCAGAGGAATTCCATGACAAATTGCTTCTGCGAATTCCTGGAGTTCCTGCACATTCTATGTCTATTGTTCTGTCCTCCGAGATGGCGGATTTACCAGAAAATGCGTCAAGAGGCGATACTAGGTCTCCATGGAGTATGATACCAATCACTAAAACCAAAGACCACATGATGGCGAAGCCTGGAAGTCAGTCTCTGATATCTCTATGGTGGAAGAAGAGAGAGAAACGATCGAACTCGAATGACATTTTGAAGTGGCATATTTAGGTATTTAAGCAGGTAATAAGACAACAAAGATTAAGAATCTACATTCTCATCAAGAAGATCGGAAGAAAATTCAATGAAAGTGATGTCAAAATTATCTGTTCTATTTCGGTAAAACGCATAGTTCTTGAAATCTGTAGCATTCTTAATAACTATCTATAATTTTCCTGTTTGCAAATGTTTTACCAAGCATTTAGAAACTCCATCGGGGATTCCTGATATTCTTAAATTGATGTACTTTCAGCGGCGCACACTTTCATGTATTGTTCAGGTACAGCGAATGGTCAGTGGCATGAATCACGTAATGAATAAAAAGTCCTCAACAGTAATATCGTAATAAAACCCTTATACATGAGTCAGAACAATTATAAGTCTGTCACGACTGCAACATATATAGCAAAGTGCAGTGGAAATTGGAACAAACTTGTTAACTCATATGCTTTGCTCCGTAATAAAAACGAGGACAAAATAAAAAGAAGAAAAAGAAGACTGGTTCGAGTAATGCGTGCTGTATTCGAATCGAAAACCGAAAATTCCACCTCACCAAAATATGTTTGTACTTCAAAGAAACTGTCATCAGATAGAGAAGGAAAAGCTTGTAATGAATATAATGGCACTAACGATAAAAGTCTGTCTTTAGCCTTTCTTCGCGAATCGGGATTATGGCGAAAGCAATGCTGAGAGTGTGTCGTATAGTCTTATCGGATTGAAGAAAGATAAACAATTGAACTCGAATTACGTTTTGAAGTGACATATAATATTAGGAATCAATATTCTCATTATGAACATTGCAAG
Source organism: Diadema setosum (assembly GCF_964275005.1). Lineage (NCBI taxonomy): Eukaryota > Metazoa > Echinodermata > Echinoidea > Diadematoida > Diadematidae > Diadema > Diadema setosum. The sequence goes on along the minus strand of NC_092704.1, from coordinate 34,008,744 downwards.
GAAATTCAGTGAAAGTGATGACAAAATTATCTGTTCTATTCGGTAAAATTCATAATTCTTGAAATCTGTGGAACTCATATTAACTATCTCTTATTTTGCCGTTTGCAAAAACGTTTTACCAAGCATTCAGAAAGTCCATTCTGATAGTGCAAAACTGATATAGTTTCAGTGGCGAACACTTTCATTTTAATATCGTTCAGGTGAAAAGTCAATGGCATGAATCACGTAAATGAACAAAAAAAAAAGTCCTTAATAGTATTTAATATCGAAAAGAAAACCTACATTCATGAGTCAGAATAATCATAAGCCATAACTGGAACATCATGTAGCAAAGTGCACTTTGGAATTGGATGTTGTGAACTTACATGCTTTGCTCGGTGATAAAAACGAGGACAAAATACGAAGAAGAAGAAAAAGAAGACTGGTTCGAGTAAAGCGTGCTGTATTCGAAGACCGAAAATTTCACCTCATCAAAAATATGTTTGTACTTCAAAGAAACTGCCATCAGATAGAGAAGGAAAAGCTTGTAATGAATATAATGGTACTTACGACAAAAGTCTGACTTTAAGCTCGCTTCACGAGTTGGGATGATGGCGAGAACGATGCTGATACTGTGTCGTAGTCTCATTGGATTGGACTTCTCCGAAAATGTCTATTTGTACCCCATCTGGGACAGATAACAATGTCGAACCTGTCACTCCCTTAGGATTCGAAGCAAAAACCGAACACATCATCGTTGCAGTTGGGGCTCGACCAATAGAAAAACACCTGCAATACGCAGGCGCATGGAGCGAGTTATTCCCCGCCCCCATACACTTTTGATTCTTTAAAAGAAGAAAAAAAAATCGAAAAAGAATCAACCCCCCATGAATGTCAATTTCCGACTATTCCGCCCTTAGATTCTTCCCATCTATTAACAAAGTGGGGGATAACATTGACCTTTACCCCTTCCCCTGTCCCATAGCCTACCCCTCCAAACACACACACACACACACACACTCACACACACACTCACACACAAACTGAAAAACGGTCCGCGGCCCCTTGCACGAGAACTGTCCTTGTTGCTTCCCCTGACGCACTCCCACCCCTTCCCATGGCGCAACACGAGAACCCCCTCCGCGACACACACATTGACATTGACATTGTTGTCACAGGAACAGAAGGTGGTTGGGTAGTCCCTTGCAAAATAAGCAACTCGACGCAAGAACAGTATCTTAACAATTCCTTTCTATGCAGCATTTCTTTTCAAAATGCGTTAGATGTCATTTATAATTGCTCCTGTGACGTATCCAAATAAAATGTTTCTTAGTGTGTTTATAAAGCCATGTTCTACATCATCGTTCCAGAAAGTTAAGTAAAAGCAAATGAGTAAGTATAGGTATATGGGTGGGGGATTTACGGGTATCATACAATCATTTACTTGAGTTCTTTTTTATCCCCCCTCAAAAAGTAGAAAAACAACAGCCAACAATCCTAACTATACGGTGAACCCAAGAAAATGCACTACGAATGAAAAGTACCAGTATTCAATTACTGCATTTCGATTGAACAGTTTTTACTTCATTTCCTTCGAATAGTTCTATCGATCAGTCCATACTGACTACACTGAAAAGAGTTCACTGCACGGTTAATCAATTTTTCTCTCATGTGCATGGAATGAAAATTCAAAAGACAGCGTATCATCAAGAAATCAATCTGGCATTTTCAGTATCTTATAGGTCTTTTCCTTCGGAAATGTCGCTAATGGATTTCCTGTTCAGTTCATTACCCTGCACTATCCATTTGAAGGATGTTGAAAAGTAGGGAGTTAGGAGTTACGTTTAGACAATTTTCCTTAAGTTCAAGGGTAGCTAACTTCCAGGATAAGCTCTTGGCCCTTAAAGGCATAGTATAGTTTGATTTTAATATTGATTCAGATTTGAAATTTTTTTTCTTTAGATAATTGGGAACCGTTAAATTTAAATTTAGATTGTTAGAGAGAACTCAATTCTAAGAGGAATTAAACGTTAATTTGATAAAGATCGGTTTTGAAATGACAGAGATGTAAAAAGTCATCATAATAAGACATGGGACCCACCCTTTCTTATGGCCTCTTTGGCTTTGAATGTGTCAGCTATTTCAAAGCAGATCTTCATAAAATAAACGTTTAATTCTTTTTTTATTTGTATACCTTCAATTTATTAATTTCAATATACAATTTCTATCAAATAGTTTCTAAATTATCTAGCAGAGTGTGTAAACCTGAATGCCATCATGACGAAAACTGTACTATCACCGTCTCAACGTAACTAATGTCAACATTAAATGCCGAAGATAAACCAAACCATTCCAGAAATATTCCACTAATCTTCTGACCAACAATTTTCAGCTCAGCTGTTACAATAACATGCACAAACGCTGGCCTGAAATTGACGGGAGTAAAAATTTTCTCGTTGAATAAAGGATGCTCATGAGTTTGATACTTTAAACGACTTCCCATTAAATATTAGCGTTTTTAGAACGTTTCCTAAACTTTTTTTTTTAAGGTTCTGTACGTCTTCGTATTAAATGGACGTTTTTAAAACGTACTTACAACGCCAAAGTTGGGACTAAGTATTTACCGCAAAGCACGGGTCTTCGTTCTTTATAAACGTCCATAAAACGTTTTTATTAGGTCTGCTACGTCGACTTCGTCGTTAATGGAAGTTAAAAAAAAAAAAAAAAAACGTTTTTATTTGGTTCGCTACGTGTTTGTCATTGGTTACTTTATATTCATGCTTATTCATGAATATTTCAATAAGAAAATATAAGATTTGAAAAGTAGTGGAAATAGATAAAAAGACATTGAAATTTTAATATTTATACTGGCTTCAAACTTCCTATGTTAAAAATAAACTTACTTACGGTATTGTTCAGTTATTCACAATTTCGAAATTGTGTTAAGAAGAGGTGTTTTCAATATGTTAATAGGCCTAATTAAGGTGTGTGTGATCTAATTTTAGTAACCATATCTTCATGCACTATGATGATGATGAAGCAGCATTTATATAGCGTCATTTATCTGTAGAAGCATTCAAAGGCGCCCAGCTCCCACAAAGTGTCACACATCATTCACAAAGTTGCTGGAAAAGATACGTCTTAACAGTTCAGACTTAAAGGTATTGAGACTGTTGCAATTCCGAAGCTAGACTGGTAGAGAGTTCAACAGACGTGGCGCAACAAAAGAGAAGGCTCCATCCCCATACATTTTTAGGCGGGTATTGGGACCCAACCAGATTTTGCTGGTATATAAAGAATGTGATACAGATTCATCAATTGGGAATAGGATGTACGTATCGTTGGTATAGGACCGACAGGTTAGGACAGGATTATATAGGATTAGGGTACTTTAATCCCAGATTGTGCATGTATAATCTCATAACTACAATTTGTTAAATAACCAATAAAAATAAACATAAGACGTTCTAAAAAAGGTTTTCTGGATGTTATAGACGGATATGAAAGGTTTTCTAAACGTTTTGGATTACATGTAGGTCACAAGACATTTTGGACGTTCTTAAAGCATTTTTTAAACGTTCTAGACGGTTTTTCAAAGGTTTTCTGGACGTCCGTACAACGTCCACAAACGTTTTGGATATTCTTAAAAGGCTTTATTGACTTATGTAACGTCCAAAAGGTTTTCTGCAGGTATTTAGATAATCCGAAACGTTTTTATAACGTCCATTTGAAACGTTTTGAATACGTCGAAAACCTTCCACAAAAAGACGTTCTGAAAACGTTTTGACAAAACGTCCAAATAACGAACTTGGAATTTTTCAACAATGAAAAGAAAACGTCCAAATGTTAGCTGGGTTATAAAATATATGATTATTAATGCTTCATAATCATGTTCATATCATTTTGAGTTAAAGTAAAATCATTTCATGCCCACTGGTGCTAATGGTCGCAGTGACAAGACTGACAACAGTAGGCAAAATAAGTCTTTCAGGTACTAGTAGATAAAACGTAGGGTGCGGAAACTAATGTTAAAGCAGTTCTTTATGGAAATAGAACATTACATAATATGCAGCCCCCACTATGATAGTGAGACGTATATTGTCATCAAAAGTTGTTGATATTTTGACGTACATGTTCCTCACTCGCACAGATAAATTGTCATACGATGCACACATTTTCTTTGCATTTTCAGCAAGATTTAAACTCTGTATACGAGGTTAAGATTATGTAGGGTGCTTATTTCAATAAATGGAATGACTAACGAAAAATCACTCAAAATCGATGTATCTGTACCTGCATTAGTATATTATATTAATAATACGAGAGTGTTGTTTCTCGATATTTTCGTATTCACGAAAGAACATTTAAATTTTTTCTTCAAAATTTCCCTCGCTTTATTCTCGCGTAATGTGCATTTATAGACTTCACTACTTTGAATACTGTCAAATGATCACAATTTCTTGATAAGTTCATTAGTGCTGTAACTGTTCTCTCTCTCTTTTTTTAATATTCGTATACAGCTATTTTTTTAACGAAAATTCAACAAGTTTTGAAGATTGATTTAGTCTGATACGCAGCCATTTATTTACAAAAGGAGCCTACTTCCATATTGGACTACTCTTTAAATTGACTATGCTAATACTTCCTGCAGGTATCCTACACCGTACTCTATAATGCTATATATATGTGACCATGCATCACAAAACGAACAAAAAGTCGCACACACTGAATTTGTATGAGGACTGAAAATAATTCATGTGGGTCAACCTAGCCGATCTGAACTTTTTCATATTTTCTGAAAAAGCAAGTCTTCTTTTACATTATGCTAAAGTTTGGGATCGTAAAATGGGCAGGAAAGTGTGTTTTTTTTACAGCAGTTTATCTCAAACATTTTTGATAGACTGGTGTGATTAGGTGTGCCTTTAGAATACCCTTTTCATTTCTGAAAAACCTTGTACACACTCTTCACTTTTAACTCTGATAACTTTTGAAAGAATGATACTTCTGCTTTGAAAGTTGACATTGATAATGGACAGAATGTGTTAATGAGGCATGCTCAATTTCAGTTTAATCTGATAGTCCTTTCATTGTTGTTAACCCGGTGGTTTACTTCTTGTTTCTTGTCCCATTCATCGCTCAGCCAGCATGGCTTGGTAAAGATTACGCGCTTGAATAGACACTGTACTTCAGAGCCTCTTTTCTCAGTTCACACTTTTCCTGAGTTTGTGCTTTCTATGCAATATTTACATAGGTTAGGAGAGTCCATTCGATTTGAGTTATACATCATTTTAAATCGTAAAGTCTGTTCTTTCAGAATATGGCCTTAATTTAAAATTCATACCTGGCGACTTTTTGTTTGCTTTGTGGTGCAGGGTCACATGTATAAAGTCAGATCAATAACAGGGAGAAGTAAGCTGATTTCATTTTTGCTTAGATATATACTAGTAGGCCATACTCTGTCGCTGCTTTATGGCTAAGCCAAAGTCAATACTGTACTGCAAAAAACATATACATCTAGTCATAGTTATCTGTCTTACCTGACTTCAACAAACTTTTTGTTTTATCAAGAAGTTCATTGTAGCGCGCGCGCATGTGTATGTGTCCGTTTTATATCCAAGTTTTATGCTTTTTCAACCCGATGTAAAAGTTTTGACGACAAAGTCTTTAAAAAAAGCTAATCGATCGGGCCTTTAGAAACATGTGGTACAGGAGATGACAATGAAGCAATCTTGCGTGGTATAATTGAGTCTTCGATACGGAGTCGAAATTGTGGAGCCAACGACAGTCTTTCTGGACGGCTAATTTGTGAATAAATAGCATGTTTGTCACTTTTTTGTTGTTGCTTGCTTTTCAACAAAAAGAAAAACCACCTCCCCCCCCTCAAATAAAAAACAACATTTTATTTTGTGCGCGTAAGTGTTTTTAATTCAATTCCGAAACACCTTTACGTTATAATCAAATCTTTTGTAAATCGAAAGTGGGGCGACTTTCATTTCCCGCGTTACAGCTAGTTCACCGTTATTGTTCGTTGCTCCAAAGATTGTTCCGAAAACGAAATATTAAGGTTCCTTATTCCAATGATTTAAAACAAAAGGAAGAAAAAAAAATAAGGTTGGTTATTCGGAATGTTGGTTATACTTTATAGTCTGGGTGACAAAGCCAGGATTTTGGGCCTGACCTCGCTTTACCGTCCGCCCGAAGTTTTTTGATGGTTTTATCCTATTTTGAGGGTGCTTGAATATCTTGAAAATGAAATCCTCATCAATCCCAAAGTTGCCTAATTCACATTCGGATTCAGTACCCTCGAATTAAGGCAAAATGTCATCTTTTTTTGGTGTGTGTGTGTGTGTGTCAAATTTTCACCATTAGTAACGAAATATATATAAATGTTGCTTTAAAAGAAGACTGTACCGGTATTCTATTTTTTGATATGCTGTTTATCTAATTCCAAAAGACCAAAGCTGTGCAAATAAAAGCGGCTAACTTCATGTGCGTGCGCAGGCATGTACGCCGCGATCACTCATGTTTTAAAAAGCAATTAGGTGAATATGACATGGATAAAAGAAATGTTCCTCTTTATCTTACTCTTTAATTTAGGTATGAAATAATGCCATGGATATTCACCAATCATTAAAGTCTTTCAAATTCAGTAGATTTTATTTATCGTATTTATTGGTTTTGCGAGATCTAAAACCATCATTTAAAATGTACATGTGGGACTGGGAATGCTGAAATTCACTAAAATGCAATTACAGGGGTTCCTTTGATAATTTCACCCCAAAGTTTTGCTAAAGTGTAAAAGATAAAAACATTTTAATACTCCAGAAGTCATGTGACATTTTGTCATATACAAAAGGGTTAAATAAACTGCGGAATTAATCCGGACAAATGTAACGTTAGTCTATTCAACCGTAACGTTACTAACCATGCTTTTGGGGGTCTAGCTTATAAAGTATTGGTCGAACTGTTAAAATTATTTGTATGAACATTTGTCATGATGCCATAATTGAAATTAATGCAACACTTTGTTTGCAGTAACTTGAATTTCAGCACACTTTTTGTTACAAGACATTGATTTTTTTTTGTCATGTCCTTTTTTCGTAACGTTACTAACCAGTCCTTTTACGTGTCATAGCAATTCTAATATTTATTGGATTGTACTCATTCTTTTCTATATCAAACACCTGGGAAGGATGAACATGTTTTTAACATAATTTTGACTTGAAATAAACAAAGTGATTTAGTAGTAAAGATAAACATTTGAATTTGTTTAAATGTAAATTTTCTAACCGCGGAATTGCCCTTAACGTTAGACTGTGTGGAGCAATTTTAAGCGACGACATTCAATTCAATTCAATTTATTGAAAACAAAACCAAACATAGTCCCCAAGAAGTGCAGTTTGTGAGTTGGGCATTCTGTGACATATAACATATAAACAGTTATAACATATTTAAAAAAAAACATTCATGACATTCATAACATTCACAACATTTATAACAGTTTTAACACTTTAATACAGTTATAACATTATAACATATATACATTTATATAAAATTTACAAGAAAAGGAAAAAACCTGAAATATTGAAGATAACAACGTAAATTACCCCCCCCCCGCTGATAATGATACAGTGAAATGTGCTAGAGCGTCAATTGGTCACACACACACACGCACACACACACACACAGTGACTCGTCGACACTCTACAGAGGAAAATCGATATACTGTAAATAGATCCAATATACACTTGTAACAGAGCCTGGTATAGTAAAGACAAACTGATTTTATCAGTCCCAATGAAATACTGTAGGCCTACACCGCCAAGGGCGCTTTTTACGTTTGTTTGTTTTTTTTTTTTTTTATAAAGAAAATAACAAGTGATGACAAGATATCTGGCACAATAAGCATACCGAGCCTCCTCTGTATAGCAGTAGTACATCTTCATGAATTATAATGATAACTGTATAGCTAATCTAAACACTAAACAAAAAGTAAGTTCCCCCTAAAACAAACATCTATGTTTTATGACTCAGGAACCTTTGAGGAAATCTGAATACAGGATCATGTAGCTGTATTTCTCGGCTACCTTTCATGTGAAATTCAGTGGATATCACTCGGTCACGCTTTATGTGCCACGTTCGCACGTCCGGCTCAGTCGACGGCGTGCCAACTTCGCATATTCTGCTCAACAAACAAAGCCGCCAAAACCGATCGATAAAACGCTAATCCCGCAGTACAATCAAAGCGTTTCTCGCGCTTTTGTTCCTCTCACATACGGCTTGCATTCTATGTGGTGATTGACTATCAAGCGGTGTTCCCGACTAGATTTGCGTGTACATTCTAAGTTTCTGTCACTATTTTATGTACAAATGTCATGCCTAGCAACTGGTAAATCAAAAGGAAAAATTGGAAATAGAATTGTTATACATTGTGTATGGAAGCAAAGTTTGGCATTCCTCTAACTTTGCTCACTATTATGTCCAGCTTAACAGAAATTTGTAGAAGTTATACAAATTGGAAAAACAAAGCATGACTACCTCCGTGTCTCAGAATAACGTGGCACACAGGGGGTTTCCACCATGGCACATAAAGAGTTAAAGTCAAAATGGTCCCTTTTTGAAGTTTACAAGGCCAATTTGTAACTTTGATTTGGTGATATCGGAACAAATTTCAATTTTCCAGGATAAAAAGGCATGCAACGTATAATTTATGTGCTTCTTATCGTACCATGTGACTTGTACACAAAATTTCACGGTTGAGTGAACACGGGGTGAAAATTACCGAAATGGCCGATTTGACATGTTTCTTGTGGTAATTTCTATCAATTGAGATTGAATTCGTGTGTTGACCAGTTTTTTACACACAATTCACGTTATTTCACGGTTAAATGAGCACATTAAAAACAAAGAAAAATATCAATTTAGATTGTGCAGTCAGAATTGCGATAATTTTGCGCACTGAAATCAACTGTATGATTTTTTTTTTTATATTTTGCTAATACCCAAATGCATATCAGTGACCACCTGACATTTCAGTCACGCTTCAATAATGACGTGAGGCTGGAAACCCCTTTTTTTTTTTAAACCTACGTAATGAAAAATTAGCAGTTTGGCCATAATCCCCATGGTAAGTTAATGTGAAGAGGAGGAATTTATGCTTTTGAAAGCTAACAATGGCTTTTGCATGCAATGTGGTTTATTTTACGGTTGAATGACCACATTATGAAACAATGATTTATCTTATTAAAATCATCCAGCAGGTGTTGCATTGATCTTCTGCATTTAAAATCAACTGAAAAAACGTTTCATTATTGCGTTTAGGACCGATATAAATGTCTCAGTGATCCTTGGCATTCCTTTAAAATTTTACACGTCAAAGGGTAAATGGTGCCGGAAACTCTCCTTATAATCCATGGCTACCTTTGATGAAATATTGAAGTATTCGTGGGGAAATTGGTCTGCCTTTAGTTTGATGAAATCCCCTTGTTGGAGCAGAGATGAGAAATTATGCAAATTTAATCTTCGAGCCTTTGTTCTCGCTAATGAATACTAATTTTGGCATTAAGTTCTTGATCTTTGTAACGTCATGAAGTCATGCATTAACTCAAAGGGAAAATAAATGCAATTAATCATTGACATGGTACCAAATTTCACATTTGTTCAACATCACTATCCTCCCGTGCTGCACATATGCATGGAGAGTCTGGAGACAGATATTGATTGTGGTGAGATACATGTAGTGGCCTTTCTTGTTCATGTGGTGCTGATGATTGTGATGGTGATGATAGTTGCTTAAAATGTTGATTGACTGTTATGCGATCGTTATGGCAATATAACACAGATTGGGAAGCATCTGCACTCACTTTTTAGGCTCTATCCACTAACGCCGCTGAACACGTCTTCAAAACCAACCAAATGTAAATCTTATGGGAATTTCAGCCACGAAAATGGTTTTGACCTGCACACTTTGCTCATCTTATGTGCTCAATGAAGCATGTCACAATGTCATTTTTTTATCGAAATGTCATTTTTTAAATTGAAATCAGAGTAATTTCCCAACATTTCAACTAAAACATAAAAACCAATGAATATTTTTTTTTATTATATAGGGTAAAAAAGGGTTTTTCCAGCCCCACATGCTCATTGAAGCGTGACTAAAATGTCAGGTGATCACTGTATGCACAGTGGTATTAAATACAATAGAAAAAGCATTAAAACAATTGATTTCAGTGCGCAAAATTATCGCAATTCTTACTGCACAATTTAAATTATTTTTCTTTGTTTTAATGTGCTCATTCAAACATGAAATTACGTGAATTGTGTGTAAAAACTATTCAACACCCGAATTCAATATCAATTGATTGAAATTACCACGAAAAACATGTCAAATCAGCCATTTTGGTAATTTTCACCCCGTGTTCATTCAACAGTAAAATTTTGTGCACAAGTCACATGGTACGATAAGAAGCAAATAAATTATACGTTGCATGCCTTTTTATCCTGGAAAATTGAAATTTGTGTTGTTTGAAGGTTTGCATGGTGAAGTTAATTAGGAAGAAAGATTTGCGGTGACACCATGTGTATGTAGTCCTTAACCGGATCGTTGTTTGGCAGAAGAGCCTAGAAAGAGGAGAAACGAAGAGGGAAGCGACATATGGGGGTTGTGAGGAGGGCAAAAAGTGAAGAGTGGGAGACAGTAATGGGCTAGAAGTTGAAGTTGCACTAGTGGAGACAGTAGAGAAAGGAACACAGAGAGTGGTAAGGAAGAATAGTGTGAGAATCAAGTAAGATGTTCGGACATCGTTAGAAGAGGAAAGATGAAATAGAGGGGAAGAGGAAGAGGAAGGAGTTGAATGCTGGAGAATCATGGAGATAGGGGAGAGCAGTGAAGATTCATGAAACCAAGAGGAGAACGAAGTCGGCGAACAGCTAGTGTGGATCCTAGAATTAAATGCTGCGGAGGAGAAGAAGAAAAAAAAAATTGGAGACGAAATCGATGACAGTTAAATCCTGAAAAGGTTCCTGTGGGAGAAATGCAAAAATAAGAAATTAAAATAAAGTTAAAGTGTAGACCTGAGGAGAGAAGGCAAGAGAAATAACCTGTAAAGAAATGTGTAAATTAAAACTAGTGGTCCTGAAAAGGACCGTTGGGTTGTATGGAAGGAAGAAATAAAAAGAAAAAGAAGAAAAAAGAAGAGAACAGAAAAGAAAAGATAAGTAGTGTAGAAACAGACAAAAGTGTAAGAGAGAGAGAGAGAGAGGAAAGAGAAATGAAACAATGAGTAAAGGCGCTGGTAAAAGTAGAGCAAGAAGTCTAGTTATAAGAATAACTAGGAGAACCGAGGAACTTGACGTTTCGGGCAGGTTGACTGTCCTTCGTCAGAAGTGAGGCGTGATCGGAGAAGAGGCGGGCTATGTATGGAGAATGCGGACCTAGATGGAAGAGGTCGGTCGAGGCGGGCTCGCAGGCGGGCTGAGCGTCGGCTGTTGGTGGAGTGTTGCGGTCGTTGATGCGTTCTATTGTTCTTGGAGTGTGTTGATGGCGGAGTACATCTGTGAGGGCGAACTTGGCTGTTGGTAGGTCGTGGCTGGAGATTGGAGTCCGGGTTAGTAGATGGGGTGGGAGCCGGTGGTGTGGATGAATTGTGTCGGTGAGGGCGTCTTCTGGAACCAGCGATGGGTGTGGTCGTGAGTGGAAGGCGCGGTTGACGTCGTGGGCGCTGTTGTGAAAAGGTGGGGGAAGAGATATGAGAGGAAGAAGTAGAAGGGGGAATGTGCTGTGGAGAGAGTGTGTTGTTGTTGTCATTGTTGCTGTTTGATTGTTTGTTGATGAGAGGAAGCCAGATGTTGTTGATTTGGAGTCCAGTATCCTGTGTAACAGTGTCGTGTGTGTGAATTTCTATGGCTTCTCTGATGCGTCGTGTGTTCCAGTTTTTGATGGATGTGATGAGTTTGCTGTCTTCCCAGTTGATGCGATGTTCCGACTGTTGAGCGTGTTTCACGATGGCTGACTTTTCCCATTCCGAACGTCTGTAGCATGTTTTGTGTTCTTTCAGTCTGGTCTCTAGCGATCTCCCTGTTTCACCTATGTAGACTTTGCCGCATTCGCATGGGATACGGTAGACACCTGGTTGTTTGTGTTTGGGGTGCTTGTCTTTGTGTGAGTGCAATGAATTGTGAAGTTTGTTGGAAGATGTATGACGGACCTGGATGTTGGCGGACTTGAAGATGCGTTGTAGTTTGTGCGAGGTGGCGCCGAGGTAGGGAAGATTTACAGTTGTGATGGGCTGTTCCTTGCCTGCTTGGTTGGGATGAGAAGGTGCTTGAGTGTTGATTTTGTGCTTGGGGTATTGGTTGATAGTGGTGAGTGTGTCTGTGATATGTTCGAGTTCTTGTCGAAGATGTTCTTTGTCGCTGATTTGATGAGCACGTCGGACGAGAGCGTTCGGTACTGACTGGCGGACTGCTGGATGATGGAAGGAGCGGTAGTGAAGATATCTGTCAGTGTGAGTGGGTTTGCGGTAGACCTGGTGAGAGAAAGTGCCAGAGTTGGTTTTTGTGACGAGAACATCGAGGAAGGGGAGAGAATGATTGTGTTCCGTTTCCACTGTGAATGAGATGTTGGAATGTTGTTCGTTGAGGTGTGTGAGGAAGTCGTCCAGTTGATCTGCTTGGTGTGGCCAGATGGTGAAGATGTCGTCGACATACCGGAGCCAGAGTGAAGGTTTGTGCTGTGCCGTGGCGAGTGCGTGACTTTCGAAATGTTCCATGTAAATGTTGGCAATGATCGGTGAGAGGGGGGAGCCCATGGCTGCGCCTTGTTGCTGTTTGTAGTGTGTGTCTCTCCATCGGAAGGAGGTAGAATTGATACATGTGAGGAGGAGGTCGTGTATCTGTTGTGGTGTGAGTTGTGTTCTGGAAGAAAGAGAAGGGTCATCGGTGAGACGTTGTTTGATGATGTCACAGGCTTCGTTGACAGGAACGCTGGTGAAGAGTGATTCTACATCAAAGCTGACGAGGGTGTCTGTAGGCTTGATAGTAGTTTGAGAGAGAATGTCAATGAAGTGTTTGGAATTGTTAATGTGGTGTTCTGTGTTGCCAACGAGTGGCTGTAGAATGTCTGACAGGTGTTTGGCTGTTTCGTAGCAAGGGGAACCTCGTGTAGAAATGATGGGGCGGAGAGGGACTGATGGCTTGTGAATTTTGGGTTGCCCGAAGAGGATGGGACATCTGCTGGAGGAGGCACGGAGTCTGAAATAAAGCTGTTGAGGAAGGGCATTAGATCGATGAAGTTCGAGGAGCTTGGCGTTGAGTTTCCTCTCGGTGGCAGGAGTCGGGTCACGTTTCAGTTCGGTGTATGTTGGGGTGTGAAGGATGTCTTGTATCTTTTAACAAACTTCACAATTCATTGCACTCACACAAAGACAAGCACCCCAAACACAAACAACCAGGTGTCTACCGTATCCCATGCGAATGCGGCAAAGTCTACATAGGTGAAACAGGGAGATCGCTAGAGACCAGACTGAAAGAACACAAAACATGCTACAGACGTTCGGAATGGGAAAAGTCAGCCATCGTGAAACACGCTCAACAGTCGGAACATCGCATCAACTGGGAAGACAGCAAACTCATCACATCCATCAAAAACTGGAACACACGACGCATCAGAGAAGCCATAGAAATTCACACACACGACACTGTTACACAGGATACTGGACTCCAAATCAACAACATCTGGCTTCCTCTCATCAACAAACAATCAAACAGCAACAATGACAACAACAACACACTCTCTCCACAGCACATTCCCCCTTCTACTTCTTCCTCTCATATCTCTTCCCCCACCTTTTCACAACAGCGCCCACGACGTCAACCGCGCCTTCCACTCACGACCACACCCATCGCTGGTTCCAGAAGACGCCCTCACCGACACAATTCATCCACACCACCGGCTCCCACCCCATCTACTAACCCGGACTCCAATCTCCAGCCACGACCTACCAACAGCCAAGTTCGCCCTCACAGATGTACTCCGCCATCAACACACTCCAAGAACAATAGAACGCATCAACGACCGCAACACTCCACCAACAGCCGACGCTCAGCCCGCCTGCGAGCCCGCCTCGACCGACCTCTTCCATCTAGGTCCGCATTCTCCATACATAGCCCGCCTCTTCTCCGATCACGCCTCACTTCTGACGAAGGACAGTCAACCTGCCCGAAACGTCAAGTTCCTCGGTTCTCCTAGTTATTCTTATAACTAGACTTCTTGCTCTACTTTTACCAGCGCCTTTACTCATTGTTTCATTTCTCTTTCCTCTCTCTCTCTCTCTCTTACACTTTTGTCTGTTTCTACACTACTTATCTTTTCTTTTCTGTTCTCTTCTTTTTTCTTCTTTTTCTTTTTATTTCTTCCTTCCATACAACCCAACGGTCCTTTTCAGGACCACTAGTTTTAATTTACACATTTCTTTACAGGTTATTTCTCTTGCCTTCTCTCCTCAGGTCTACACTTTAACTTTATTTTAATTTCTTATTTTTGCATTTCTCCCACAGGAACCTTTTCAGGATTTAACTGTCATCGATTTCGTCTCCAATTTTTTTTTTTTCTTCTTCTCCTCCGCAGCATTTAATTCTAGGATCCACACTAGCTGTTCGCCGACTTCGTTCTCCTCTTGGTTTCATGAATCTTCACTGCTCTCCCCTATCTCCATGATTCTCCAGCATTCAACTCCTTCCTCTTCCTCTTCCCCTCTATTTCATCTTTCCTCTTCTAACGATGTCCGAACATCTTACTTGATTCTCACACTATTCTTCCTTACCACTCTCTGTGTTCCTTTCTCTACTGTCTCCACTAGTGCAACTTCAACTTCTAGCCCATTACTGTCTCCCACTCTTCACTTTTTGCCCTCCTCACAACCCCCATATGTCTCTTCGTTTCTCCTCTTTCTAGGCTCTTCTGCCAAACAACGATCCGGTTAAGGACTACATACACATGGTGTCACCGCAAATCTTTCTTCCTAAATTGAAATTTGTTGCAATGTCACCAAATCAAAGATGCAAAATTGGGCTTGTGAACTTCAAAAAGTGACCATTTTGACTTTAAGCCATGCTCACTCAAGCGTGACCGAGTGATATCCACTGAATTTCACATGAAAGGTAGCCGAGAAATACAGCTACATTATCCTGTATTCAGATTTCCTCAGAGGTTCCTGATTCATAAATTACAGAGGTTTTTTTTAGGGGGAACTTACTTTTTGTTTAGTGTTTATTTCAATCTAGCGAGTAAATAGACATATGATTTACATAAAAACCTGAATCTATAGTAACACTGTACACAGTGTAAATGTGTAATCTAGAAACAGTCGTACTGACCTTAACGTCTGCAGCTAAGTGGTTCCAATCTGGTGATTTGGAAGGAATTGAATGCAACATTTGTCCTAACACGACATGAAAGTCGACATCCACGGCACTTACGCTTCCCTACAAGCGATTTGGTTTAAATTCACGTGAGCAATTGGATATAAGCCATAAAGTATTTCGTGTTATTTTGGTGCAATTTGGTAAGGTGAATTTTGAGATATCTACATGGATACGGAAGTACATGTACGCTAATATCACGCCTAGACAGTCATACATTACAGGGCCATCGCGCGGTGGGCCATGGGATCGCGAAGCGGTGGCGCGGCACTGTAGTGTTAGTACAAGTGGCATGTACGTGGTCAGGCCACACTTCGAGATAGGGTCCTACTGAAATTAGATCTAGTTCTTGGTGTGAGTAGGACCACCAAGAGATCTATCTTCGCTAAAAACATCGGAAATCCATAAACCAGATTCCTTATCACAAAATTCAGCACAGGAACAACAGAGCCTGCAGGACAAGGGTCTAGATCTAGACCTTAATAGTCTGAACTTAACTAGGACTGCCACTTGACTAGTCCTATATAGTTCTAGTCTAGAGTCTATGTGCACTGGCCACTGGCCACTTAAAGTGATTCTTTTTGGAAATTAATAGATATTATTTGACATGTGTGTTTCAGATCCATATTGCAATTTGACTAAATAACAACTTTCGCAGCACCTTACTTCGAGTGAGACGATTTTGATTTGATTCGAATTTACTGCCACTTCATGGGGTGGAACACCCTGATCACCAGAGCTAGTTTCCATAGGGGTCCACATGCATCATAGGGATCCACATTTCATCAGTAAATTGACATCTATTCTAGTTTGTCTTGCTTGCCATCTTGTCGGAGTTGTGAACATATGACGTACGCCGAATTGTGTGGATCGTTCCATTAACCGGCTTGCTCGCTTTCGAATTTCATTTTTTTTTTTCGAAAAATCATTACAGGCTTATCCTGGGTCTTACAATCCTCTCTTTCCAGTATAAAGTAGGCATTAAAAAGATGTAAATAAGAATTATAAGATAATTAGAGAATATCAGTACAGTCTTCTTTTAACTTTTGTCTGTAGTTTGCGTTAAGAAGAATGGTTCGTGTCCTGGTAGAACACAAGGGGGGTGTTTCACGAAATCGAACTTAATTTGAGATTAACTTGTACAATTATGGTATGTCACTGGTTTCACTGTTTAATTTCACAAGGTTACATCATCACCCACTTAAAATCATCAGTAATGTTTACAGAATAGAAACTCTAATTTCATTGTTATTTATTCCATTTGTATTAAATGAAAAAGGTCTCAGAAATCTTCATTTTCATTAGAAGGGTGGTAAACATTAAAGACACACACAAATTTATCGTCAATCTTAAATTTTAAGTCCGACTTAGAATCTTTGTGAAACACCATCCAGGCTAATTAGTTCCGTTGTTCAGCTACACCGATTTTAGTGCGCGTGTCAGTTCGTAGCTGTTCTACACCATCGTTCCCGAAAAAGTTAAAGTAAAAGGCAGTGAGTAAGTATGTGCATAGTGGGAGGGGGGGGGGGGGGGTAGGAGCGATTTACGGTTAACATCACAATCATTCATTTCTTTAATTTCCCAAGCAACAACAACAAAGCAACCAAGAATACGGCGAGTCCAAAAAAATAAATGCACCGCGAATAAAAAAGTAGCAGATATTTAGTTACCGTACTTTATTTTCATCGAACATAATAATTCCTTTATTTTCGACGAACAGTTTTATGTATAGATCTGTTTAAACTGACTTTGCCGAAAAGAGCTCGCTGCATGGATAATTTATTTCCCTCTTGTGCCTGGAATGAAACATCAAAAAACAACCTTCCACTCTTCGATAGAAAGGATACTGACTGACTGAAATGAAGGAATCAATACTAGTACCATCATTGAATGCCGAGATAAAACCATGCCGTTACAACAACAACAAAAATTTAAACAAAAATTCACCACTGTATGTTAACAATGTACACGTTTATATTTATTTCTGCAATATTGTTGTTGCTTCCAGTTGTAAAGTGTGACTGCACATTGCCCGTTGTCATCATTACATACTTCAGAGTATATAGATAATTCATTCCATTCAATTCATTTCATTAGTTCTCTTTATTTAACACATCGAAACCCCAGTCAAAATTGGGTTACTATTTAAGTCTGCTAGTACGTATTATATCAATTTCAATCGCATGTTAAAAAGCAAAACGCACTACAGATGATCATCAACGTATTAAATGGGCAGGTATAATTTGCGACATTCTGTAATGCTTATTGAAAACTTTTGTACAATTCCAGTAGGTTCATGAAAAAAAAAAACGCAGCAAAAAAATACATGTTAGCCTTATGTAAAGTATAAGTCTTATTTGAAGGAAGTTACTTTAGAATAGACACTCGTATAGGCCTTCTGAAAGGTTTTAAAAGTGTAAATGATTGCACAGCGTACCTCTGTTATAGTGTGTGTGTGTGTGGGGGGGGGGCGGGTCTTGGCTTCTGCATGTGTGATTATGATTATTTAAGCCCACACAAATTCTTTAATGACAATTTAGGTGGTTTGATGATGTCTGAAGCACTTTGTTTTGCTCTCATTTTTTTTTTCTGTAATCTGCGGAAGAGAAGAAAGATGCTATAAGGCTAATTTTGTCAGTATTATGTGACCAACTGGCAGGTCGAATACGTGTGTGTATTTGAATCAATGGTGAATGTTGAACACTCATTTAGTCATCGATATTGTTGATAGTGATAGTGATCGTCATTATTGCTATTGTCATCATCATTTGTATTTTATTCATCATTAAAGCATCATCATTATTATATAGTCATTATTCATCGTCACGAATAGATATCGAGTCAATAATTGCCTCATAAAGGACCAACCGTAACGTACGTTTTCTAGAAGTCAAACTTCTCTTGTTCGTCATAATAAGCAGCATCCTCCATGTACATTTCTTGGACTAGTCCAATCAACAACTATCATTGCCATTAGAATCCCTTGTTTGTCGATTAGCATTCCCTGATCACTGATTCCATTTTCTGAAAACATGATCGTGCTGGCACATCTCATAACAGAAAACGTTTCGCCAGCATCTTTTGAATTGCTTGTCAGCGTTTTGAAGAAAATATTTTCAGCTGTAATTTATATATCTAACCAAAATGGTTGTTCCTCATCAACTATGTCTGATGGGTAGTTGCAGGGTACATCTAGTCACTTATGCAGTTTCATTTCTCTGAGGCACCACATATGGCCACTGCCAATATTTTTTTGCCCTTATCTTCAATTTTTGCACGATATTGTTAACACTCGACATGTATAGGTATGACATTAAGTCTAATTTCTATTTTGATAATTCTAAACAGGACTCACATAATACTACCCTCTATCACGCTTACATCAATCGACTTCCAGTATACAGGGATTTTGGTTTAAGAACTCCTCAATAGATGTACGAGGGTATAGCCCAGATTCATATCGTAGCTGATAGTAGTAGGAGTTGGAACACTTGCACACATTAATGATTGTGGACATTCTCCGTATTGTATGACTTTTCCACCGTAGAAAAGAGATGTTCCCGGTTGTCAGCTCGTTTGCACTTAAAAACATTTCTAATGGCAGCTCGGAACCTCGGGTACTGGGATGCGTATATGAAAGGGTTCGCGCAAGAGTTGACACAAATTAGTACTGACACAGCGTTGTGAAGGGGGCTACGTAGGTAAGAGTGCAGTTTTTCCTGCTGGAGATATACCAACATAAAGGCAGTTAAGTGAAAAGGAGCAAATGTCAGGATGTACGTCAAGACAATGAGGAGGGTTAGCCTGGCCATACGGTTGCGAGCTCGTATGTGAGTTGACGATACCGAGGAGGCCTGAGAAAGACCCTTGCGTGCTCGGCGTGATTGGCGATGGAGTGACCATGCCGTTACCGTCTGTGTTACGATCATGATGGTAACAGGGAGGCCAAACCTGATCATGATTAAGTAGAACAAGATTGTTTTAATGGACACGGCTTTAAGTTGGAGATTACAAGTGTTATTGACCACCGCCGTATTTACCGAATAGAGGCAGGATGTAAACGAGAAAACACACACCGCCGATATGTATGAATAAATTTTGCGAGTGGTGACGTAAGATCGAAAATGTAGTGGACTCACCACTGCAATTGTGCGTTCGATGGATATTCCTACAAGAGTATAAATGGACATGTGGACTGCGACCCACATAAAGTTACGCGAGTATACAAACTTACAGTATAGCGAACCAACTGCCGTACGAGGCACCTTGACAGCAAGAGGAAAGGGTAGAATAGAAATAGATGTTAGTAGATCAAACATTGCCAGTGCTCCGATGAAGATGTCGGTCGAATGTTTATTGACTCCTACTTGCATCCGTAATGCGAGGATAACGAGCAGGTTTCCTAGTATCCCAACGAAGGCACAGCTCATCTCCAGACCATTCACCCACGTCCACTCAAACAACCATACCCACTGCAATTGGTCGAGCCTTGGTGGATCACCTGCTTGATTTGTCTCGTCATTTTCGGTAGAGGAATTCCATGGCAAATTGTTTCTGTGAATTCCTGGAGTTCTTGCACCTTCTATGTCGATGGTTCGGTCCTCCGAGATGGCGGTTTTACCAGAAAATGCGTCAATAGGAGATGCGAGGTCTCCATGGATTATGATACCAATCGCTACAACCAAAGGCCACATGATGGTGAAGACTACGTCAGTCTCTGATATCTCCTACAAGAAGAAAGATAAACGATCGGATTCGAATTACGTTTTGAAATGACCTATTTAGATATTCAGGCAGGCAATAACACACCGGAGATTAACAATCCCTTCTTAAATTCCCATTATTAAAATTGCCGAAAAATTCAAAAGAAGAGATGATGATAAGTTTTTTATTTCTTTAAAACACACACTTTTTGAAATTTGAAGAATTCATATTTGCTATCTCGGATTTTGCTGTTTGCAAATCTTTTGCAATGAACTCCACATAAAGTAGGCCCTACATCCTGATAACTAATATTGATGAAGTTTCAGTGGTGCATATTCTATTCATTGTTCAGGTACAGTGAAAAATCAACAACAATGACATGAATCATGTCAATGCAAATATATAATATATATATAACGTAGAGATTATACCCTACATTCATTGGTCAGAACATTTACCACCAGCCATGACTGGAACAGCTGTAGCAAAGTGAAATGGAAAATTTCAGAACTGGGAAACTTATGCTTTGGTATATGATATTAAACGAGAACGAAGAAGAAGAAAAGGGTACACTGTATTGAGTACTGTGTGCTCTATCCGAGAACGAAAATTCCACATCATCAAAATATGTTTTTACTTCAAATAAACTCACCCATCAGATACAGACGGAAAAGCTGTAACAGAATATAACGCAACTTACGCCAAAGATCTGACTATAGACCCTCTTCACAAGTCTGGATTATGGCGGAAACGATGCTGACAGTGTGTGGTAGTCTTATTGGATTGGACTTCTCCGAAGATGTCTATTTGTATCCCATCTCAGACAGATAACGTTGTTGAACCTATTTCTCGTTACACGGTTCGAAGCAAAAACTGTACACGTCATTGTCACAGTTCGAGTACAACCAATAGAAAAAGCACCTGAAATACGCAGGCGCATTGGAACGAATTGCGCAATGACCGTTCTGCGCAGAGATTGAATTGCTATTAAAGCGATCGGCGCATGATATTATCTACATGAGATCAGTGCTGGCTAAATTCAGATGGTATCCCCTCCTACGTATTAGTTGGTGTGGTTTGGGGGGGGGGGGGAGGGTGTAGCCATAATGTCCCTTGACCCAACCACGACAGGGGTTGCGGAACTGGGGAAGGGGAAGGCTGCACACACACCCACACACCCACACACAGACACACACAGACACACACTTGTGGCTAGCCAAAAAAAAAAAAAAGAAGCAATAGAGCAATAACAAAATCAAGAATCCTGCACCCGTGAATTTCAACTTCGAAAGATTCCACCCCTAGATTCTTCCCGGTTATTACAAGGGGGGGGGGGGTGTTTATTCACCATTGACCTCGACGCTTTTCCGGTCCAAGACCCTTTTTCGGTCCAAGACCCCCCCCCCCCCCCTTAAAAAAAAAAAACGTTCCGCGGCCCCTACACGAGAACTGCTTTTGCTTTCTTTAACCCAAACACAATGTACCACGTCCCCAGAGTCCCCCCTCTACACACACACACATACACACATACACATTCTAAACATCGTTCTACACCTCCTGTGATATAAGTCTGCAAATAACTTATGTTGCAAATAAGATAAATTAAGTTACATATAGGATCAATCATTATGTACGAAACAATAGTATTGGTAAACGTGGACACACATTCCTAGACCTCCTATAGTAATCTTGCCTGAAAATCTTACTGGTATGCCCTACAGTCATCTATAAGTGTCCGAGTCTTAAAGAATAAGCGTAATGCAAAATGTCGAATTCCTTAAATAAAGACAATGAGGAAATAACATTTGAATTAAAGCAATGACATTGCGTACAAATGAGACATTATATATGTTTGGATGGTCATATTGGCATTGTTGTCACATGACCAAATATTATACAGCTGATTGGCACTCAATTCCAAAAGAAACAACTCGACGCAAGAACAATTTTGTATTGACTCCTTTCTCTGCTTTATTTCTTTCAAAATGTGTTAGATATCATTCCTAATTGCTTCACTTTAACCGTATCCAGATAAAACGATTCTTAGTGCGCGTGTCAGTCCTATTCTACACCATCGTTCCAGAAAAGTTAGAGTAAAAGACAGTGAATTACCAAGTACGTGTATGGTGAGGGAAGGGGGGGGGGGAGGGGAGATTTACGGGTAACATCACAATCATTTATCTTTTTATGTCCGAAAGAACAACAGCAACCAAGATTGCGATGAAGCCAAGAAAATACTCTGCGAATAAAAAAGTCGCAGGTATTACTCAGTTACTTTATTTTCATCGAACATTACAATTTCTTTATTTCCATCGAACAGATTTATCTATCAGTTCAAACTGAATAAGGTGAAAAGAACTCACTGCATGGTCAATTTATTTCTCTGATCTTGTGCCTGGAATGAAACATCAAAATACAGCGTACCGTCAGGAGATCGATCTAGAATCATCAGTATCTTAGGATTTTTCCTCTGGAAATGTCGCTAGTAGATTTCCCTCTCAATTCCTGAAGTTGCACTCTTCTATTGAAAGGATACTGAAATCAAGGAATCAATACCGTCAGTGAATGTCGAAGATAAACCCTGCCGTTACAACAACAACAACAACAACAACAACAACAACAACAACAACAACAACAACAACAACAAATCCTATTTATCTTCTGACCGACAAATTTTAGCTCGGCTGTTACATTGACGCGCACGCACACAGGCTTGAAATTACACATTCAAAATCCTGTCGCTGAATGAAGGCTGCTTATGAATCACGATTCTTTAAAGGATTGATATTAATAGTGGTATCAATGCTTGATATTTTCGTTTCATTTCCTTTAAAGTGTATTTTCATTTCCACTGGAGCAAACTTACTTCCCGATACCGTTACAAACATTATAGGGCAAATATCCTTTTAGATGATAAAAAGTTAAAGAAAAAAAATGTTGTTATTGAGCGATGTCAGTGGTGCTGATTCCAATATGGTTGCGGCATTTTTTTTCCTTTATCAATGAGATCTTCAGATATCCAAAGAGGCCGTCAAATATCAATTGATATTTTAAAATAAGTATTTTTCTGTATAAATGGTGAATAAGTAAAAATCAATTGATGATTTCGAGGGTGCTGAATCCCAATCTGGATGATGCAACTCTTGTATCAATGAGGGTATTTAGAATGTAGATATGTAATACATGGCCGTCAAAAATTGATATTCACTTTATTTTTTCCTGATGAATTGTAAATGAATTACAAAAGATGATGGGTTTACACTTTAGCGAGGGTGATAAATCTGCAAGAGGTGCATCAATAATATTCGGATTCAGCACCCTCGTAATAGGATAAAACCACCAAAAACACATAGGGTGGACAGTAAAATAAGGTTTTGCTTCTGACACCCAGATTATCATTTTGAAAATGAAATAAGGTTCTTCGTTCCGAAAGTTTTCACCCAGTTTACCAGTCTACGCTGACAACATAAATGTTTATATTTATTTCTGCAATATTATCGTTACGCCCAATTGTAAAGTGTGACTGCACATTGTCCGTTGTCATCAATACATACTTGATAATTCATTCAATTCAATTAGCTTCATTAGTTGTCTTTATCAAACACATCAAACCCAGTCAAAATTTGGTTACATAACTTTGCAAGTATGTATTAAATGAACTTCAATCACAGTTTAAACAGTAAAATAATGCGACACTACGATGATCATCATTGTAACGAGCAGGTATTTGCGATGTTCTGTAATAAGTATTCAAACAATTTTATCAAACTCCATCAGGCTAATCGCAAAATACCACAGGAAATTATATAGGCTTATGTGAAGTACTCGTATAAGCCTTATATGAAGGAAGTTACTTTAGAATACACAATAGTATACTGAAAGGTTGGAAATTTGTAAATGATTATACAGCGTTGCTTTGTAATGTGTGTGTTTGTGTGGGCTGTCCCTTCTGCATGTGTGATTATGATTATTTAAGCTCAAACAAAGTTTAGTTATGAGAGATGAGGTGGAGTGATAATGTCTTTGCGTTGCTTTCAACTAGGGCCTATATGGGGTTTCACACCTGGCTTTGCGTACAGTTGCGTAGAGATGCGTAGCGACTACGCCGAAATTACCTGCGTACTCATGAAAAATAATTATGATGATACGCGCAGGACTTAGGTAGTTTCGCACGTATCCACGTAGAGTATTTTGCGTATAGCGGGCGTAGAGTTGCGTACATATACGTAGGTAGGGCGTGCAGATCGCGTAGAGCTGTTTGCAGTTGCGTGAAGTTGCTTACCGTCGATTTATTAACAATTTAATGAAACTGCGGAACTACTTAGTCACATAACTTTCTGCTTTTCAGTTCACTCTTGCCTGCCGTTCGAATACGTAGCAAAGTATCAAGGGGAGGTTAAATCCTATCTTTAATTCCTCAGCATTTTGGATACCCTAGAGTTTGGCATCGCAGAATGCGAGAGTTTTCAAGAACGGCAAAAGAGAAGAAAAAAATCTGTTGCAAGAATGAGAAGGAGAGTGTGGGTCAAACCTTGGATCCGGCGTCAACCCATACATCGGCAATATGAACAACTGATGAAAGAACATCCTGCCGAAGATTCATTAAAATGATAATTTTTTTTTTTTTTTTTTTTTTTTTTTTTTTTTTTTTTTTACGGATGGCGCCACAGGTATTCAATTAACTCCTGACACGAATTGCACTGAGAATTACAAAACAAGATGCCACCTTCTGTAATCTTTGGAACCAGAAACTTGTTGTAACTTTGAGGTTTCTGGCAACTGACAATACCTACAAGACCCTACAATAGAGTATAGATTTCAATTTGCTCATAAACATGTTGTCATCAAGAAACCTGTAAAGACCGGAAGTTTGTTTTATAACTTCAAAGGTTTCTTCTCGATTAACGTGCTGGCACTTGTAGACACTCACTACAGGTTCATGTACGTAGACATTGGACAGACTGGCTCCGGCTCTGATGCTAGGGTGTTCAACCAGAGCCCTTTCAAGACAGTCATTAAGACCGAGAAGCTGAACCTCCCTGCAGCAGACCCTCTGCCCCCATGATGACCATGCAGCCATTTTACTTCTTCCATGTGGCATAGAGGCATGTATAACGAGCAAGGGAACCCTTGTTCCTACCACAACTTTTGTTCTTCCTTTTCGGCATTTCACAATATTAGGCCTACAGAAGAAATAGTTAAGTCTCGAAGAGCACAGGTAAGTAGGCTATACATTCACCAGCAATTCAGAGTCCAATGGGATGGATGATATCAAGCAGTTTTCCAACATGGGTCAGGCATTTGAATGCCAAATCTGCACCTATAATAATAGGCAACGCAACTATAAGCGACACTACGCAAACGTGTGTCAGGCCTACGCAAGTCTACGAATATGTACGCCAAGTCAACGCAAGTCTACGCAAATGTCTACGTAACAGTACACAACACTACGCCATGTCATACGCGAGCACAAAAAGTGCTCTGGTGTGGAAGGGGTTCGGTGGCGTACTGTTGCGTAGAGATGGCGCACAGTTGCGTAGTATTGCGTAGACTTGCGTAAAACCTGCGTATCAGAGCTCTACGTGCAGGGTACGCGAAAAAAATAAACATGTTTAATTTTTTGCGTACATCTTGCGTACCTACTTTGCGTCCCTCGGCGTCCTCTTACATAAGTGAGGTTCACACCTAGGTCCCTTTACCTTAAGGTTTTCTAAACCTCGAGGTTTTGTAAACTACGAGGCACTAAACTCCAAGTTAGCGTAGATGTAGACGCATGTAGTTTAGAAAACCACGACAAAACCTTAAGGCGAAGACACCACGACAACACCACAAGATTTCTTAGGGTGTTGTCGTGGTTTAAGCGCGTAGTTTAAGCGCGCTGTAGCAGCGCGCTTAAACTATGACAGATGTGAACGGAGTTTTGTTAACCACGACCTCAGTTTTTTCCACAATAGTGTGCAACCCTACGTGCAAACTAGGCGCCCTTTATTTTCTATCGTAGTTATCTTTACCTCGAGGTTTTGCTAACTGCATGTAGGTGTGAACGGCATCGAAGTTTTGTCGTGGTTAGGGGAACGCATTTTTGCGCTCGTAGTTAGTATAACTACAAGTTTTTGGATAGGTGTAGACATGGCTATTGAGTTGCGTTCTCACAGCGCATAGTGGCGTAGTGTTGCGTAGTCACTGCGCAACACTACGTAACACTACGAAACTCTACGTAAAGCGTGGTGTGAAACCCCCTTTTGTCTATCAATCTATGGAAAAGAAGAAAGGTACCATGGTGGCTATTTGTCAGTAATATGTTTAATTATGTGATCAAGTGATGGGTCGAATACGTGTATGTATTTGAATAAAACATTATTGTTATTGTCGTCTTTGTTATCATTTTCATCTCCGTCATCTTCATCATATATCATTATTAGTCATCGTCACAAAAAAAAAAAGATCCATTGGATCAATTGCATCACAAAAGGCCGACAATACAATTCGTTTCGTAAAGATTATAGTTTCCTTGTTCGTCATAAAAAGAGCATCCTCTTTGTACATTTCTGGGACTAATCCAACAAATAACTCCTAGTTACGTTCGATTCCCTTGTTTTTTATCAACATTCCCTCATCAGTGATTCAATTTGTGAAAACATGCTGCATCTCAAAGCTTCCCAAAATACACAAAAGTTTTCCTCGCATTTCTTGAACTTTTGGTAAAGGTTTTGAAGGAAAGATTTTCAGCTGTAAAATAACCAAAAAGGAATGCTTCTCATCAACTTTCTCTCATGGGTGGTTGAATGGTACATCACGTCACTTATGCATTTCGATTTTTCTGAGGCACCCAGTGGCCATTGCCAATCTTAGGATCCTATTTGTCAATATAGCTGTATTTTCGCACAGTAGGTATGACATATTTTGGCCTCATCTTTATTCAATCTAAACAGGACTACTATAATATATTCCCCTATTGCATAGACATCAATCCACTTCCAATAAAGGGTTTTTCGTGAACTCCACAATAAGCTGTACGAGGGTATGGCCTAGTCATGTCATAACATATCAGGAGTGGGAATACTTGCACTCCTTAATGAATGTGGACATTTTCTGTATTGTACGAGTTTTCCACTGTAGAAATTAGATGGCTCCGGTTGTCAGGTCGTTTGCAGTTGAAAACATTTGTAATGGCAACTCGGAACCTTGGGTACTGGGATGCGTATATGACAGGGTTGGCGCAAGAGTTTAAAACACAAATCAGCACAGACACAGCGCTGTGAAGAGGGCTACGTAGGTACGAGTGCACCTTTCCCTGCAGGACATATATCAAGCCAGTTAAATGAAAAGGAGCAAATGTCAGGATGTACGTTAAGACGATGAGGAGGGTCAACTTGGCCATACGGTTGCGAGCTCGTATGTGGGTGGACGATACCGAGGAGGCCTGAGAAAGACCCCTGCGCGCGCGGCGTGATTGACGATGGAGTGACCATGCCGTTACCGACTGCGTTACAATCATGATGGTAACAGGGAAGAAAAACCTGACCATGAGTAGGTAGAACGTGATTGTTTTACTGGACGTGGCTTCATGCAGAAGCTTACAGGTGTTGTTGACTACCGCCAAATCAACCGAATAGAGACAGGATGTAAACGAGAGAACACACACCGCCGATATGAAAGAATGAATTTTGCGAGTGGTGACATAAGATCGGAAATGGAGTGGACTCACCACCGCAATTGTGCGTTCGATGGATATTCCTACAAGAGTATAAATGGACATGTGGACTGGGACCCACATAAAGTAACGCGTGTATGCAAACTTACAATAGAGAGTACCAACTGGTGTACGCGGCACCCTGACAGCAAGTCTTAGAGGTAAGGGTAGAAAAGAAATGGATGTCAGTAGATCAGAAATTGCCAGTGTTCCGATGAAGATGTCGGTCGAATGTTTATTGACTCCTGCTTGCATCCGTAATGCGAGGATAACGAGCAGGTTTCCTAGTATCCCAACGAAGGCACAACTCATCTCCAGACCATTCACCCACGTCCACTCAAAGACCCATACCCACTGCAATTGGTCGAGCTTTGGAGGATCACCTGATTGACTTGTCTCGTCACTTTCGGTAGAAGAATTCCATGACAAATTGCATCTGTGAATTTTTTGAATTCCTGCTACTTCTATGTCTATGATTCGCTCTTCCGGGATGGCGGTTGTACGAGAAAATGCGTCAAGAGGCGACAGTAGGTCTCCATGGACTATGATACCAATCACTACCATCAAAGACCACATAATGGTGAGGCTTGCGTCAGGCACTGATATTTCCTAAAAGAAGGATAAACAGTTATACTCGAATTACGTTTTGAAATGATGCAAAATATTTGAAGAATTCGTATTTACTCTCTCGAATGTTGCCGTTTTCAAATCTTTTCTCAAGCACTCGACCAAAAAGTACATCGTGATAACTAACATTGATGAAGTAAAGCACATTGTATCCATGTTTCAGATACAGTGAAAAGGCGATGACATGAATCATATCAATGAAAAAAAAAAGAATATTTAGTGTTGAGAGGAAACCATACAATATACATCTGTCAAAAATTCACAAACCAGCCATTACTGGAAAAGATGTAGCAAAGTGCTGTGGAAATTTGAACTGGTGAACTTATGCTTTCCTCGGTGATGTTAACGAGAACAAAAAGAAGAAGACTAAAAGGGTATCGGGTTGTACGTGCTATATCCGAGAACGAAAATCTAACATCATCAAAATATGTTTGTACTTCAAATAAACTCCCATGAGATACACACGGAAAAACTGTATCAGAATGTAACGCAACTTACGTCAAAGGTGTGACTACAGACACTCTTTACAAGTCGGGATTATGGCGAAAACGATGCTGACCGTGCGTTGAAGTCTCATTGGACTGGACTTCTCCGAAGATGTCTACTTGTACCCCATCTCGGACAGATAACATTGTCCAACCTATTTCTCATTACACGATTCGAAGCAAAAAATGTACACGTCATTGCCGCAGTTCGAGCACAACCAATAGAAAAACATTTGAAATACGCAGGCGCATTGGAACGAGTTGCGCAATGACCGTTCTGCGCAAAGATTAGATTGTAGGTGCTTGCTGATCTCTACAAGAGATCAGTGCCGGTTAAATCCAGATGGTATCTCCTCCTACATCTTTGGTGTGGTTTGGAGGGGGAGGGGTACTCAGTAACCATGATGACCTTTGACCCAACCACACTGGGGCCGCGAAACGGAAGGGGTGGGGGGGGGGTTGCACTCACGCGCGCGAGAGTGCACACACAGACACATGCACACACACACTCTTGACTTGCCCCCCCCCCCCAAACCAAAGAAAGAAAAAGAAAGAAAAAGAAAAAGAAAAACAAATCAAGGCACCCATGAATTTCAATTTGGAAATATCCGCCCTTAGATTCTTCCCATCTAAGCGGGGGGGGGGGTACCATTAACCTTGACCCCCTTCCCGGACACCCCCTCCACCCAAGGAAAAACGTTCCGTGGCCCCTGCACGAAAAAAAAAAAAAGCTCTGGCTTCCCTTAATCCACCCCATCCCCAGGCTCGAAGGGTCCCCCTCCACACACACACATACTTACACACACTGAAAAATCGTTCCGCACCCCCTGTGATATAAGCTTGCAGATAAGTTAAAGGGTGTGTACAGTTCGGCCGTGATAAGGCAAAGGAACGTAACTCAAAATTTGGGCATTTTGAGTTATGAGCATATGGCTCCTAAATTAAATGCGCTCTTTTTAATGATGAATGTCTCAATTCTCAAATGTTTACCATTTCAGAGATAAAAAGCGTATCTTACACACCTTTTTTTTCACAACTTTGCCGTTTCCAGCTAGGCAAAACAACGTAACCTGAGATACGTATAGATATGACAAAGAAAGCATTTTCGCTGTTACGGCAAATGAACGTATCTTTACATACACTGTTTTTTCATGGTGGTTTCTCAAGAAAAAAGAAGGAAATTGCGACGCCATGAACGAACGTATGTCATCATACAGCGCTTTGCTGTATAAAATCAGGGCCATGCGCGCTACAGTCAGCACGGCAAAACAACGTATCAACATCGTGGCCATCACAACACACGTTACACTGCATAACTCTATGTGTATTAGACCTACGGCTACGTGCTGCAGATCCATTTTAGCCGCGGCAGTGTATGTAGTGCCGCCGCTGCTGCCGCGCCGCTTGAGACAACAGCTTTTGAAAAAGCAGAGTTACACCGACTGGTTGACTGGCAGGCAAGCTTTGCTGCAGTGTGAACCATGAAGTCATGCCCATTGTTCTGTTTTGCAGTCATTTTGTACTCATGGAATGGATATTCTCCTGACCAGTTAATGCTACCACAAAGAAAATCAGCGGTAACACCGGTAAGTTTTACGTTTTTTTGTCAGGTCTAAGTTTGATCTAGCCCGACCAGAAGCCGTGCGAAGTACGTCGATTGGGCTGTACAGACTGGACGACAGTACGCTTTGCTAGTAGGGTCCAGTACTTTCGGTAATAGTTTTCACTTAGATTTAAGAAATCGATGAGTAAAAAAAAAATAAACAAAAACCTCAGCAAGCTATGAAAATAAAGAGCAAACTTACAGCTATGAGTATGACAGCCTTTCCTTTCGGTGAGCTTGGCAAAACGTGGCTCATTGGTATGTTTGTGGTTGTGGTTCTACTAATGTAATAAGGACTATGTAAATGTAGGATACTTGTACTACTACTAGTGGTCTAGTAGATCAAGTAGTGACTCTCAAAAGAAATTTACCTATGCGCAAATAAATTAAGTGGACCCCAATATACTGTAATGATCATCGACTTGACGTCTTCTACCTCAAATTCAGTTTTAGTCTAAAAGTCTAAAAAAGTAACAGCTTTATAGTAAACAGTAGACTCGACTTCAAGCTAATGACAATAAAGCTTGATAGTGATGAATTCCATTTAGTCTTCAGTGGCAACATGAACTGATGGAAGACGATATGTTCTAATAATGACATTAACACCATTACTTTGGCAAGAAAAGCAAGGACAACAAATAATGTTTGGTCTACATCTTTGGTTAAACACAAGTAGTCTTAGATCTTGTTTGTTATTTCTTGAAAGGATGAAGAATATGATTGTGGTGTTTTCATACATACAGGAATACTACCCACCTAAAATTAGCCTACAAAAATAAAATCATATTTAATGGTACTCTGTACCTGCTAACTATGGAAGCCTGATTTATCTTTTCATTTTTTTTTTTTTGGGGGGGGGTATTCTTTGTGCAAAAAAAAAAATGCATTGTAGCCATGGTAGATCCTATACATGATATACGTTCCACCCCTCCCCATAAAAATGTTGAGGGCAAAAGCTCATAGAATTCAAATATCTATTCTTAAGTTAGGTGGTTTTAAATACTATGGAAAGTTCAAATATTCAGACCCAATCGTGTACTTTAGATGATATTAACATTCGTGTTGAAATACATATTTCCATGTCTCTCTTTTCAGTGTCCACACCAACCGCCAGCCTAGACCAGCACAGAAAAGGAATGCAGTGTATCAAGTACAATAAAAGGTACAACTTGAATAATCACCTATTAATTCATACAACAAAAGTAGAAGAAGGGGGAAGAAATGAATCCCACCTTTGTCATTATCACTGGCGACACAAGCCGGCATTTGGAAGAATTATAAAAGAAAAAATAAAAGAAGGCAGAATCCATGATGATGACTCTTTGATAATTTGAGAATACCACATTTCACAGTTCATTCCTTAGCGATTAAAAAAAAAATATTAAATGAAAACTGACGAAATAGTCACCATTCTCTCTCAAAAACAAACACACAGCCTTGTATATCCTCAAGGGGTATTTGTATGATGTTGAATAATAGATATTGTGAGTGTTTTTCGATATTAAATACTCATTATCATTTCCTTTGCTTTTTTTTTGGCAGTGGGAGGGGGTCTGTGAGAGAGGATTTGTTACACACAACCATGTCTAATGAAGAATTTAATCACATAATATAACTAAAGCAGAGTTGAAATTCACTAGCTGTCTTTTATGGAAAATACAGAGTGCCTTATCTTGTGTTAAATATTCTTTTCCGTTTCTTTTACATTTTCCTGCAGTGGTCTACCAAGCAGTTCGAAAGCAGAGAAAAGAGCAACTATACAAATTTCAGAACAGCTGTGCACGCCCGTCAGAATCTCATGAAAGATGGAGTGGATTGTGCACTAGATCAGTCAACTCTAGAAGAAAAATAATAACACTCGGATTGTTTATATAGGATCAGGTAAATTTTTCACAGTGAAATTAAGAACTCGCAAAACTCAACTGTGAAGTGTTAATGACTATTCTCACGTTATGAAGGCACAAGAAAGATTTTGTTTTTATATTAATATGAAACTAAAGGTTCTATTTCGAAAAAAAGAAATATGATGAGGGCTTATTGCCCTTTGAAATGATGACTATCAACTTTAGGTAAAACTATCACTCGTTCATATCAAATATTGTTGTAAATGCTTGCCCTCAAAATCAATATGTCGATTGAAACGTGTCAACATATTTCAGAAAACCAGGGAAATGGTAACCTTATTTCCTGCAAAATTTTCATATTTTATTTTGAGCCTAATCCCTCCGGAAGCTCTCAGACAACGCAGATGTATTGCAGCACAGCAAATCGCTGTTGTGATAAGACTTTATTGAAATGTGTTTAAAGTGAATACTGTTGCAAATTTTCCCTTCGTTTAAGCTGCCTAATAATTGTTCTTTACCCAAGTATTTACTTCTTACTACACTTGATCTTCAACAACAGTAAGGATTAAAAATGTTATGTGTGCTACTTATAATTTTTAATTTGTAGATGTTCTGATCTTCCAAGGGAAAAATTGATGCGAAGGTCTGATATGGTAATAGTATAACTAATCTCCAGAAAAAAAAACAAACAATTATGTTCTGTCGAAAATTTTTTTCCCAGGGTTTTGTTCAACTGTGGTACGTATGTAGGCTACTTTACTCGGGAAGTAAATTACATTTTTTTTTTTAATTTCTTATTAACCATCATGATAACGTTTAGTTACTGCTGATTTGCTTTCAATGTGATAAAAACATAATGGCATGTCAAACTCTCTCTTAAATTTTGACAAGAAAGCGTAGATATCTACTGTAGTATGTCATATTTTTCAGACTTGCAAATAATCGAATGATTTTTGTAATGCCGTTGTCTTTGAGAAACAGATGTACACACATTTTTTCCCTATAAACCTTTTAGAAGATGTAAATCAGTCTCTCATCTTTATTTCTGTCATGTCTTTCTCAAAGTTATTCTACTGAGAGAATGTTTGCAACTCTGACAAGTCTGAGGTCTGAAGTCTGAAGTCGTGTGTGTGTATGTGTGTTATGTGTGAGTGGTCAAGTTACACCTAAAAACATTAAAACCTGGATTCATGATTACCTGATAAATCATTGTTATTATTGTTGCTGTTCAAAGAATTGAGGCATATTATCATTAGAAGTTTTAACCTTACGGATGCAATTCATGCAATCAACCAAACATTAACAACTTATAACGATAAACAGAGTACAAATTATCATTCTTCTTTCTGTTCAAATCCTTTCATCTCAATGGAAATCGTTAAATAAATCAAAGAAAAGATAGAAATTAAAAAAGGAGTCTCAATAGCAACACATTAAATTGCGTGTATGTGTCTTTGAAACGAAGTGTATGTGCAGATGTCTACACAATTTTTTCAATACCCATTTGATTTTATTTTATTTTTTTGCCAGTTCTCATACAGTCATAATATTTGCCATTCATGCATTGTCATACTAAAAATTATACATATTTCAAGTTCATCTTAATTGTAGCACATGGCATAAGAAGTGTCATGAAATCCATTTTACAGACTTTACCCAAACTCGTACTTTAGTTGTCAATATTAATCCAAATCCATTTTTTTGTTAAATCAACATGAATGATAAACCAAATACAATGTATAATTATGTTCCCAATGAAAAATCTTACATTAAGGGATAAAAAGCATACACTTAAAGATAATAAAAAAAGAATGGACATCTCAATAAACTATAAACTGTATAACATATGCAAATAAAGAAAAACAAAAATTTACGGTGATTGGTAGATAACAACTAATTACATTTTTTACATGTTCACTTGCATCGATAATTTTGCAAGCTACTGTGTTTTACTATTCTTAATATATATTTAAAAGCATATAACGGGACTTCAAATAAATAAATGATAGAGGTTGTTGCCATTGAGTCGGGATACGTCATTCTGCCTAATTACATTGATGAAAGGGTTAAGGCGCAGATATTTGTAAGTCAAGATACGTTCTTTTGGCATACTGAAGTGGCTTCGCGGGAGAATGCTTACGCGCCGTAGGTCAGGATACGTTCTTTTGCCTAATCGATATGTTGCCGCGTGAGGATTCTCGCACAACGTAAGGATACGCTCTTTTGGCAAACTAGAATTACTCATCAGCACAGTGCTGTGATTCGGTAAAATGCTGTATCTATTCTAAACATGGCAATTACTCTAAAACGGGAAGTCCTATTTTACTGAAATTTTATCGAGATATTCCTTATTAATGCCTAAGAAACTTCGCTGCTTCAAAAATGTTTTACACCTATGGCGGAAAAATGGGAACCAATTGAATTTTCAAACTCGTTTTTCTCAGAACATGATATTCTGAGTTACGTTGTTTTGCCTTATTACGGCCGAGTTCTGGTCGAGATGAGGATTTAGCTTTTAACGCTTTTCGAGATAATTCAGAAACCACTCTATGAGATTCTAATTCTAAGGGGTATCAAAAGTTTACTTGATGAAAATCGCTTTTGAAATGGCTGAGATATCAAAAAACAAAACAAAACAAGGTGAAACAAAGAGATCTTAATAAAAGGCTTGGCCTGTCGCCTTTTATTATTATCATTTTTTTTTGGGGGGGGGGATATCTCAGCCATTTGAAAACCAATTTTCATCAAATGAATAATTATTGAACCCTTCATAAAATTACAAGCTCTTTCATGTTTATAAGAGGTTTCTCATAATCTCAATTAGGAATGTTCAATACATGAATCCCCACCTCAACCAGTACTCTTCAGTTCCTTTAAGTTGCAGATAAGATAAATTAAGTTGCATTGTGTCAATTATTATGACCCTAAACGTAAATTAACGTTAAACAGTATTGGTGAACCTAATCATAAAAGTCCTTAATCTCCTTTAGTAAACTTGTCTGATGATCTTATTGGTAGGCCTTATACTCATCTATAAGTATCCGAGTCTTAGAGCATAAGTGAATTCCATTGCAAAATGTCAACGATTCTTAAAAAAAAGACAATTATAATATAACATCTGAATTAAAGCAACGACATTGCATACAACCGAGACATGTGGATGTTCGTATTGACATTGCTGCCTCATGAGCAAAGATTGTACATCTGATTGATACTCAATTCCAAAAGAAACAACTCGACGCAAGATCAGTTTTGTATTGATTCCTTTATCTGCTTTTTCCTTTCAAAATGTGTTAAAAATCATATTCTAATTGCGTCTCGATAACCGTATCCAGCTAGTATGATTTTTAGTGCGTGTGTCAGTTCGTATGCAGCTGTTCTATACCATCGTTCCCGAAAAGTTAAGGTAAAGTGAAAGGTAGTGATTAAGTATGTGTGTACATTGGGGGAAGGAGGGGGGAGGGGGTAGGTGAGAGTTACGGGTAACATCACAGTCATTTATTTTTACATGTCCCCAACAACAACAGCAACCAAGATTGCGATGAAGCCAAGAAAATACTCTGCGAATAAAGAAAGTCGCAGATATTACTCAGTAACTTTATTTTCATCGAACATTACAATTTCTTTATTTCCATCGAACAGATTTATCGATCAGTTCATACTGAATACGACTAAAGGAGCTCGCTGCTTGGTCAATTTATTTCTGTGATCTTGTGCCTGGAATGAAACGTCAAAATACAGCGAACCGTCTAGAGATCGATCTCGAATCATCAGTGTCTCAGGATTTTTCGTTTGAGATGTCGCTAATAGATTTTCCATTCAATTCATTACTGACATCAAAGAATCAATACCATCATTGAATGCCGAAGATAAACCCTGCCGTTACAACAACAGCAACTAAAAAAAAAAAAAAATCTATTTATCTTCTGACCAACGAATTTTAGCTCGGCTGTTACAATGACACGCACGCACACAGGCTTGAAATTACACATTAGAAATTCTGTCGCTGAATGAAGGCTGCTTATGAGTCATGATTCTTTAAAGGACTGATATTTAATAGTGATATTGATGCTTCATATTTTCGTTTCATTTTGTGTAAAGTGATTTTTTTTTTATTACTACTGCCGGAAATGTACTTAGTGATACTGTTACGAACATTCATGAGGCAAGTTTCTTCTTAGATGATAAGAGGTTTAAAAAAATTTTATTTTTAAAGTTATTCTAGTGGTGCTTATTTTTTTATATGGTTGCGATAAGCTTTAAGCCTGAGGTCTTTAGATATCAAAAGTGGCCGTCAATAAGTGCTTCCGTACAAATTGTGAAAAATTAAGAATCAATTGATGGGTTTACCCTATTTCGAGAGTGCTGAATCCGAATCTGGATGATGCAACTCTTAAATCAGTGAGGGTTTTTGCAATGTAGATATGTAAGATATGACCGTCAAAAACTGATATTCACTTTATTTTTTTTTCTTGATGGATTGTAAATGAATCATAAAAGATGATGGCTTTAAGCTTTAGCGAGGGAATAAATCTGCACGAGGTGCATCAATCAGATTCGGATTCAGAACCCTCGTAATAGGATAACACCATCACAAACTCATTAGGTGGACAGTAAAACAAAGTTCTGCTTCTGGCACCCAGATTATCAATTGGAAAGTGAAAAGAGAAGGTTCTTTGTTCCGAATGTTTTCACTCAGTTTACCACTCTACGTTGACAATGTAACTGCTTAGGTATTTCTGCAACATTGACGTTACTTTCAATTGTAAAGTGTGACTGCACATTGTCCGTTGTCATCAATACCTATGCTATAGATAATTCATTTAATTCAATTCATTTCATTAGATGTCTTTATTAAACACGTCGACCCAAGTCAAAATTGGATTACATAAGTTTGCAAGTACGTATATTGACCAGTAAAATAATGCGACACTACAGATGATCATCAACGTATTTAAACGAGCAGGTATTTACGATGTTCTATAATACTTATTCGAACAATTTTATAAAACTCCAGTATAAACTCATTAAAAAATACCACAGGAAAAAACACACGTTAGGTTTATGTAAAATGATGTTAAACCTCATTTGAAGGAAGTTACTTTAGAATAGACAGGTTGGAAATTTGTAACTGATTATACAGCGTACCTTTGTAGTGTGTGTGTGTGGGGGGGGGGGGTGGGGTGGCTTTTGCATGTGTGATTATAATCATAGAAGCTAAAAGAAAATTTATTTATGAGATATTAGGTGGAGTGATGATGTCTGAAGCACTTTGTGTTGCTTTCATGTATGTCTATAATCTGCGGGAAAAAAAAGAAAGGTACTAGGCCAATTTTGTTACTATTATGCGACCAAGTGGCAGGTCGAATACGTGTGTGGATTTGAATCAATGGTGAATACTTCATAAAGTTAGTCATCGATATTATTAATAGTGATCGTTATTATTGTTATTGTCATTATCATTTGTATTTTCTCATCATTATCAGCATCCTGCATCATTGCATAATCATAAATCATCGAAAGGATCCCATTGAATCAATTGACTAAAAAAAAAAATTAACCATAGCATACGTTTCCTAAAGGTCAGATTTCCCTGGTCCGTCATAATAAGCAGTATCCTCCTTGTACATTTCTAGGGCTAGTCCAACCAACAACTCTCACTGACTTTCGAGTCCCGTGTTTGTCGATTAACATTTTCTGATCACTGATTTAATTTGTGAACACATGATCGTGTTGCATCCCATAACTTCCCAAAAATATAGACAAGTTTTGCCCACATTTCTTGAACTTTTGGTTAGCGTTGTGAAGAAAATATTTTCAGCTCTAAATGAAATGTTTAACTTCAACCCCCAAAATCTGCTGTTTCTCATCATCTTTCTCTTATGGGTGATTGAATGGTACATCAAGTCACTTATGTATTTCGAGTTTTCTGATGCACCCAGTGGCCATTGCCAATCTTATTTCTTCTTCTTCTTCTTCTTAGATATTGTCCAACACCCCTTAGGGGCCAGCCGCACAGGGGTGCGCTATAGTATTTATTGCGCGGAGAGAGAAGTCTAGAAACTTGTTGCTTTGCTCTCGAATGTATAGTGAAGAATTGCTGCTTTGAAGGAGTCCTTGTTTGTGATGCCGGCGACTGTTGATGGGAGTGCGTTCCAGTCTGTGATAGTTCTTGGGATGAATGAGTACTCATAGCAATTTTTGTATGTGGCGATTGGGATGTAACTCGTAGATGATGACTTCCGGAGAACTCTTCGGACCGGACGCAGGGCTTTTGGAACTGGGATGGATAGGCGACCCGAAAGCGCTTCACGGAATGTGGTGATGCGTCCTACTCTGCGTCGGTGTTTCAGCAGTTCCCAGCCCATGTCACGCTTCATATTTGTTACGCTACTGTGCCGAGAGTAGTCACCTCTAAGAAATTGCGCTGTTCTGTTTTGCGCATCTTCCAGCCTGTCTATCAAAGTCTGAGTGTGGGGTCCCAGACTGTTGAACACTGATCTAAAAATGGTGTTACAAGGGTCTTATACGTCATGATTTTTTATTCTGTTGTTGTATCCCTGTAGGTCTCGCCTTAGAAATCCTATGGTTCTGTTGGCGTTATCACATTTGCCCATATAGCTTCATTTTTGTACAGTACACGTAGGTATGACATCTGGCCCCATCTTAATATCAAACGGTACTATAGTATGATGTATTTCCCTATTACGTAGACATCAATTCACTTCAAGTAAAGGGTTTTTTCTTGAACTCCACAATAAATGTGTACGGGTATAGTCGAGTCACATCATAATGTATTAGGATGGGGATACTTGCACACCTAAAGGTTTAACGACTGTGGTCATTATCTGTCTTGTATGACTTTTCTACAGTAAAAAAGAGATGTTCCCGGTTGTTAACTCGTTTACACTTGAAAACATTTCTAATGACGGCTCGGAACCTTGGGTACTGGGATGCGTATATGAAAGGGTTGGCGCAAGAGTTGACACAAATCAGCACCGACATAGCGCTGTGACGAGTTCTTCTACGAAGGTTCGAAGGTACATTTCCCTGCAGGACATTTGCCAATGCAGCTAAGTGAAGAGGAGCAAACGTCAAGATATACGTTAAGACGATGAGGACGGTTAGCTTGGCCATACGGTTGCGAGCTCGTATGTGAGTGGCCGATACCGACGTAGCCTGGGAAAGACCCTTGCGCGAACGGCGTGATTGACGATGAAGTGAACATGCCGTTACCGACTGTGTTACGATCATGATGGTAACAGGGAAGCCAAACCTGATCAGGAACAAATAGACCGCAATCGTTTTACTGGACATGAGTCCACGCAGGAGTCTACAGGAGTTGTTAACCACCATAAATTCAACAAGAAAGATACAGGATATAAAGGAGAAAACACACACCGTTGATAAGTAGTAGTAAATTTTGCGAGTGGTGACATAAGACCGGAAATGCAGTGGATTCACCACTGCAATCGTGCGTTCGATTGCTATTCCTACCAGAGTATAAATGGACATGTGGACTGGGACCCACATAAAATAACGCGTGTATACAAACTTACAGTAGAGCGAACCAACTGGAGTATGCGGCACCATGACAGCAAGAGGTAAGGGTAGGATAGAAATGGATGTCAGTAGATCAGAAACTGCCAGTGCTCCGATGAAGATGTCGGTCGAATGTTTGTTGACTCCTACTTGCATCTGTAATGCGAGGATAACGAGCAGGTTTCCTAGTATTCCAACGAAGGCACAGCTCATCTCCAGACCATTCACCCACGTCCACTCAAAGAACCATGCCCACTGCAATTGGTCGAGCTTTGGTGGATCACCTGCAGTTGTCTCGTTACTTTCGGTAGAGGAATTCCATGGCAAATTGCTTCTCCAAATTACTGTAGTTCCTGCATCTTCTATGTCTATGGTTCGCTCCTCCGAGATGGCTGTTTTACCAGAAAATCCGTCAACAGGAGATGTCAGGTTTCCATTGGCTATGATACCAATCGCTACAACCCAAGCCCACATAGTGGAGACGCATGCGTCAGTCTCTGATATCTCCTACAACAAGAAAGATAAACCATTGTATTCGAAATTTTGAAATGACGCATTTAAACATTCAAGCAGGTAATAACACAACGGAGATTAAGCTTCACTACGTAAGCTCAAATTATCAAAATCGCCGGAAAATGGAAAGAAAGAAATTAAAGAGTACGCTTTTCCATTTCCCTAAAAAACCTAATTCCAGAATTTGTAGAATTCATATATACCATATCGGCTTTTGTTGTTTGCCACCCTTTTGCCAAGCACTCGCTTAAAAAGTGCTCTGATAACTTACAATATTCAAGTTTGAAGTTCTTCTGAAGGAAAAGTCTCTTCTTGCCTTGTACAATGCCCTGATTTTATCATACATCACATATTGTACATAGTATAGGCAAGTTCTGATAAAACAAAAATGTAATCACTTCATCTCCAAAAAAGAGTACTAAGTATTTGTACCCATTTACATTTTTTTTTTGCCAGCTCCAATTGTTAATCCTTGAATTGAAAACACTGAAAATAATTATGAATTGATAATATATAAATAATTTTTCATATGAAACAGTCCTCAAATTCATGTATAGAACACCATCTGGAAGCAGACGTTTGGTCCAATTATTTTCATGAGCAAACAAAGGCCACTACTTAACTATATTCATTTTTTCTTTTCTTCCAAATAATATAACCTTCATACTCCCAGCTCGTCAGAGGTCAAAAGTCAATAAGGCACCATGGCACGAGATGCTTGGATCAATCAAGTCACTTGTGAAAAAGCACCTTTTATTGAAATACAATAGCTGTTGATACCACAGGAAAATAATTTTAGGTGAGCCCATGAATAATGGACAGTCTTACACAGGTATATTGGGAGTTGAGTAATTTCGAGTCTATTCTAAACCATACTAACGATCACATCAAAGCTAATATCGCAAACAGAAACATGCACGTACTACAAGCACTATTCCATTAGCACTATTTTAATCCGTCGAGATTTGCTCCGCCTAAAATTTGCTTCGTAGATGCAACGTTTGCTCCGCCAAAATTTACTCAGGAAATGCGTGTGTTTGTCCCGCTGAAACAATAACGCCCCGACAATTGCTCTATCGATATTTTCTTCAAAGATACGGCATTTGTTCCCTTGTACTTTGTTAAGACCAGGCGTCCACTAGGGCGCGGACAAGACGCGGACAAGCCCCGGAATGCAAATTTGGTATTTCGCACTCCTTCGGGAACCTGTCCGCACGTTCCTGAACGTGTCCGCTCACTGTCCTAAACATGTCCGGGCGTTTCCGCACCTTCGGGAGAGAGAAAAATTTCCGCGTCCAAATTTTGATCGAGACCAAAATTTGGACGCGGAAATGAACTTCCTGAAACCTTCGGCGACTTGTCCTGACGATGTCCTGAGGATGTCCCGCTTGTCCGGAACCCTTCCGCTCCTTCCGCACACGCTCCGGAAAGAATCCCGCGGTGTGGGGAAGCTTCCCGAATGAAAGCGGAAGACACCAGGAATGTTTTAGGACAGCGCGGAGCCGATGCGGATGTATATATGCAAGTGTCCGGAACCGATGCGGAAATTTTGTGATCCAGACACGAAAATGTCGACACTTTCCGCGAGCGTCATGCCAATGAAACGCAAAATGAGCAAGAAGGGAGGCGACGCCCCCATGCAAATATCCCCATCACAGGCACACCTTTCGTCTAGTGATGAAGAACAGGTAAATCTAAGGAATTTCCGGTCCCAGAAGGCAAAGAAGAAGGTAGTAGAGACTGTGCCAAAAGCAACCAGAAAGAAGTGAAATCGGCCCCATAACTTCCTAGTAAGTTTGTTTTGATTTGATCTTCTCAGAAATTATTTTTCATCTGAGTGACTTTCCTGGTTCCTATTACTTACTATAGTACATTTTCCTGTATGTTGTTTTCGTATTTTATTTGCCAAGAAACTAGGTTGTCCCATGTGACAGCCCAGCTGAAAAATCATAAAAGTAGGTGGAAGTACACTAAGAAAAAAAAAAGCATAGAATTTTTGGCTAAATGTTAATGTATTATGTAAACATGAACAACTTGTTATTCATACGTAAATGCTTTCTAATGATACAACATATTAGAACAAAAAACAAATTCATCACACTAAAAAGCATGAATTAAATTACAAAGATATACATGTGGTCTCATTACAATGTAATATCTTTGAAGCCCAAAATAACAATGAAAGCTAAAGATGATGGAGGAAAATGAAGAATTTTCTGTCACTTCAAAATTCAAGTGAAATGAGAGAAAAAGCAATAAATCATGAACTCGAAAAAGTGTTAAATTTCTGCCTTTCTTTTTTGTTTTTTGCTGAGTGTATATATTTAAGTACACATTAAGCATCACAAATCATTTCAGAAATATTCGTTACCTGCATGATTTTCGTAGTTTTTATTACCTAATAATTTTTTCTTCTTTTTGTTTTAGTTGCAAATAAACTCGATTGTCCAATTTGACAGACCAGCTGAACCCCCCCCCCCCAACAAAAGTAAATTAAAGTAGGTTAAAAATATTTCCCCATTTTTACACTTCATTGACAATAGGCTAGTAAGCTCTAAGCATGAAGAAAAAAATTATCGGACTTGAAAATGTTCAAAAGTGATCAAAATAAGAGAGGGTTAGAGATGCACAAGGGTAAAAATGAGAGAAAGCAAAACAAATTTAATGACTAGGATCATTTTGGCATGCTCTACAGAAGTATCAGCCAAAACATGTAAATAACATACTTAACGATGGATAA
This sequence comes from Diadema setosum, assembly GCF_964275005.1. Lineage (NCBI taxonomy): Eukaryota > Metazoa > Echinodermata > Echinoidea > Diadematoida > Diadematidae > Diadema > Diadema setosum. The sequence continues at coordinate 33,965,594 of NC_092704.1, read as the reverse complement.
AGCACAGGTCTAAAAAAAAAAGGAATAAAGAATATATAAGTAACAAAACTGCAACAAAGTTCATGCTGTATTCACCAACGGTTTTTCTTTTTCTTGTGAAGAAATAAACCGTTGGTGAATACAGCATGAACTTTACAAAGTTCATGCTGTATTCACCAACGGTTTATTTCTTGTGAAGAAATAAATCGTTGGTGAATACAGCATGAACTTTGTTGCAGTTTTGTTACTTATCTTTTTATTCTGCCCACACGTGGACTACCTTATCAACATGATTATATATACATATGTATATGTATATATATATATATATATATATATATATATATATGTATATATATATATATATGGTTCAAAAAGGTTGCGAATATCATCCATGTGACTGTAGGCAGAGAAAAAAATTGTTCTCCCAGATGAGACAAATAAAAAAAAAAAAAATGAGTCGGCAGCTGACATGCAGACAATCCTATTCTTCGACTTTTGGTGGTCACATTTATCAAATAATCTTGACCAATCATTATAACATCAGCCGCTACTGCGGAAGCACAACAAGGAGCATCAATGACGGCTAGCAGTCAAATGAGGAAAAGTCAAAATCAGCGCCAAATTTATACCTTTCCATTTTCCTGGTATTGTCCGCAGTTTGTCCGCATGCCTAACTTGTGTTGTCCGGAAGGCATCCTAATTGTCCGCGTTCATTCCTGGTGTAATCCTAGATGTTTCCGCGCTGCCCGGCTACGATTAGCATATTCCGAGGTATTTCGCGCTCTTCCGGAGTGATTCCTAGGAATGTCCGCAGTCAGTCCGCGGACAGTCCGCGGACAGTCCGCGGACAGTCCTAGGAATGTCCCAGGACAAGCCGATTCACAAAGTTATTCCGCGGACAGGATGCCGAAATAACAAAATTTGCTTCCGCAACCCTTCCGGGGCTTGTCCGCGCCCAAGTGGACGTCCGCCCTAACCGAATATGAAGCACTGATTGAATGATGTTCGCTTTCTGTGAATTATGTGTAAAAGTATTATATAATAGTCAGCGACATCTAAATGTTATTCAGAAATCATTATGTAATCTTTGTTTCTTAAAGAATGGTTCTAAGAGGTGAAATTGGAAAACTGTCAAGAAAGTAATCTTCACTCCATTCATAATTATGTTTCATTGGTCATGCAGAATCCAAAAATGCTGTGGTATACAATTAAGCAAACTATAATGCCAAGGGCACAACGCTGCTATCAAGATCAAACCCAAGTTACCAGAAAAGAAAAGAAGAGGGAGGGGATTCAATTATAGCATTTTGTCCCCAAATAATTCCCATAATGGATAATGATCATTGTTATCATTACTATTTTCAATATTGGTATTATAGGTTTCCCGGTCAATTTCATACTTTTGTCAGTCAAGTTCCTATTCCGAGCTTTCGATTTCACGCATTCCACGCTCACAGCACTGAATCAGCAATCAAATTCAAAATCCGGTCATTCGAATTCACTATCCGAGCACTCAAATTCACAGTCGGAGCTTTCAAATTCACTATCGCAACATTCAAAATCACTATCCGAACATCAAATTTAAAGGCCGTGTCACACTTTTCCGGGTAAGCTACGCGGGCTTGTGGCGAGGAGGTAGTTTCCAGCACGTGGAAGATTTTCCGCGGGGGAACAAGAATGTTTGCAATTTTCGCACTTGTTTCTTACCTACTAGACGCGTGCTATTTAGCTTTTACTTGCGTGCATTCCGTGTGACCTGCGTGAGAGCTTTGAAACCGATCCGTTTTGTGTTACGAGCGACTTATGGGTACTGAGAAGTACCTGCGTTAGAGTTGCCTGCGAGGTGCTGCCGGTAAGGGTCTCATACTGGTGTTCTGCGTGTACCTCTGCGAGCGAACCCCCACGACTCACTCGGAACGAGTTTTAAGCATTCTCAAGGCCTTGTCATACCGTATCTGGGGAAGTTTTGCGGCTTGACTTGCGGCGAAACAAATTTACTACCCGGAGATCTCCACAGTTGGTCCGCACCTGACAGTACCTATCGCGTATCTCGCCTGTAGTTGCCCGGAGGTGCTCACGCAAGTCCGATTTAACCGCAGCCATATTTTGAGCATGACCAAAACTTTTTCCGGGTGAGTCGCGGGAATGCCTGGAGAACTCCACGCAGAACGCCAGTAGGAGGCCCTTAGCGGCAGCACTTCGCAGGCAACTCCCACGCAGGTACTTCGCAGTCCCCGTATGCAGCCAAGATAATGACATTCCGTGGGACTTTTGCCATTCCTTCAGAGGAATTCCTTCACTGAGTTGGCAGCCCCCACGCGGCTGGTACAGAGGTCACACAGTATACCTGCAAGTAGAATTTAAGTAGAACGCGTCCAGCAAGTAAGACACATGCACTGACTCGCCCAAATCCTTGTTCGCCCTCAGAAATTGTCCGGTATGCTGGAAAATCCCTACACGCAACAAGCCTGCGTAGCTTGCCCGGAAAGGTGTGACAGGGCCTAAACATGGTTGTGGGTAAAAAGATTTGCGTGCACACCTCCGGGTGACTACGGGTGAGATACGTGCTAGGTACTGTCATGTGCGGCTCGTTCCGGGGACCTCCGGGTAGTAAAAATTGTTCTTGGCAAGTCGCACGCAAGGCTTGGCCGGAAAGGTGTGACACGGCCTTAAGAGAGGAGCACGCATTTCATCAATGAGCATTCAAATTCATGTCAAGCTGGCGACGGAATCTCGTCGGTCATTCAAATTCGTGAATAGGCAACCATGTTCCAAATAACTGCATTCAATTTAAAAGAAGTCCTGAATTTAGTTAGTTTTGGGCCGTGTATGCATATGTTTTTCATTTGGCTTTGAATAGGCCCTAGGGCCTATATTGGGATTTATGATTATTATTTATTTTGCAGTAGAGGCCCACCTGTTCATTGAAAATTTTGAACTCGCGCTTTTATAGCGAAAAGAAATATACAGGCACATGTCCCTCGGATTCGACACAAAATGGGGGTCCTATGTGTGAGAGAGTCACAACTCATGCACGTAAAAGATCCCACTTCAGTTATTCATCGTAAAGAGCAGAACATCCAACTGGACCCCATATGGAACACCAGCTATTGCAGCTGAATATGGGTTATCCAGCCATCTTCTTTGATGGAAAATGAAACAAACGAACAAACATTAGACACTGTATAGGCCTACAGACAAGCATAATACGGAGGGTTGGTTGACACCTTCCAGAAAAAAACAACAACAATTTCGACTATATTGAAACTGATACATGAACATTTTATACGTCTCGTTTGTTGTGTACTGCTGTCTTATTGGTTCACTTTTGCGGGACTAAGTGAGATCATTGTGTGTCAGTTTGTCTTTAAATTGATGAATTGTCATTATGTGGTTGGTGTTGGGGCGTTGTCAGCATGCAGTATCATCAAGAAATAATAATGATCAAATTGTCGTTATGTTGTTTGGATGCACTGCTGAGTGGCCATTACAATTTGAAATTCATTGAGATGAAAAACAAAGAATACATGAACAGAGAACAATGTACAATTGTAGGACCTGTAAACAATGTAATTGCATTATATGCAAGCCTTCATTGGTTGTGTTGGCCCTTTTTCCTTTCTTCAAAGTCTACTCCATTTTCCTCGTTAAATTGATTGCACGAAGTAGGAACTTGATCGCCTAAAAATTGAATTGAACGCTCCAAACGAGCTCGTTGGGACTATCACATGACTATGGCATGAATTTGAATACGCGGGTAGGAAATTCGGTGCTCGCATTTTGAGATTGAATGCCCAATCGTGAATTTGATTTCACGAAACGAAACAGAACGCCCATAAATGAAATTGATCGCTTGGATTCTGAATTTGAATGCCCGAATATTTTCGCGTGCGTGCGCTTTGTGAATTTGAATGTACATTGATGAATTTGAATGACAAAAGTATGAAATTGAATGAGAAAACCTATACTACTATTATATTGCTGATCATTATCATTATTATCATAATCATCGGTATCATCATCTCTTTGTTGTTTTTAGGTTGAGTAAGGAGATTGAGCTACCTATTTAATAGGTTTGGTAACATGTTATTGGAGCAAAACAAAACAAAGCAATATACAAAACAAAAAACTGTCATTCAGTAAAAGGATCCCATTGCTCTTTGGGTGGATCAGATTGATCCCCTTGAACCCCCCCCCCCCCCTTGCGTGCAAATCCCCTTTATACGACTTTCGGTACAATTTCTCTAACTTGAAATCTTGTTGATCACAAAATTCTATTTGGCGACATGTTCTTTATGAAATTATGTAAGTCAAACCTAATTTCCAATTTTACCTTGAGTCCTCTATCCGTGTCAAGCAGCTGGGTATGATCAAGGTTTCCTGCTTTTCTTTCCTTACAATTACTACAAACCTATAATTTCCAAATCCACTTCCTTTAATCCCCTTTCTTTCAATTTTCATCCCTCAATTTTGATTGTCTTAGTGACGTACATTAAGCTTTATTATAGCTTATTTGCAATTGTTTTGTGTACGATCTCCTTTTTAATTATTTTGCAATAATTTTGCAATGTGGTGAGCCTTATATGGATCGACGACTATAATGTATTCCTTTGTTATGTTTGTTTGGGAAAAAACATAAATAAAAGCAATCGAACAAAATATAAATTGATATACATTTCTTTTCAATTTTCACCTGCTGTGGAAAGTTAATGTCATGCACCTCGTAAATGAAAACAAAAACAAAAACAAAAGAAGAGGAAACAGCCTAAGGCAAATCTTGAAATAACAGAAGTGGGTCATAAAACATTCACAAACCAGGATTAATGGAAACAGATTTGGCAAAGTGCATTAATGGAAATTAGAATTTGTGACCTTATTCTTTGCTGTGAGGAAGAAGAAGAGGAAGAAACACTTAAAAGAGGAGAATTGAGATGATGATGGTGATAAGAGATAGGGTAATTTGGTGATGTATCAGAGAACGAACATTCAACCACATAAAAATATTCTGTAGCAATAGAAGGAAAAGCTGTAAATGGATATAGGGCCTACTAGTAGTTCAACTTACGGTAAAAATCCGACTTTACGCTCTATTCACGAGTGGATCTTATGATGAAAACAAAGCTGACAGTGTCTCGTAGTCTTCCTGGGTTGGACTTCTCGGAAGATGTCTATTTGTATACCTCATCCTGGACAGATGGCATTGTGGAATCTACTCTACAGGATTTGAAGCAAAAACTGTGAACACACCATTGTCGCAGATTGGGTACCACCAATAGAAAAGCACCTGCACTATACGCAGGCGCATAGGAACGAGTTGCGCAATTACCATGATGACGTCTTCGCGCAGAAATTATACTGCCAATAATCGCTGATCTCTACAAGAGATCAGTGCTAGTTGAATGCAAATGGCTCTTCACCCCCAATAAAACAGTTCTCAGTTTGCGTGTAAGCCCCGTCTTACACATCATCGTTCCGGAAAAGCAAGAAGTAAGGAAGTAAGTGGGGGTTTTAATTATTTATTTTTTAGGGGGAAGGGTAGATTTATACAGACAACGTCATAACATTTCTTTGGTTCCCCCCCCCCCACAAAAAAAACAAAACAAAACAAAACAAAAACAAAAACAAAAACAAAAACAAAAACTCCACAACAAACAAACAGAAATAAATACAAAACAAAACAAAACAGCAGTAGCAGTCATGGCAGTATAGCAGCAGCAGCAGCAGCAACAACAACTAAAATCATACGGTGAAACTAAGAAATTGCACCTTCAACAGTCTTCATTCAATTATTTCATTTCCATCAAACAATCACTTTATTTCTATCAAACTTTTCAATTTATGTTTCTCTTGTACGTAGAATGAAACATCAAAAAAATCAATATGAAATCTTCACCTTCTCATAGGACGTTTTCCTTAGAAATATCGCTAATGGGTTTTCTATTCAATTCCTGACCCTGCACTCACGCAGGAAGGACAATAAAAGTAGGGAGTCATACCAGGATTGAATTCCAAAGATACAAAATGCCATTGAAAAAAAACTCCCATTCATCTTTTGTCATTGTGTGACTAACGAATTTCAGCTCGGCTGTTACAATGACTCGCACACACACAAGCTTGAAAATAGCGACTAGAAATTCTGTCGCTGAATGAAAGATTCTTGTCAATCATGATTCTTCGAAGGGCGGATAAGTAGCAGTCTTTAATGCTTCATATTTTTATTCATTTCGTGTGAAGTTTTTTTTTTTTTATATTATCACTGGAGTTAATGTATTTAGTGATAACCTTGCAAGCATTATAAGACAAATTTCGTTTTAGAAGATAAAAAGTTGAAAAGATTTGTGAGTTTTAACCTATTTCAATAGTACTAATTCTAAATATGTGTAAGGCAAATTTTGTATTCCTGACAAGCCCGACGTATATCCAAAACGGCAGTCAATTATCTTGAAGTATTTCGTACATATACACTTGTAGTGCGAAAAATTGAGAATCAGTTGGTGGGTTTACCTTATTTCGAGGGAGCTTAATCCGAATCTGGATGAGCATTTCTTATTCCGGTGATTTTCTTTAGACATCGAAGATGGGCGCTAAAAATTAACATTCCTTTCAATTATTTCATTTAAGATTGTAAAGAAAAATAAAAAGAGGATGAATGAGGGGGGTAATTCCGAATTTGCAAGAGTTGCATCAACCAGATCCAAATTCAGATCTCTTGTAGTAGGATAAAACAATCACAAACACATCGGGTGGTCAGAAGAAAAAAAAGGTTCTGCCTCTGGCACCCAAACTATTAATTTGAAAGGAAATAAAGTTCCCTGTTCAGAAGGTTTGTTTCAAATCTGAAAATTAGAAAAGTTTCGTTAATCCAAAGGAAATTTCTAAATTGGAAAATAGGAGAGTGTTAGTCATTCCAAAGGTAAGTTGGTATAGGTTCTCGCACCTCCTTTTCATGTCTGGATTAACAACCCTATTCAATTCGGGATTAACAAGCATCTACAGGTAATGTGTGTGTTTCGGAATAACGAACTTTCAGAATAACGAAAGTTCGGAATAACAAACGTTCGGAATAAACAACGTCACCCACTTTACCACTCTATATTGACAATATAGAAACGCAGATGTTCATATACATTTCTGCAACATTGTTGTGACTTACAATTGTAATGTGTGATTGTACATTGTCCGTTGTTATCAATACATAATTGATAATCCATTCAAACCATTTCATTAATTGTCTTCATTAAACACATCAACCTCATTGAAAATTGGTTTCAGAAGTTTAATATGATACTTATGATGATAATCAACATAACCAGCAGGTATTTGGGTTATTCTGTAATATTCATTCATACAATTTGATAAAACTCCAATCGGGTCATCGAAAAGTATCACAGGAAATGATACAGTATATAGGCTTATTTAAGTAGCCTAACATGCACAGGTGTATAGGAAGTTAATTTGGTCACTGGTGTGCTGAAAGGTCATTTCAAATTTGTAGGTATATAGTGTACCTCTGTAGTGTGTGTGGGGGGGGGATCAAAACATTTTATTTATGAGGGATTAGGTGGAGTGACAGGGATCCCAAGTTCAAAAAATTTTTATGAGTGAGATTTTCATGACTCGGCATTCCGGCGAGCGAATGTGCGCCCATACGCAAGCGAGGGCCTCCCACGGTAGGGAGCTTTTTCAATTTTTAGCTCTTAATGGTGCAATCAGGTGCATACTTAAGTGACTATTTTGAAAATGTACCTTCAATTGTAACTATCACTTTAATCCTTTGAGCTATGCTCCTTATAATGGGCCCAAATTGCAGATTTTGCCCGATGCGTGAGAAAAATGAGTGCCGTGCGCGAGATCGTGAGTCGACCCCTAAATGCTTGAGTCTCACTCAGAATGCGTGAGACTTGTTAGCTCTGGAGTGATGATGTCTGAAGCACTTTGTGTTGCTTTCACTATATGTCTATAAACTGCGGAAAAGAAGAAAGGTAGCCCTACGAGGCTAATTTGTAAATGATGTGCTTAATTATATGATCAAGTTGCAATATCTCAATGAACAAATCCACTCCTACCCTGCAAGAAATGCCTCCAAACTCATCTAATGAATCCCAGAACTTGTTAAGCTAAAAAATCAATGCGGCACGCCGCCCAGATGTATGGAATTCTGTACCATCTCAGTCCCGTGCAATTCGCTCAATTCAGTTCTTTTGAAAGATTCGCCAAACATTATATATATGCTTGTTGACAAATATTAGTGACCTTATTTAGATATCCAGAACATGAATTCTTTTGTTACTTGAATTAAGCCCCTTCAGTGTATGTTGTACTCTGCCTTCTGTCTCTCTTTTCATGTACAGATAATAAACATGAATGTTTATTGACTCCTACTTGCATCCGTAACGCGAGGATAACGGGCAGGTTCCCTAGTATCCCAACGAAGGCACAGCTCATTTATAGACCATTCACCCACGTCCACTCAAAGAACCATACCCACTGCAATTGGTCGAGCTTTGGTGGATCACCTGCTTGATTTGTCTCGTCACTTTCGGTAGAGGAATTCCATGGCAAATTGCTTCTCCAAATTCATGGAGTTCCTGCATCTTCTATGTTCTCCGAGATGGAGGTTTTTACCAGGAAATGCGTCAACAGGCAAAGCTAGGTCTCCATGGGCTATGATACTGATCAATACAAACAAAGACCGCATGATCATAATGATGGTGAAGACTACGTCAGTCTCTGATATCTGCTGGAAGAAGAAGATAAATGATAGAATTTTGAAATTACGTATTTAGACATTCAAGCAGGTAATAACACAATGGAGATTAAGCTTCACTACGTAAGTTGGAATCATCAAAATCCCCGGAAAATTAAAAGGAAGAAATCATATGATATGCTTTTCTGTTTCCCTATAAAGCATAATTCCTGAATTTGTAAAATTCATATTTACCATCTCGGATTTTGTTGTGCCAGTCTTTTGACAAGCACTTGCTTAAAAAGTACATTCTGATAGCTTTAATGTTCAAGTTCAAATTCTTCTGAAAGAGAAGTCTCTTCTTGCCTTGTGCAATGCTCTGATTTTACCATACATCACATATTGCAACATGGGCAAATTCTGATAAAACAAAAATGCAATCACTTCATCTCTAGGAAATGCGTCAACAGGCAAAGCAAGGTCTCCACGGGCTATGATACCGATCGCTACAACCAGAGACCACATGACCATAATGATAGCGTATTTCTACCAATTCTCATTATCTGCCCAGCTCAACAATCGTTGTACCTTAAATTGAAAACACTAAGAGAAAGCGACATTTTTCATACGAAACATTACGCAAAATTCATGTTGAAAAACACCTCTAACAAATTTCCATCCTCATCCCACAAAGATGACAAACATTTACACTGTGAACTCCAGTGTCCATGATTATCTCAACTCGACATTTCAAAAGACTATCAACTTCGTAGTCCCAAGTTTGTCATAGCTCAGAAGTTAATTAGACACCATGGGACCAGATGAACAATTATTTAACTGAGCAAAAATTAACGGTATTTATTCAAGGCACTAGATAAAAAACAACTTTTATGGAAGTATAATAGCCTTTGATACGACAGGAAAGTTATTTTAGGTAAGACCATTACTATATTAACAGTCTTACACAGGTATATTGGGAGTCGAGTAACTTTGTTACACGATTCTATTTTGAATCACACCCACGATCACATGAAAGTAAATACGTTAAAGTTGATTATTCTCAACTGAATTTCAGTCGCTTTTGAATGATGTTCGCTTTTTTGTGAATTTTGCCTGAAATTATTACATAATAGTCAGGCGTCATCTTAATGTTAATCAGAAATCATTTTGTAATTATTGTTTCTTGAAGAATGCTTCGAAAGAGGAGAAAAGGAATAACATCTAATTAGTAACCTTCACTCCATTCATTATGTTTCATTGGTTAAGTAGAATCCGAAAATTATGTTATAGTTAATGGTTCAAGGGGACGACACTGCTATCAAGATCGATCCCGAGTTAAAAAAAAAGACAAAAGGGAGGAGGATTCAAATATAGCATTTTGTACCCAAATAATGTCCATAATGGATAGCGATCATTGTTATCTTTATTATTATTTTCAGTATTGTTATCATTATAATCATTTTCATCATCATCATCAGTATAATTATGATCATCACTATCGTCTTCTCTGTTTTTTTTTTCTTTCAGTTGCGCAGGGAGATTGAGCTACCTATAAGGTTGGGCATGTGTGCATATCCTTTTTTTTTATACTAGGTGTTACAAAAAACATTTCCAACTTTATCCGTATCAGATAACACTGACATTGATATGAGCAATAGCTGAATAGTGTTCAATATTGTTGGAGGTAATTAAAAAATGACAGCATAAATCAGTTTCATTAAATTCAAGATCTTTTTTTCTTTAAGTAGGGTTTCAGATTTCGCTCAGTTTTCAACCCTCTGTATACAATTTTCATTTTGCACAGGGGTCATTTGGTGTGTGTGGGCGTGTGTGTTAACACCCTGACAATGATCCTAAACAATGGCCAGGATTGGAATGCTCTATTATAGGTTTTCCCGACCAATTTCGCACTTTTGTAAGTCCAATACCTAATTGCTACATTTCATAGCGAAATTTAGCGTACATGACATGTTCGGTATTTCAAATTTATGATCTCTTCATTCAAATTAATTTTGGAACAGTCAAATTACCTTTAGCCTCGTTCTAATCAACACTTTTTCAATTTAAATTCGTAAAACAAGCACCATTTCATTATTTGGTCATTCAGTTTAGAATGATGTGGTCACGTGATCACGTTTATGCTGCGCTCGTTCATTCGAATTCATTTTGGGGCATCCAATTTAACATCTTTTGCAGTCAATTTAGCACACATGTTTATGCTTTTGTTCTTTCTTTATTTCACACAACGTAGTTATTGTTTTGCAAGCATCATTACACTTCCTATTTTCGTATTTATTTTGGAGATTTTGGAATCAGTTTTTTTCTTTTTTTTTTCAATGTGCTTATTGAGTCTCCTAGTCCGAAGATACTACATGTGGCCACAACGTATCTGGCCGTTGAGCGCTTTATTCCGAGTGTGTCGGCCAGTTCTAGGAAATCAAGGTTTTGATAATCAAAAGTTCCCATAATTATTTCTCAGTGTTCTTGAAATATATACGTCCGTATCTAAATTGTGCTGTCATGAATTAGAAGATGAAGTTAATCTGTAGTATTGGTACATGTAGGCCTATATGTATGAAAGAAAAGGGGAGTCACAGAACAACAAACTCTAGTTATATCGGGTCGAAAAATGATACTTTTACTGCTTAACAGTGTGTGGATGAAACAAAAAGTCTAATAGAAATGCACACATTTAAATGTTCTCACCTTTTCAAAAAAGAAATAACATGACGTTAATTTAAATGAAAATTTGACTGCCCATTCGCGAAATTAAATAACTCAAGTACCCTTTTCGGCGAGTGGTGGCGAATTTAAATGAAATGCTAAATTGAACGCACAAGTTGCAATTTTGAATGACAGACTGTGCGATAACGAGGGTATTTGTTGTTGTTGTTGTTGTTGTTGCTAAATTGAATGAACCTTCTATCAAATGGACTGACAAACGTGTAAAATTGGCCGGAAAAACCTATACTTATTCATGAGAAATTCCAGTATCACAGCTAGTCTTTATTCATCCCGAAATATAGTGTATGCAAAGCACATGAAATGTGTTTATTTTCTTCATATGCATGCATATTACCTTATACCATGAATTCAGACTAGCAGTGTTATCAATGACAGTGTTCTGTTATCTGATGTATAGTTTTTTAACTATTAAGGATCAAAAGTGGGAAATATTTTTTTTAACACCCATTTCAACTTTTGGTACAATTTCTCTAATTTGAAGTCTGGTTGATTATACAATTCTATTTTAAAGACACGTCCTTCATATAAATATTCAAGCCAGACTTAATTTCCAATTTTACCCTGAGGCCTCTATCCGTGTCAAGCAGCTGGGTAGGATCACGGTTTCCTGTTTTTCTTTCCTTACAATCACTACAAACCCATAATTTCCAAATCCACTTCCTTTAATCCCCCTTTCCTTCAATTTTTATCACTGAATTTTGATTATTGTAAACACATAATTATATTGAGCTATATTCTATCTAATATGCAGTCAGTGGCGTATCTAGGGAAAACGGCGCCCGGGGCAAGCGCGAAAATTGCGCCCCTAATTTTTGAAAAAGCGTTCAATCCCAACCCCATCCCGGTAGGGACTTTTTTTTAAAAAGTCCACATGATATGCTTTTTTTCAAGCACTTAAAGGTGTTTTTTTTTAAGGTGATTTAAATGTAATAAATTTTGATAAATTTTGGCGAGTGAGCGCAGAGAGCGAGCCGAAAATTTTTGTATTTCAGCTTACAAAACATGGAATTCCTGTCATTTTTTTTTTTGTTATTAAATCTTGCAATTCTAACCAAGATATAGTGACGGCCTTATAGATAACGTTTTATACCAACAAACTGAGGGCTTGAAAAAAATGCTCTAAATTAGTACGAGGGAGTGAGCCGAAATTTGTATATTTCCGCGTCATCATTACGTTTTGTTCTTATCTTGTTTGATTTGGGGTTTTTTGTGCCCCCCCCCCCGTATGTTCGAAACCGTTGGCGCCCTCTTTTGATCCAGTCGGCGATCGCTTCAGAACGAAAGAATATGTAGCCGCTGCTCAGTGTAACATGTTGCCTGCTAGATATAAAAGGGCATGTGTGAACACAATAGACATTGTTATTTTGTCCGCGTCATCATCATGTTTTGTTCTTATCTTTCCTTTTTTTTTAAATAAATTTTGGCGAGCGAGCCGAAATTTTTTGTATTTCAGCTTACAAAACATGCAATTCTTGTCATTTTTTGCTTATTTGAAATCTTACAATTCTAATCAAGATATAGTGACGCCCTTATAGATAACGATTTACATCAAGAAACTGAGGACTTGAAAAAAACACTCTAAGTTAGTACGAGCGAGTGATCCGAAATTTGTATATTTCCGCGTCACCATTACGTTTTGTTCTTATCTTCTTTGATTCTTTTTTTATTTGCGCCCCCGTATGTTCGAAACCGTTGGCGCCCTCTGTTAATCCAGTCGGCGATCGTTTCAGAACGAAAGAAATTGTAGCCGCTGATCAGTGTAACATTTTGCCTGCTAAATATCAAATGACATGTGTGAACACAATAGACATTGCCATTTTGTACGCGTCATCATCACGTTTTGTTCTTATCTTCTTTTTTTCTATAAATTTTGGCGAGCGAGGGCAGCGAGCGAGCCAAAAATTGCTGTATTTCAGCTTACAAAACATGGAATCCCCCCCCATTCCCCCCCCCCCCACCCCCGTCCGCTTTTTTTTTTTTTTTTTTTCTTGTTCTTCGTGTTTTTCCCCATGTTTTCGTTTTTGGCGCCCCCAAGGAGCGTGCCCCCCTTGCCCCCCCCTCCCACCGATACGCCACTGTATGCACTTGTTTCTATGTACGATCTACTTTTGGCGTTATTTTGCAATAATATTATAGTATGGTAAGCCTTATATGCATCGACTACTGTTATGCTCAAAATGTATGTTTTCCTTTGTTATGTGTGATTTGAAAAAGCAGAAATAAAAGCAATCGAAGAAAATACAAATTGATATTCTTTCAATGGTGCAAATTTTTATCTATTGTTAAGGTTCTTTGAAAAGTTTATGACATGCACCACGTAAATGAAAAGAAAAGCAAAACAAAAGAAGAGGAAGAAGCCTACGAGCAAATCTTGAAATAAAAGAAATGGGTCATAAAACATTCACAAACCAGGAAAGACGGGAACAGATTTAACAAAGTGCATTCATGGAAATTAGAATTTATGACCGTATCCTTTGCCCACAGGTAAAACTGAGAAAGACAGAAGAAGAAGGAGAAGAAGAGAATGATAATAAAAATGATGATAATAAGATGATGATGATGATGACAGACCGAGTAATGGGTGCTGTATCAGAGAACGAAGATTCCACATCATAAAAATATCCTTTAAAAAAAATCTCTTCGGATGAAACGGATGAAGGAAAAGCTGTAAACGAATATAGTTCAACTTAAGGTTAAAGTCTGACTTTAGGCTCTCTTCACGAGTCGGGCTTATGGCGAAAACGATGCTGACAGCAAGTGTGAGGAATTCTTATTACATTGTACTTCTCGGAAGATGTCTATTTGTACCTCATCTTGGACGGATAGCATTGTGGAATCTACTCCTATATGGATTCGAAGCAAAAACCGTGAAAACACCATTGTCACAGTTTGGGTACCACAATAGAGAAATATCTGAAATACGCAGGCGCATTGGAACGAGTTGCACAACGTCCTCTTCGCGCAGAAATTATTAGTGCCAATAATCGCCTATCTCTACAAGAGATCATTTCTGGTTGAATACAGATGGCTCCTCCTTCCCGATAAAACGGTTCTTAGTTTACGTTGAAGCCCCGTCCTACACATCATCGTTCCGGAAAAGCAATAAGTAAGTAAGTATGTAAGTGTACGTTTTTGCTTATTTATTTACGGGGGTGGGGAAAAGGTAGATTTACGGAGAGCATCACAATTATCATTTATTTGGATTCTTACCCCGGGCCCCTCCCCCCCCCCCGAAAAAAAAAACAAAAGAAAAAAAAAAGAACAGCAGTAGCAGCAGCAATAACAACAACAACAACAAAAACCAAGACTCCTTACGGTGAAGCTAAGAGATTGTACCTCGAATAAAAAACAAACAAACAAGCAGTTTTCATTCAATTTTTATTTTCATCGCACAATCACTTTATTTCCATCAAACTTTACAATTTATATTTCTCTTGTGCGTAGAATGAAAGATCAAAAGATCAATGTGGAATCTTAACCTTCTCATAGGACATTTTCTTAGGAAATGTCGCCAATACCTTAAGGTGTGATTTCACGGGGCACGCGAACGATTTGCGAAGGACGCGAATGACAAAATCCAACATTCGGAAAAGTTTTTCTCCGAATTGTGTTCGGACAATGAAGCCGAAATGAAGCCGAAAACCATTCTTGCGCAATTTGTGCGAAGCTCTCACGACGTATGTGCGAATGTCGTGTGTATCATTGCTAAAGTACAGCATATTACGTACACGGAGAACACGCGACGGAGATGCGAACAATGCAATTTTTTCAATAATCATGGGAGAAAATGTACCCAAGGAGAGGTGGGAGCTGTCTTGAGTTGAATTTTTTTTTTTCTTTCATGTATTTCTCCTTTCTTTTTCTCTCATTTCTCTATTGTGTGCGTGCCTAGAGTTTTTTTTTCTTAGGACCTATCTCAACTAGTAAAGTATTTGATTTTTTTTAATTTTTTTTTTTTTACAATTTCTCCAACACATAATCTCTAGTTTCAAATGTAATTTTGGCATACTTTAGACTAATTTTATGTGTATTCTGCTATTTTTTGTGTGTACATCAACCATTTCTTTCTCTTTGCTTGTCTTTAATTTATTTTTTTTTTACTATATATTGTTGTTAATAATTGTTTGATGTTTAGATGTATGCTACTATTTTGATTTGTAGAAAACGTAGGTCATACAACCCCAGACATGCGCTAAACGTTCGTGAGAATGTCTCAAAATGTACGCGAACAGTTTGCGGTTACGTCGTAAAATGATGGGAAAAACTTCGCAGATTTCGCGAAACATACGCGAGACATTTTCCAAAGTTTCGGGGTCTGTTTAGGGTTACACGAACATTTTGCGAACATCGCGCGTGTCTTGCGAAGGTCTTGCGCATATGTCGAGGCTTTAAAGACACTTTCGAGAACAAATCACGAGCAAATCACGACCAAGTGTGCGGAAAAGGTTCGCAAAAAAATTCAATTTTTTTTGAAATTATCGCCGAAGTAAAAACGACATTCGCGAACAATTGACGACGCTTCCGAACCCTCACGTTCGTTTGGCGATCTTTTTGCAGACTAAAATACGAATGCTGGATTTTGCCATTCGCGTCCTTCACAAATCGTTCGCGTGCTCCGTGAAATCACACCTTTACCCTGCACTCTCGGAGGAAGGACATTAGGCGTTTTCACATCAGCCCGATAAAAATCCAAGCTCGAGATATTTTCGCGATTGCGAATTAGTGCGCTATTTCATTTCTTATTCACATCAGCCCGAAGAGAATTAGCCCGCATTTTTTTCGAGCTAATTCGACAGCTGAGTATGTGCCAACAGCATCAGTAATGTGTGTGCCCTCTCAAAAATTCCTGATGATTTGTGTGCAGTTTGCCTCGATCGAGCGGGTCACACACGCTAGGCATGATGGTATGCATCGCTCTAATTTCTCGAGTCGTTTTCACATTATCAAATAGCGCGCTACTATCCCGCCATTTCAGAAATTTCCCGAGTTGGACTCGAGAAATTTTCTCGATCAGAGCGATACAATTAGCGCGCTAATTTGCGTTCACATTATCAAATAGTCAGAAAATAGCGCGCTATTTCGAAACATCGGGCTGATGTGAAAACGCCTAATGAAAGCAGGGAGTCATAGCATTAGGCGTTTTCACATCAGCCCGATAAAAATGCAAGCTCGAGATATTTTTCGAGATCGCAAATTAGCGCGCTGTTTCATTTCCTATTCACATCAGCCCGAACATTATCAAATAGCGCGCTAGTTCGCATTAATTATCCTGCTATTTCGGAAATTTCCCGAGTTGGACTCGAGAAATTTTCTCGATCAATTAGCGCGCTAATTTGTATTCAAATTATCAAATAGCGCGCTATTTCGTGATCGGGTTAATTTCCCAAGTCAGACAATAGCGCGCTATTTCGCCATCGGGCTGATGTGAAAACGCCTACTGAATGCCAAATTCATATACCATGCCATTGCAAAAAAAAAAGAAAATAAATAAATCATATTCATCTTTTGTCATTGTGTGAATAGTGAATTTTAGCTCGGCTATCAGAATGAAACGCACACACACACAGGTTTCAAAATACCCAGTAGAAATTCTGTCGCTGAATGAAGGATGTTTGTGTATCATTATTCTTTAACGGAAGGATAAGTAGCAGTTTTAATGCTTCATAGTTCCGTTCATTTTGTGTAAAGTGATTTTTTTTTTAATTATCACTAGAACAAAATAATGTACTCAGTGATAACGTTGCCAATATTATAAGGAAAATCTCCTTTTAGATGATAAAAAGTTAAAAAGATTTGTTGGCTTTAATCAATTTGTATAGTGCTAATTCCAAATATGGGTACGGCAAACTTTTTATTCCTGACAAGCCTGAGGTATATCCAAAACGGCCGTAAAATAATTGACATTTTGAAATAAGTATTTCCAAGGAGGTTCAAGAGAATAGAGTCACAACTGTCGTATTTCCTTTGAAGTCACGTTCGATGCCGCCACTCGAAAGTATTTGAAGCATGTGGCAAACTGGATCTGCCGCGCAGATAGGAAGACAATTGACTCATGTCTCACTGCATAATCATCAGCCACTTTCTAACGAAAATATGTCTTTGTGATGGTAATTACTTTTCGCCATCCCTACTTATAAAAGATAGGTGGTATATAATGGTAAAGACACGGGGATGCGCGAATAGAAATTGCACAAAAAATGATGAAATGAAAACGAAAATTACTCGACTGGCCGTACCCGGCCAAAAATCTGATATATCTATTAATATAGAATTATACTCGAAGATTATTCCATATCAGTTTTATTTGGAGGAATTAAGTGGAAAAGTGATAAAACCGGCTTTCCGGGAGGGTACAGTTTTAAACACTTTCACATGATACAGCTCTGATTTACACTTTTGCACATATTTCTTGAAGGGATTGACCTTTGTTTAATGAGCTTTATCATTAAGTGAGATTTCGTTTCATTTAATAGATAAACAAGCAAAATATAGCCAACATTAAGTTCATGTTCAAAATGAATCTTCAGATTGCTCAGCAAGACGGCGGCATCAAACCCCGCCACCAAAGGCACAGATGCACCTGTGGAATTCTTTTGTACATCAATAGAAAAGTGACAACTGTTTGAATAATTATACAGCCAGTTGGAACTCCATCTCTTAAGCCTCCTTGGTATTTCATATATAGCGCGAAAAATTAAGAATCAATTGGTGGTTTATCCTATTTCAAGGGTGCTTCATTCGAATCTGGATGACGCATATCTTATTTCAGTGAGGGTTTTTAGATATCCAAGATGGTTCGGAATAACGAAGGTTCGGGATAAAAAAAAGTTCGGAATAATGAACGCTCGAAATAACGAACGTTCGGAATAACCAACGTCACCGACATTGCCACTCTCTGTTGACTGTAAACCTAGATATCACTTTTTTTTTTCCTGCAACATTGTCGTTACTTGCAATAATTTGTAAATTGTGATTGTACATTGTCAGTTGTTACAGTTGTACCAATACATAGTTGATAATCCATTCAATTCATTTTTGTCTTAATTAAACACATCAACCCCAGTGAAAATTGGTTTCCATACGATTGCAGTATGTAATCAATTTCAATCACACAACACTAAAATAATACGACACTTGAGACGAACACCAACGTAACCAGCAGGTATTTGCGTTGTCCTATAATGTTTATTCATACAATTTGATAAAACTCCAATAGGGTCATCGAAAAATATCACAGGAAATAATACATGTTAGGCTTATGTACAGTATAAGCCTTGTATGAAGGAAGTTACTTTAGAATAGACTTACTGAAAGGTTGGAAATTTGAAAATGCTTATGCAGCGTACCTCTGTATTTTGTGTGTAAGGGGGGGGGGGGTTGGCTTACTGCATGTGTGATTATAATCATTTAAGCTCAAACAAAGTTTAGTTATGAGAGATTAGGTGGAATGATGATGTCTGAAGCACTTTGCGCTGCTTTCATTTATGTCTATAATCTGCGGAAAAAAGAAAGGTAGGCTTTGTAGGCTAATTTCGTCAGTAATAATAATATGTTTAATTACGTGGCCAAGTGGCAGATCGAATACGTGTATGTACTATAGTATTTGAATCAATGGTGAATGCTTCATTAAGTTAGTCATCGATATTATTGATAGTGATTGTGATCGTCATTATTTTTATTGTTATCATCATTCTTTTCTTCATTAGGCCAAAAAAAAAAAAAAATGGTTTGTTTGCCCTTCGCGACCGACCGAAAATCACGGAAATTTCGGGTCGCGTTTTTTTGTTTTGTTTTGTTTTGTTTTTTTGCTCTTTCAAGTTTATTTTTTTCCGCAAATTTCATCTTCTACAAATTTGTGAATGGTTTTGAACCCAAAATTATCCATTTTAAGCTAGAGAAAGAATAAAAAAAAGTCTAAAAATGTTTGTTTTTTTTTATCATCTCATCGACCCGTCGTAATTGTGTTCGAGCCGCGCGGGTCCACAGGCTACGTTTTATAGCATGCATTGCATGCTACAATATCCTTTTTGGCTCACATGCGTGCACGAGCACGAAATCCAATCAATGCATGTATAATATTATGCACTTAGTACAGGGCTGCACACTGGCGACCAGTTATTCGCGCTAGCTTGCGCATTGGCGCTGCTCACGCACTGCCATGCCATGCAATACATGCAAAGCATGTACAGTGTAACTGCTTTTCGTTTGCTTGCGATCGGCGGTCATGCCAGACAAGAAGCATTGATAGAATTAGAAGCGCACGCATTTCTGGGTCATTTTACTCACGATCCGATCCCGGCTTCGCAGCAGCGTGGCAGTTGACATGTTAGAACTAATTTACTTGTGTCGATTTTTAGAAAAGTAAAAACAGATTCGATATTCAGCGATACAGTAAATGGATCTGATTGCGTTCAGTTTCATTTTACACAGTCATTTCACAAATCAATATTTTCATGCGTTCAGAATGATCTCACAATGAAGATAGGCGCAAAAAGGACCACGAAATCGGCCCTTCCGTGTATTTTTTTAAGAACGCATGCACAAAATGTGAAGAGATAATACTAGGGAGAAAAAAAAATCATGAAATCATCGCAGTCCCGCTTTCATATTTGAGGTAGAAATCGTCCCAAAAAGGATCATGAATTCGGCCGGCCGCGTCGTACACCTGTCAAAAGCTCATGTACGAAATGCGAAGAGATTATAGAGGAGAAAAAATAAATAAAGGACACATTTGGTACGTGCATCATAAAAGATTACAACCGAATAAAAATTCATGAAATCAAAGCAATCCCGTTGAAATTAATTGAGGAAATAATAGGCGCAAAAAGGATCTTGAATTCAGTCCTGCATGCCGTGTTGGTTATCAAAACGCATGCACAAATGCGACGAGATTTAACGTAATATCGGGAGAAAAATAAAAAACATATTTTTACCCTTCTGGTGCGTGCATTACAAAAGATTACATCCGAAGTAATTAATGACATCGCCACAAACCCGCTGATATTTGAGGTAGAAATAGGCGCAAAAAGGAACGTGAATAAGTGAATTCGGCCGTGTCGTATACCTTTTAAGAACGCATGTACGAAATGGGAAGAGATGAGCGGGAGAAAAATAAAGGACACATTTTCATCCCCTTTTGGCGCTTGCATCATATAGATTACAGCCGAGTAGTAATTCATGAAAATTTCGCAATCCCGTTGAAATTTGAGTAAACAATAATAGGCGCAAAAAGAATCTCGAATTCGGCCCTGCATGCAGTGTATAGTTTTGAAAACGCATGCACAAATGCGAAGAGATTATCGGGAGAAAAATAAAGAACGCATTTTCAACCCTTCTGGTGCATGTATCACAACAGATTACAGCCGAAATAATCAACGAAATATCGCAATCCCGCTGATATTTGATGTAGAAATAGGCGCTAAAAGGATCGTAAATTCGGCCTTGTCGTATACGCATGTACGAAATGCGAAGAGATTATAGGGAGAAAAATACAGGACACATTTTCAACCCCTTTTGGCCCGTGCATCATAAAGATTACAGCCGAATGATAATTCATCATCGCAATCCCGTTGAAGTTTGAGGAAACAATAGGCGCAAAAAGAATCATGATTTTTGGCCGTGTCGTATATCTTTTAAGAACGCATTTACGGAATGCGAAGAGATTATGGGGAGAAAAATAAAGAACGCATTTTCAACCATTCTAGCTCATGGTGTGTGCATCACAAAAGATTACGTCCGAAGTAATTTATGAAATCTTCACAATCCCGCTGACATTTGAGGTAGAAATAGGCGCAAAAAAAAAGTATCATGAATTCGGCCGTGTGGTACATCTTTTAAGAACGCACTTACGAAATTCGAAGAGTTTATCGGGAAAAAATAAAGGACGCATTTTCAACCCCTTTTGGCGCGTGCATCGTAAAATATTACAGCCGAAGTAATTCATGAAATCGTCACAATCCCGCTAATATTTGAGGTGGAAATGGGCGCAAAAAGGATTGCGAATTCGGCCCTGCATGTCGTGTACCTTTCAAGAACGCATGCACAAATGCGAAGAGATTATCGGGAGAAATATAAAGAACCCCTTGTATCGCGTGCATCAGAACATATCACAGCTAAAATAATTCATTAAATCATCGCAATCCAACTGACCACCAAGAGCAGGTTACGCAGCAAGTTCGTGCGCTGATGTTTAGAAAAAGTCACAAACGCATTTGATACAATCTGATTTTGTTCATTATCATTTTACACTAATTCACAAACAAACATTCTAATTTTTTCCTGTCTTTATTTTTAAATTTCTTGTGCAATAAATAATGCAAGTTAAAAAAAAAATATTAATCTGTAAAATGTACATGGGGGGGGGGGGCCTATCATCCATAAAAAAACAAGACAATAAGTTTGCAAGTCATTTAATGTTTTTAATGTTGTCGTTGTTGACCGGTAAATTTTCCGTTCGGACCTGTAAAAAATGGTAAAACGGGGCATTTACCGGTCCGACAGAGACAGGTCGGACCTGCAGAAAAAATGGGTTAGTGTGCAGCCCTTCACAAGATGGCTACTTTTGCAGCATCCAAAACTGTTTGGAGTTCAGTTGCCAGCATCTCACTGGAAGGTACTTTTTTGGAGATGTTTGCAAAAATTTAACAAAGATGAACGTTAAAAGTGTTTGTCAGTGAGTGTTTCTGCCTCGCGTACCGGGCCCTGGCAAGACGTAAATTTGAATGAATCTCTTGGAGTTTTGAGTGCATTGACATGGAAAAAAAAAAGGGTACCCTGTATTAAAAAAAAAAACAAAAAAAAAACAAAAAAAAAAACCGACCTACCGACCCTCTTGGGTTTTGACAATTAAGGGCAAACAAACATTTTTTTTTTGCCTTATCATTATCATCATGGGGATCATCAACGTTATGTAATCATTAATCATCGTCGCGAAAGATCCAATTGGACAAATTGCCTCATAAAGGGCCAACCATTGCATTATGTTTCCTAGAGGTCAAATTTCCCTTGTTCGTCATAATTAGCGGCATTCTAGTTGCACACATCTAGGACTAGTCCAATCAATAACTCTCAGTGACTTGCGAGTACATTGTTTTTGGATCAACGTTCCCTGATCATAGATTCTATTTGATCGTGATGCATATCATAAGTTCCACAATATATGTGGTAGAAAAGTTTCGCTATTTTGAGGAAAAGGTTCTCAGCAGCAAATTATATATTTAATCAAAAATGAATGTTCCTCATCAAATTTCTCTGATGGGTGGTTGAATGGTACATTAAGTCATTTCTGCATTTCGATTTTACTGAGCTTCATGTTTGCAACATATCATTTACACTCGACATGTAGATTTGACTTTAAGTCTCGATCATTTCTGTTTAGTTCTAAACAGGACTAACATAATAATATTCCCTACCACACTGATATTAATCGACTTCCAGTATACAAGGGTTTTGATTTACTCCACAACAGATGTACGAGGGTATAGCCTATACTATACTCAAATCGTAACATAATATAGGAGTGGGAATACTTTCACACATTATTGATTATGGACATTCTCTGAATTGTATGACTTTTCCACAGTAGAAAAGAAATGTTCCCGGTTGTCAGCTCGTCTCCACTTGAAAACATTTCTAATGGCAGCTCGAAACCTTGGGTACTGGGATGCGTATATAAAAGGGTTGGCGCAAGAGTTGACACAAATCAACACAGACACAGCGCTGTGAAGTGGACTGCGTATGTACAACTTCAACCTTCTCTGCAGGACATATACCAATGCAGTCAAATGTGGAGGAGCAAATGTCAATATGTATGTCAGGACAACGAGGAGGGTCAGCCTGGCCATACGGTTGCGAGCTCGTATGTGCGTGGACGCTACCGAGGAGGCCTGAGAAAGACCCTTGCGTGCGCGGCGTGATTGACGATGGAGTGACCATGCCGTTACCAACTGTGTTACGATCATGATGGTAACAGGGAAGAAAAACCTGATCATGAGTAAGTAGAACATGATCGTTTCGGTGAACTTGTCTTTGTGAAGGAACCTACAACTGCTGTTAACCACCGTCACTTCAGCAGTATAGAGACAGGACGTAAATGAGTAAACACATACCGCTGATATGTATGAATACATTTTGCGAGTGGTGACGTAAGATCGGAAATGCAGTGGACTCACCACTGCAATCGTGCGTTCGATGGCTATTCCTACAAGAGTATAAATAGACATGTGGACTGGAACCCACATGAAGTAACGCGTGTATGCAAACTTACAGTAGAGCGAACCAACTAGAGTATGCGGCACCCTGACAGCAAGAGGTAAGGGTAAGATAGAAATGGATGTCAGTAGATCAGAAACTGCCAATGCTCCGATGAAGATGTCGGTCGAATGTTTATTGACTCCTACTTGCATCCGTAATGCGAGGATAACGAGCAGGTTTCCTAGTATCCCAACGAAGGCACAGCTCATCTCCAGACCATTCACCCACGTCCACTCAAAGAACCATACCCACTGCAATTGGTCGAGCTTTGGTGGATCACCTGGTTGATTTGTCACGTCAGTTTCGGTAGAGGAATTCCATGGTAAATTGCTTCTGCGAATACCTGGAGTTCCTCCACTTTCTACGTCTATGGTTCGGTCCTCCGAGATGACGGTTTTGTTAATACCAGAAAATGCGTCAATAGACATAGGAGATGCCAGGTCTCCATGGACTATGATACCAATCGCTACAAGCAAAGACCACATGATGGCGAAGCGTGCGTCCGTCTGTGTTATTTCGTAGAATAAGAAGAAGGATAAACGATCATTATACTCGAGTTAAGTTTTGAAAGGACGTATTTAGGTTTTCAAGCAGGGAGATTAACAATTAATTAAGCTTCAATTATCAAAAGCGCTGGAATATTCAAAGAAAGAGATTGCACTTCTTATAAGCTGTTTTGTTTCCCTAAACGCATTTTCATAATTCTTGAAATTTATCAAATTCATATTTACCATATCGAATTTTGCAGTTTGCAAATCTTTTGCCAGCACTCGCTGAAATATTACATTCTGATAGCTTACAATTGTTCAAGTTCAAAGTTCTTCTGAAAGAAAAGTCTCCACTTGCCTTGTACAATGCCCTGATTGTGCATCACATTGTACATCACATATTGCAACATAGTATTGGTAAATTCTGACAAAAAATGCAGTCACTTCATCTTCTCCAAAAAAAGTGCCCTCCGTATTTGTACCAATTCACATTATCTGCCTAGCTCCAATCGTTGTTCCTAAAATTGAAAA
The DNA here is from genome assembly GCF_964275005.1 of Diadema setosum. NCBI lineage: Eukaryota > Metazoa > Echinodermata > Echinoidea > Diadematoida > Diadematidae > Diadema > Diadema setosum. Next base: position 33,940,910 of record NC_092704.1, on the reverse strand, counting down.
CACTAAGAGTAAACGACATTTTTCATACGAAACAGTACGCCAGATTCATGTTTAAAACACCTCTAATAAATTTCCTTCCTCATTCCACAAAGATGACAAACATATACACTGTTAACTCCAGTGTCCATGATTATCTTAACTCGACATTTCAAAAAACTATCAACTTCGTCCTTCGTAGTCCCAAGTCTGTCATAGCTCAACGGTATTCATTCAAGGCACTTGTGAAAAAGCACCTTTTATGGAAATACAATAGCCTTTGACACCAGAGGAAAGTTATAGGTAACCTCGTCACTAATAGACAGTGTTACACAGGTATTTTGGGAGTCGAGTAACTTCGTTACATGAGTCTATTTTGAATCATAATCACGATCACATCATAGCTAATATCGCAAACAGAAATATACTTCAAACACTGTTACATGACACGATGCTCCGGAGACAAAATGATTTGGCAACATTGATTCGTCGACATTAATGCAGCGCCTGAAATTTTCTTCATATTTATAGACACGACATTTCCACCGCCGAAATTTGCTTTGACATATTTGCTGACAATTTGCTGACTATAATGTTCCGCCGACATTTGCTCCATCGACATTTTTTTTTTTCTCGAGGAAATGGCATTTGTTCCCTTGGAAAGTCTTATACTTTCTTTACCCTGCCAAAGGTTACAACTCTCAATTGAATTTTAAGTGCTTTTTGATTGAATGATGTTCGCTTTTTGTGAATTTTGTGTGAAACTATTAAGAGTCTGGCGACATCTAAATGTTATTCCGAAATTGTAATCACTGTTTTCTTAAAGAATGCATCGAAGAGGTGAAATATTGGAATACTGTTGAATTAGTATAAAACTTCACTCCATTCATAATTATGTTTCACTGGTTAAGTGGAATCCGAAAATGCTGTGATATACAATGGTTCAAGCAAATTATTCAATAGGCCAAGGGCACGACGCTGCTATCAAGATTGATCCCGAGTTAAAAGAAAAGAAAAAGGAAGGAGGGTTCAATTAAGGCATTTTGTCCCCCAAAAGAATTCCGAAATGGATAATAATCATTATTTTCATTATTATTTTCAATATTGGTATTATTGTTATTGTTATTATCATATTGATCATCATCATTATCATTATTATGATAATCATCAGTATCATCATCTCTTTATTGTTTTTTTCAGTTGAGCATGCAGGGAGATTGAGCTACCTATAAGGTTCGGCAACATGTTATTGGAGCAAAACAAAACAAAGCAGTGTACAAAACAAAACACTGTCATCCCGTTGAATGACCGCAGTATTGTTTTGTTGACTCAGATTGGTCCCCATGATGTCCCCCCTCCCTATCCCCCGTCTGGTTGATTATCAAATTCTATTTTGTAGACACGTCCTTCATATTATTTTTCACTTTTTACCTTTACTTATTTTACCTTAAGGCCTCTATCCGTGTCAAGCAGCTGGGTTTGATCACAGTTTCGTGCTTTTTATTCCTTGCAATTACTAAAAACCGATAATTTCTAAATCAACTTCCTTTAATCCCCTTTTCTTTCAAATTAAATTTTCATTGTCGTAATGACATATATATCGAGTTATATTGTAGTTAATTTTAAATTGTTTCTATGTACGATCTCCTTTTCAATTATTTTGGAATGATTTTATACTAAGGTTAGCCTTATAAGCATCGACTTCTGTTATGCTCAAATATAATATATAATTGTTATGTGTGATTTGAAAAAAAAAAGAATAAAAGCAAACGAACAAAATACAAATTAATATTCTTTCAGTGGTGTACATTCATATTCATTGTTCAGGTGCCGTGGAAAGTTAATGACATGCACCAAGTAAATGGGAAAAAAAGCAAAAACAAAAGAAGAGGAAAAGCCTACGGCAAATCTTGAAATAAACGAAATGGGTCACAAAACATTCACAAACCAGGAGTAATGGAAACAGATTTAGCCAAGTGCATGCATTAATGGAAATTAGAATTTGTGACCGTATCCTTTTGCTCAGAGGTAAAATCGAGAAAGACAGAAGAAAACGAAGAGAATAATAATAAAAATGATGATAATAAGATGATGATGATGACAGACCGAGTAATGAGTGCTGTATCAGAGAACGAAGTTTCCACATCATAAAAATGTCTTTTAAAATTCTCTTCGGATGTAGATGGAAAAGCTGTAAATGAATATAGTTCAACTTACGGTTAAAGTCTGACTTTAGGCTCTCTTCACGAGTCGGGCTTATGGTGAAAACGATGCTGAGAGTGTCTCCAAGTCTTATTGGATTGGACTTCTCGGAAGATGTCTATTTGTACCTCATCTTGGACTGATAGCATTGTGGAATCTACTCCTACAGGATTCGAAGCAAAAACCGTGAACACAACATTGTCGCAGTTCGGGTACCACAATAGAGAAACATCTGAAATACGCAGGCGCATGCATTGGAACGAGTTGCGCAATGACCTCTGCGCAGAAATGATATTGTATTAGATCATATCTACAAGAGATCAGGCCCCCATTTCATAAAAAAAAAAAGTTGATACGATAACAAGTCTTGCTGGAATGGCAAAAGTCATGGTAACAACAAGAAAGCAGCTTCCTGATTGGCTGTTGCTATGGGAAGTTGCCATTCCAGCAAGAGTTGACATCCTAACATCTTTTATGAAACGGGGCCCAGAGCTGGTTGAATGCAGATGGCTCCTCCTCCCAGATAAAACGGTTCTTAGTTTGCGTGTAAGCTGGTCCCACACACCATAGTTCCGGAAAAGCAATAAGTAAGTGGGTTAGTAGGTAAGTGTGCGTTTTACTTATTTGTTTTTTTTTAGGGGGGGGGGGGAGAGGGGAGAATGTATAGATTTACGGGGAGGATCACAATTATTATTTATTTGGTTTCTTATCCCCCCCCCCCGAAAAAAAAAAACAACCCAGCAGTAGCAGCAGCAGCAGCAACAACAACAATAACAACAAAAACAAAGAATCCTTACGGTGAAGCTAAGAGATTGTACCTCGAATAAAAAAACAACAACAAACAAACGGTTTTTATTCAGTTATTTCATTTTTATCGCACAATCACTTTATTTCCATCAAATTTTCCAATTTATATTTCTCTTGTGCGTAGAATGAAACATCAAAAGATCAATATGGAACCTTAACCTTGTCATAGGAAATTTTCTACGGAAATGCCGCTAATGGGTTTTCCATTCAATTCTTTGTTATCCCCTGCACTCTCAGAGGAGGACAACGAAAGCAGGGAGTCTACTAGCATTGAATGGCAATGATATACCATGCCACTGGAAAAAAAAATCATTTTCATCTTTTGTCATTGTGTGACTAACGAATTTTAGCTCGGCTATTAGAATGAAACGCACACACACGGGCTTGAAAATACCCAGTAGAAATTCTGTCGCTGAATGAAGGATGCTTGTGTATCATTATTCTGAACGGAAGGGTAAGTAGCAGTTTTAATGCTTCATAGTTTCGTTCATTTTGTGTAAAGTGACTTTTTTTAATTATCACTGGAGCAAAAATAATGTACTTAGTGATAACGTTGCCAACATTATAAGGCATATTTCCTTTTAGATGATAAAAAAATTGAAAACATTTAATGGTTTTAATTTTTGCAAAATATTATTTACAGACGACATGTAAGTATGACATTAAGTCTCATTTCTATTTAATTCTAAACAGGACTAACATAATACTATTCTCTATCTCGCTGACATCAATCGACTTCCAGTGAAAGGGTTTTGCTTTAAGAACTCCACAATAGATGTACGAGGGTATTAGCCCAGACTCGTATCGTAACATAATATAGGTTTTCCAGGTTAATTTCATACTTTTGTCATTTAATTAAGTTAACGTGAATTCAAATTCACACAGCGCACGCACGCGGAAATATTTGGACATTAAAATTCAGAATCCAGAATCCATCGATTCAAATTCAGAATCAATTTCATTTATGGGCATTCTATTTCGTTTTCGTGAAATCAAATTCCCAATTTGGCGTTCAATTTCCAAATGCGAGCATTGTATTTCCTACTCGTGCATTCAAATTCACGCGATAGTCATGTGATAGTCCCGATTAACTTGTTTTGAGTTTCCAATTTCGTTTTCAGGCGATCAAGTTCCTACTTCGTGCAATCAATTTAACTAGGAAAATGGAGGAGACTTTTTCTGAGAAAGGAGAAATTGCATACACCATAATGAATGCCTGCATATAGTGTAATTATTATTGTTTGAAAGTTCTACATTGTTCTGTTCATGTATTCTTTGTTTTTCATCTCAAAAAATTCAAAATTGTAAGGTCCAATCAGTAGTGCATCCAAAAACGCAACAACAATATAATCATATTTCTTGATGATACTGCATGCATGCTGAGCAAAGACAAACTGACACACAATGATCTCAAATAGTCCCGCAAAAAGTAAGCCAATAAGATAGCAATAAACAACAAATAAGACGTATGACAATGTTCATGTTATCAGTTTCAATGTAGGCCTAGTCGATTTTTTTTTCCCGAAGGTGTCAACCGACCTTCCGTATCATGCTCGTCTGCAGGCATATACAGTGCTTAATGTTTGTTTGTTTCATTTTCTATCTAAGAAGATGGCTGCAACAGCTGGTCTTCTATGGGGTCCAGTTGGATATAAGGTGGGACCACTTCACCGGGTTAAACACTCTGCTCTTTGCGATAAATAAATGAAGTGGGATCTTTTGCATGCATGCAGAGCTGTAACTCTGTCACACATGGGATCTCCATTTTATGTCCTTTCAGAGGGACATGTGCCTGTATATTCCTTCTCGCGAAACCCGAGTTCATATTTGTCAATGAACAGGTGGACCTCTACTGCAAAATAAATAATATTCATCATACATATTCATAGATATTTGCAGAATGAAGATTGGGAAAATGTTCTAACCTGTGACGACATTGAAAGAGCATATCAGCTATTCTGGGCAAAATTTGAGATATATTTCAACACTAGTATAGAGTACCCAAGACCAAGGCGGGAGAAAACGTAATAAACCTATAAAACCTTGGATAACAAGAGGAATTTTGAATTCTATTAATAAAACAAACATTTTGTACAAAATAAGTCTCCATCAAGCTATCTCTGTAAATGTTCTTAATTATAAGACATATCGAAATAAATTAACAAGCATTATTAAACATTCCAAACAAATGTATTTTTCTAAAAAGATAGATAATGATCAAGGTAAAAGCGCAACTTTATGGAAAATAATCAATGAAATTCTTAATAAGAGCAATTCATCATCTGATTCTCAAGCATTTTATAAAGATGGCAATATCCTAAGAAATCCGGATGATTGATAAAGCAATATCTTAAATGAATATTCTGTACATAATATTGGTCCACAACAGGGCTCTAAAATCGAAAGGAGTAATTGTGATTTAGCAGATTTTTTTTTTTTGCCACAACCAATAACCTATTCTTAAACCTCACTGATTTTATTGAAATACTAAGAATTGTTCGCGCCTTTAAAAATAGTTATTCTACCAGTCATGATGAAATTAGCACCCACTTACTTTTTAAGTAAAGGACAAGTTCACCTTCATAGACACGTGGATTGAGTGAATGCGGCAATACTAATAGTCCGATTTTCCCCAAACTTTCACTGATGTGTTCTACAAATATTTCTTCATTCACTCAATCCTCACGTATATGAAGGTGGACTTGTCCTTTAAACAGATCATAGGTAGTATTTTGTCTCCCTATACTCCATATTCTTAATCTATCTCTTTCTTCTGGTATTTTTCCAAGTTCCTTCAAAATTGCTAAAGTAATGCCGATCCACAAAAAAGATGATCCAACATGTATAATTAACTGCCGTCCCATTTCCATTCTTTCTAGTTTCTCCAAAATACTCGAGAGAATTGTTTATAATAGGCTGCATGAATTTTTATGTCAGAATGATTTCTTCAATCCTGATCAATTCGGTTTCCGAACTAATCATTCTACTGATCACGCGCTAATGCAGTTATTCGATAGATTATCGAATGCCTTGGGAAATCGTAAACATCAATTGGTATATTAATGGATCAGATCAAAGCATTCGATACTCTTGACCACAAAATATTATTATATAAGCTACGACATCACGGGGTTCGTGGTACTGCACTATTATAAAAATTATTTGTTATGTAGAAAACAATTTCTTTCCTTTGATTCAGTATCCGCCAATACATTACCTGTAACGTGTGGAGTCCCCCAGGGTTCAATCTTAGGTCCGTTATTGTTTCTAATCTACATTAATGATATTTCAAACGCATCATCCATGTTACATTGTATATTATTTGCTGATGATACAAATGTGTTTTACTCACATACTGACCTAAACCACCTAGTTACTACTTTCAACAAAGAATTACCGAAATTATCTACATGGTTTAAAAGTAATATACTGGCACTAATTTCATTTATTTTAAATGTAAAAAGCCGACTTACCAGAACACGAATTGTATATTGATGGTACATCTCTCGAAAAGAGAACACTTAATAAATTTCTCGGTGTGTATATGAACGAAAACGTAAAATGGGATGATCATGTAAAACACATTATGCCTGTATCCCGAAACGTTGACTTGTTAACCAAACTTCAGTATTTTTTACCAACTCATGTATTGTTTACCCTGTATAATGCTTTGGTCCTGCCGTATATATCGTATTTATTTGGGCAACCCAATGTAACACAGACCGTATACTTCTCCTGCAGAAAAAAAAAAAAAAAAAAAGATTCGAGCGTGCAGTCGAGCACGCTCTCGAGATCACACCGACCCATTGTTTTTCCAGCTTAAATCCCTTAAAATAAATGAAATAAACTTTCTCCAAAAAGCTGTATGTATGTTTTGCCTCAAGTCAAACCTCTTACCTCCAATATTTAACAGAATGTTTTGGTCAAATTCAGAGATTCACTCTTATCCCACCAGACACAATCCAGAAATTTGCATTTATTTAACCCCAAAACTGCACTCGCGCATTCATTCTATCAGACACTCCGGCCCTGACACTTGAAATTCCCTTCCCACCTAAATTAAAGACATGACCACTATGTATTATTAAGGACGTTCCTCAGTTGTGTTACGTGCGCATCCTAGCTGTGCAGGTTGGCAGTGACGTAACAAAGAGCGTAGAAGCGCACGCACGAGTGATGAGCTGAGCTAGCTGGAGCTAGCTGAGCTGAGCAGCTGCTACGTGTAGATCGAGCTAGAGTGTGGTACGTACGGATACCCGACAGCTCCCCACCGCGGCCGCGCTGGGCGGCCTGCGCTGGGCGGGCTCGCTCGGCTCGAGTGCCGACTGTACACTTTACAATCTGTACGTACATACGCAAAGTTCAGCGGTTCGAGCCGCATATACATGGTCATGGTAGCACGACACTGATCGACGGGATCGGGAAGCTTGGAAGTGGAACTGAGCTGTTTCCATTTTCAATCCATAGATCTTTTTTTAAATTTTTTGTTACAAAATACAAGGTCACGAAAGTATTACCAAACATGTATTTATCAATTTCACCATTCAGATATTAATTTTTGATTACGTATTCTGGTGTAACAAAAGGAAAATCAAAGAATCTTTTTATTCGGGGGGGGGGGGTGGTACTCAAGGTACATATCCATGGTTCACAACACGCACTTTACCAACCACTGCAACAACCAACACATGCAATCTACAATCAACGTCATTATATTAAGATTTGGCTTTCCTTTGGAGAACCGTCAGACTAATGCCAAAACTCCCATTTCCTTATGCTCTTTCCTCCATTATCACTTTCTGCACATGATTACAGCAAGTGGGTAAAAACAAACAAACAAACAAACAAACAAACAAACAAGCATGTCAATGTGGAGTTTTTCACGCTTGCGTCCACATGATATCATTATGGCTGTGTAAGTGAAATAGGTGAATAACAAAAACACACACGGACCTTCCTTTCTGAATATTTTTCCACCACATCACTGTAATTGTGACACGTTTTTTTTTTTTTTTTTTAAAGAAAATGGGGTTTTGAGTGAACCGCATGAGATTCATGCATCCTAGCAGGGTATATCCCTGCATTGGTTCCTGATCAGATTTGGGGGTCTTACGATGATTTCTGTCGCAAGGAGGCCCTGCTAGCACAAAAGTGAGCACATGAACCCCCACCCCGTTTTTACAATTGTTCTGCATTAAGTAACCCTTCTTCTACAATTTGATAAAGTTTCGTAAAAATTACATGGGTTTTAAATGTACAGCATGACAGTCATGAAACCCACCTAATCAGGGCACCCACGACATAAAACCAGATTTGGGGGTCCTAAGATGATTTCTATCATATGGGGGTGCTGCCAGCACAAAAACGAGCGCATGAACCCCCACTTTTTATTGTTTTTTCTGGAATTAGTAAGCCTTCTACCATTTGGTCAAGTTTCGTGAAATTGACATGGGTTTTGAATGTACAGCATAGGTTTTATGAACCCACCCTGTCAGGGCATCCCTGCATATGTTCCTGAACAGATTTTGGGGACTTACGATGATATAATATGTCGCATGGGGGCGCTGCTAGCACAAAAACGAGCACATTAACCCCACTTTCTATTGCTTTTCTTGGATTTTTAAGCCTTCTTCTACAATGTGGTCAAGTTTCGTGAAATTGACATGGGTTTTCAATATAAGCATAAGTTTTATGAACCTTGTCCTTTAGCTCACCCCTAACAGAAAAAGTCGATGAGAAGGATTTGAGAAATTTCGGTGTTTTCTGCCGCGTGAGGGCGCTGCTTGCTCAAGAATGAGAGTGTAAACCCTAACTTTAAAACCTTTTCTCGTTTTGGATACCCTTTTCTGCAATTCTTGCAAATTTGGAGAAAATAACGTGGATTTTGAAAGAATTATGGGGATTTAGGTTTGTCATTGCAGACTTTGATGCCAATCATGGTCTAGATCCTGTAACGCTATCATTTTCGTACATGACTGCAGATTAATAGTCATATTCTTCAAAGTCCCGTAGAAGAAAAACAAGCACATGAGCCTTTGGTTTTATTTACATAATGGGCTTCGGATAGGTCAAAGTTACGGTATGGAAAGTTTTAAGAGAATGACATGGACTTCACTTTAACTGAGGAACGTCCTTAAGAAGGCTATAAAACTTCACCTCCTTAAGCAGTATTCTCCAGGATAACATTTTGATTTCTTTATTGTTGTGTATTATAATCAAATGTATATTAACATGTACGTGATACATGATGCATGTATTTGTGCATACATAATTATATCGATCTATTTATCTACCCATATCTATCTATCTATCTATATATACATACATATATATATATATATATATATATATATATATATATATATATATTTATTTTATATATACAGTGTGAGAGATAGTTCCCTGCGTCCCGAACGTGCACGGTGCCTCATTGTTGGTTGCGTATGGACTGAGGCGGGACGTTGCTCTCGATCTTAGTCTCCCTTTTATTTGTCAAGCTTTCGGCCCGTCGTCATTATATATATATATATATATATATATATATATATAAAGATAAGTAACAAAGCTGCAACAAAGTTCATGCTATATTCACCAACGGTTTATTTCTTCACACAAATTTTCGAGCGTCTCGCCGCCCTTTCTCAAGTGTTGATACTGAGAGAACAATAACAAAACTCGAGCTATGTAAAAGATACCAATGATTTTCTTAATAGACTCGACAACATTCAGCTTCCTCCAAATTGCACTCTAGTCACTTTGGATGTCGTCAGTCTGTACACGAACATTCCTCACTCCGATGGGGTTAATGCATTGCGTAGATTTTTGACCAAACACGACCCTTCTTCTGACATGCCCATAGAAGACATTTGTCGTCTTGCCCAGTTCATCTTGAAACATAATTACTTCACATTTGATGATGAATGCTTTCTACAGACTCAGGGTACTGCCATGGGTACAAAATTTGCGCCAGCTTATGCCAGCATTTTTATGGCCGTACTCGAGGAAGAATTCCTCTCGAAAGAAACTCTAAAACCTAGCATGTTCGTCCGCTACATTGACGACATTTTTCTCATTTGGCCCCATTCTGACGAACAGCTGTCGGAGTTCCACTCCAAGCTCAACATGTTTCATCCCGACATCAAATTTACTATGGACAGCTCTAGGTCAGAAGTACACTTTCTTGATGTGACTATCCGCAAAGAAGGAGGGAAGCTGAACACGTCTGTTTACCACAAACCTACGGACAGACAGACGTATCTTAAGTACAACAGCTTCCATCCTAATCATATTAAGAGGTCAATTGTGTACAGTCAAATGCTCCGCTACAGACGTTTCTGATTACAAGGAATTTCTGGATGCGTCTTTGAAGCTGGGGCAAAAATTCGTTGCAGCGGGGTACCCGTTAGACATTGTGCAAGCAGGTAGGGACCGCGCGATAGCAAAAAGACGCTCATCCTTACTACATCATGATAATCTGAAACCCAAAGACTCACACACACGCAAAGTCTTTGTAACAACATATCATCCCACAACACAACAGTTCATGAAGGAAGTGAGGAAAGAATGGCCTACTCTCAAACAAGTCCAATCGGTAGCTCCCGAGTTAACAGCACGTCCCTTACATGCACAACGACAGCCACGCAACCTGAAAAGTTTGCTTACACGATCTCGAGTCAACAGAACAATCAATCCTACTGGAAATCATAAATGTGGAAACAAACGATGTCAAATATGCGCTCACCTAATCACAGATACAGATATCACACTTGGCTCCGGCCACACCCTCCATCCGACGTCAGGGGACTGCAACAGCAAGAATGTAGTATACACCCTTACATGCAAGCAATGTCCCCTGGCTGTCTACATCGGAGAAACAACAAATTTCAGACAACGTTTCAACAATCACAAAAGCACAATCATTAGAAGTCAAACACAACATCCAGTCGCAGAACACTTCAACAAAACAAATCACACACTAACAGATCTGCAATGTTGCATTTTATACAAGGACATGGAAGCATTTGAAGAAAGACACGTGAAAGAACTAAAACAATCATCCGCACACGAAGCTTCCAGGGACAGGGCATGAACATAGATCTATCATGGCTCACAAACTACACTTTTTACAAGTAGGTGCGCCGCTTACTGTTGTATGTTCAGTGGCGTATCTAGGGGGGGGGGGGGGGGGCAAGGGGGGCACGTGCCCCGGGCGCCACTCCTTGGGGGCGCAAAAAAAACGGGGGAAAAAAACGAAGAAGAAAAAAAAAAAGGAAGAAGAAGAAGAAGAAGAAGAAGAAGAAGAAGAAAAATCGCCCGGAGGGGGGAGGGAGAATGGTGTGGGGGGGGGGGCAGAAAACCAATCAAACAAGATAAAAACACGGAGCAGCGGCTGCAATTTCTTTCGTTCTGAAGCGATCGCCAATTGGATCGAAAGAAGGCGCCAATGGTTTCGAACATACGGGGGGGGGGGCGCAAAAAACCCCGAATCAAACAAGATAATAACAAAACGTAATGATGACGCGGAAATATACAAATTTCGACTCACTCGCTCATACTAATTTAGAGTATTTTTTTTTCAAGTCCTCAGTTTGTTGGTATAAATCGTTATCTAGAAGGCCGTCACTATGATTATCTTGATTAGAATTGTAAGATTTAATAAGCAAAAAATGACAAGAGTTTCATGATTTGTAAGCTGAAATACACAAATTTTCGGCTCGCTCGCCAAAATTTGTACAAAAAAGAGAAGAAGATAAGAACAAAACGTGACGATGACGCGGACAAAATGATAATGTCTATTGTGTTCACTCATTTCATTTTATATTTAGCAGGAAAAATGTTACACGGAGCAGCGACTGCAATTTCATTCGTTCTGAAGCGATCGCCGATTGGATCAAAAGAGGACGCCAACGGTTTCGAACATACGGGGGAGGGGGGCGCAAAAAAAAAATCAAAAAAAAGATAAGAAAAAAAAAAACCCGTAATGATGACGCAGAAATAGACAAATTTCGGCTCACTCGCTCGTACTAATTTAGAGTATTTTTTCAAGTCCTTAGTTTGTTGGTATAAATCGTTATCTATAAGGTCGTCACTATAATTGTGAGATTTGATAAGCAAAAAATAACAAGAATTCCATGTTTTGTAAGCTGAAATACAAAAATTTTCGGCTCGCTCGCTACGCTCGCTCGCCAAAATTTATATAAAAAAGATAAGAACAATACGTGATGATGACGAGGTCATATATTTATATCATACAAATTTCAGCTCACTCGCGCGCACTAATTTAGAGTATTTTTTCAAGTCCTCAGTTTTTTTTTTTGTATAAATCGTTATCTATATAAGGCCGTCACTATAATCTTGATTAGAATTGTAAGATTTCGTAAGCAAAAAATGACAAGAATTCCATGTTTTGTAAGCTGAAATACAAAAATTTTTGGCTCGCTCGCTGCGCTCTCTCGCCAAAATATATCAAAATTCATTACATTTAAATCACCCTAAAAGAATCCCTTTTAAGTGCTTGAAAAAGCATCATGTGGACTTGGTTTAAAGTCCCTACCGGGATGGGGTTGGGGTTCAACACTTTTTCAGAAATTAGGGGCGCAATTTTCGTGCTTGCCCCGGGCGCCGTTTTCCCTAGATACGCCACTGTGTATGTTCTCCCGCTTACCCCGCTGCAATAGATCTTATCATTAATGCTGACGCTCCTTTGAACCATTTCTTGGAACCAGTCTTTTTTCCGCTCCGATACGTATTGTGACGTATCTATTTAATCAAAAGAAGAAAAATATGATTTTTCACGTATTTTATATTCATGCTATAGTCTCAGATTATTTAAAGACTATCTACTCACCAGAATTTGGAAGTTAATGTATGTGTATGCTGAAGTTTGAAAGGAATAGTAAACTGCTTGCACATATTTTGCATAACCATCAGTGTGACGATTCAGTTTGATTAAAAAAAAATCGAATGTTTATATTAATCATGATAATTTCAGATTATGTAAAGATTATCTATACACTAGAATTAAAGTTAATTTATAGTTTATGTTGAATTTTGAAAGAAATAATGCACTGCTTTTACATTACCACCGCAGTTGCGTATTCAGAGGAATATTACTTCTGTATCAGTAGTGCCAAGTTTTTTCATGTATGCTTTATACTCATTGTCATTTCATTATGACGTAACATTGCACTGTTGCCAGGATGCGCGCTGGATGTTAGGATGCCTAGCATTGAGAAAGGGCGGCGAGACGCTCGAAAATTTGCGTGAAGAAATAAACCGTTGGTGAATATAGTATGAACTTTGTTGCAGCTTTGTTACTTATCTTTTTATCTTGCCAACACGTGGACTACCTTATCAACATATATATATATATATATATATATATATATATATATATATATATATATATATATATATGTGTGTGTGTGTGTGTGTGTATATATATATATATATATATATATATATATATATATATATATATATATATATATATATACATACAAACTGCGCGGTTACCATCACTGTGGCAACAACTACCACCAGTTTAGACGCATTCCATCGCAAGCAGGTTAGTTTTGAAATCCGTCCGACCAGGAGCAGACGTATACCCTTGTGTGTATGTTCTGCTTCAGAAACGGATTTTTAATCTAACATCACATCGCATCCTGGTAGCTGATGAAGAATGCGATGACTAACCTGTTTGGTGTCTTGTTTCAAAAACATGCGCTTTCCTCGCCAGGATAAAGCGTTTTAATGCCATTTTAGGTTTTAATCTCATTCACTTCTGTTCGTTATTGATCAGTGACTACCAGGAAAGGCTGGTTGACTATCAGGTAAAGTCTGATTGACTATCAGGAAAAGTCTGATTGACTACGGGAAAGACCGTTGACTATCAGGAATGTCTGATACAGTATTCCATCACGGACAAGGCACAACTATACTGGCTGGGATGTCTCTATGGGGGCCGGAGGTGTGAGTTTGCGTCAGTGAAAGACAAGATGAGGTGGGTCTCTGAACCGTTTATCTTCGTGATAGTAAATCGGAGCATGACGTTGGCAATGTAAGTCCATTGAAAAGCTATCAGGGATTCATGTTTGTCATGTTTTTTAAACTGATTTCATCCTTTCATCTTTGGCTCTTCGTGGAGGGAACCAGTCCATGGATGCGTCGTTGCTACGCCAAACGCGCACATACAAACTGCGCGGTTACCATCACTGTGGCAACAACTACCACCAGTTTAGACGCATTCCATCGCAAGCAGGTTAGTTTTGAAATCCGTCCGACCAGGAGCAGACGTATACCCTTGTGTGTATGTTCTGCTTCAGAAACGGATTTTTAATCTAACATCACATCGCATCCTGGTCGCTGATGAAGAATGCGATGACTAACCTGTTTGGTGTCTTGTTTCAAAAACATGCGCTTTCCTCGCCAGGATAAAGCGTTTTAATGCCATTTTAGGTTTTAATCTCATATATATATATATATATATATATATGTGTGTGTGTGTGTATGTATAGGATAGGTGCACATGTGTATTATTTATGAGCATAATAATATGTATGTGTCTTACAAACTGTGTGCCTTATCATTACTGTGCACATTTAACCACGATATATCTTGTTATTTCATGTCAGACAACCGCATGTAGAATGCTTTGTATCCATTTATTACTATTTTTCATATACATATTCGATCATTTCTACGGCAAAGGCCCATGAACGTGTGAACTTTAATAGCAGACTCATTTATTATCATTACTATTATTGTAAAGTAGATGGAGTGGTACACATACACTCTGTAATTTTCCCTTTTCCCCCTACCCTTCCCTCTCTCTATCCCTTGTTCTATCCAGAGTAGCTAAGTATAGGGTCTCCATACCGTCAAGCCTCGGCTTATTTTGGAGACCCTTCTGTTTAAGTTCCCTAAGCTGTTTGTACTTTGTTTTGTACTAAAAACTACGTGTCGATATACTGTTTGTCATAAATGATTTGTAAACAATCATATCTGATGTAACGGAATGAAGTAGAAATAAATCAAATAAAAATAAAAAATGAAATCAAATCCCCATATATTCAAAGCTAAATGAAAAAGACACACACACACGGCCCTAAACTAACGGTCGAAATTCTGGCCTTCTTTTAAATTGAATGCAGCTATTCGGAACATGGTTGCCTATTCACGAATTTGAATGACCGACGAGATTCCGTCGCCAGCTTGACATGAATTTGAATGCTCATTGCTGAAATGCGTGCTCCTCTTTTAAATTTGAATGCTCCGATAGTGAATTTGAATGCTCCGATAGTGGATTTGAATGCTCCGATAGTGAATTCGAATGACCGGATTTTGAATTTGATTGCTGATTCAGTGCCCCGAGCGTGGAATGCGTTGAAATCGAATGCTCGAAATAGGAACTTGAATGAAATTGACCGGGGAAACCTATAGTATTAGGAGTGGGAACACTTGCACACATTATTGATTGTGGACATTCTCTGTATTGTATGACTTTTCCACCGTAGAAAAGAGATGTTCCCGGTTGTCGGTTTGTTTGCACTTGAAAACATTTCTAATGGCAGCTCGAAACCTTGGGTACTGGGATGCGTATATGAAAGGGTTGGCGCAAGAGTTGATGCAAATCAGCACAGACACAGCGCTGTGAACTCGACTACGTAGGTACAAGTATACCTTTCCCTGCAGGACATATACCAAAGCAGTCAAATGAGGAGGAGCAAATGTTAAGATGTATGTCAGGACAATGAGGAAGGTCAGCTTGGTCAAACGGTTGCGAGCTCTTATGTGAGTGGACGATACCGAGGAGGCCTGAGAAAGACTCTTGCGCGCTTGCCGTGATTGGAGATGTAGTGACAATGCCGTCACCGTTTGTGTCACGATTATTATGGTAACAGGAAAGCCAAACCTGATCATGAGTACGTAGAAAATGACTCTTTTACTGGACTTGACTTCATGTAGGAGCTTACAGCTGCTGTTAATCACCGTCATTTCAGCAGTATAGAGACAGGATGTAAACGAGAAAACACACACCGCCGATATGTATGAATAAATTTTGCGAGTGGTGACGTAAGATCGGAAATGCAGTGGACTCACCACTGCAATCGTGCGTTCGATCGCTATTCCTATAAGAGTATAAATAGACATGTGGACTGGGACCCACATAAAGTAGCGCATGTATGCAAACTTACAGTAGAGCAAACCAACTGGCGTAAGTGGCACCCTGACAGCAAAAGGCATGGGTAGGATAGAAATGGATGTCAGTAGATCAAACACTGCCAGTGCTCCGATGAAGATGTCGGTCGAATGTTTATTGACTCCTGCTTGCATCCGTAATGCGAGGATAACGAGCAGGTTTCCTAGTATCCCAACAAAGGCACAGCTCATCTCCAGACCATTCACCCACGTCCACTCAAAGAACCATACCCACTGCAATTGGTCGAGATTTGGTCGATCACCTGCAGTTGTCTCGTCACTTTCGGTAGAGGAATTCCATGGCAAATTGCTTCTCCAAATTCCTGGAGTTCCTGCATCTTCTATGTCTATTGTTCGGTCCTCCGAGATGGCGGTTTTACCAGAAAATGCGTCAACTGGAGATGCTAGGTCTGCAGGGACTATCATACCAATCACTACAACCAAAGACCACATGATGATGACGCCTAGAAGTCAGTCTCTGATTGTTCCTAGCATAAGAATAATAATAAACGATCGTCAAACTTGAAATTATATTTTCAAGCAGGGAAATAAGACAACAGAGATTTACAATAGTTTCAATATTCAAAATCGCAGGAATATTCAAAGAAAGAGATGCCATAATAAGCTTGCTTAACACGTGTTTCTATCTTTTCTTTTCTCCTCCTGCCCGTCACTTTTTTCCTCCATATTATGTTATGATGAACAAAAGCAGCAGTAGCAACAGCAACAACAACAAAGTCCTTAACTCTAATATGCCAAAAAACCATGCAGGACTTTGTGCTATAGCAATTAGCAACCAATAATCTAAGTCTCTCTATGCTTCAAGCTGACGACTCTATTAAAGAAATGAAATAGTGATATTGAACAATAATTCGGTAATACTTTTTTTTTCAAGAAAGTCAAATGGCTAGACTTATGGGACGAGAGGAAGCTAGCTTTCTGGGAGTCAAGCAAACAAAAGAATACACGACACGTATAATAGATTAACGTTCTTCTAGTTCTAATTTAAGATGGGAAGATATTGAAGAGGAAAGGAAAACATTATTATTATTATTATTATTATTATTATTATTATTATTATTATCATTATTATTATCATTATTTTCATTATTGTTATTATCACCATCATTTTCGATTTTAACACCTGTTTCGTACCTTGGCTTGATAAACATTCGAACGAGTAACCTCGACATTAATTATCATATGATAATTAATGTCGAGGTTGGCTTTTCATGTCGAGTATTATTAGCTATACTTGAGAATTCAATCGTTAGCAGAATCAGTGAAACAACTGGCCAAGCATATGTCTTATCTTCGGGGGAAAAAAAAATGTTGGCGGAGCAATTTTCGATGGAACGAATGTCGGAGCAGCAAAAGTCGGTGGAGCATATGCCTGCGAAGCAATTTGACTAGCAATTGTTGGCGAGCATCAAGGGTTTATGTCGTGCCACCTATAAACATACACGTAAACTCAACTTTACCCAATTAATGTCAAGTTAACGAAACTGCACTTCACGCCCTTCACAACACAGCACAACACTCCACCTAAAGTTGAGTTTACCCTACTTTCGAACTTCTTACACTTAAAACAAATACAATTGAAACTATTTTTCCACTCTCTCTTTTACCAGACAATTATAACAATATTTTGTGGTCGACTATAACATTTTATTTTGTATATAATTATGTAAGTCAATATTAATTTCGAATTAATTTTAACCTGAGACACCTATTTTGTCATCTCATTTTCTCTCCTTACAATCACTATTAAATCTATAATTTCCAAATCCACTACCTCAAATTTCCCTTCTCTCTATATTTTTTCTTCTAAATTTTATTTGTCGTAATTACATAGATTATATTGAATGACATAATCACTTTATAACTAATTCACAATTGTTTTCATTTACGATCTCCTTTTGAATTACTTTCCAATAATCTTATAGTAGCAGTGTCCTAAGCTTATCATGCTCAAAATGTACTATACCATGTATTCTTTTGCTATGTGTGATTTGAAAGAGCAGAAAAAACGCAAAGAACAAAATACAAATTGATTTACTTTCAGTGGTGCGCATTTTTATTCATTTTCAGGTGCTGTGGAAAGTTAATGACATGCACCACATAAATAAAAACAAAACAAAAGAAGGAGAAGCCTACGGCAAATCTTGAAAAAAAAGTCACGTGCCATAAAACATTTATAAACTATAGTCATGATTTGAACAGATAGCAAAATGCAATGGAAATTAAAACTTGTGACCTCATGCTTTGCTCGGGGATAATAAAAACAGAACAAAAGAACAAGAAGAACAGGAAGACTGGATCGAGCAATGGGTGTTGTATCCGAGACGAAAACTCCACATCATCAAAATAGCTTTAACAAAAATATCATCGGGTGTAAAGGAGGAAAAGTTGGGAATTAATATGGTTCAACTTACGATCAAAATTTGAATTTAGGCTCTGACTCTTCACAGGTTGGGATTATGGCGAAAACGATGCTGACAGCGTCTCGTAGTCTCAGGTGGATCGGACTTCTCGGAAGATGTCTATTTGTACCCCATCTCAGACAGATAGCATTGTCAAACCTATCACTTCCGCAGGATTCAGAGCAACTTGAACGCACCATTATCGCAATTTGGGTACCACAATAATAAAAAACAACAACGACAACAACAAAAAAACACCTGTAATACGCAGGCGCATTGGAACGAGTTGCGCATTGACCTCTTTGCGCAAAAATCAAATTGCTAATAATCGCTGATCTATATACAAGAGATCAGTGCTGGTTGAATGCAGATGGCTCCTCCTCCCCGATAAAGCGGTTCTTAGTGTGTGTGTGTGTGTGTGTGTGTGTGTGTGTGTAAGCCTTGTCCTATACACATCATCGTTCCGGAGAAGCAAAAGTAATGTCGTAAGTAACTAGGCTTGTTTACGTTTCGTTTGTAGTTTGTTTGTTTGCTTTTTTGTTTGTTTGTTTGTTTGTTATTGTTGTTGTTCTTGTTGTTCTTGTATTTTAAGCGAGGGGGATTTACGGGCAGCAGCACAATATTTATTTGATTTCTTAAACTCCCCGACCCCCCCCCCCCCACAAAAAACCCCAAATCCCAACAACAACAAACAAACAAACAAACAAAAATAGCAGCAGCAGCAACAGCAACAACAAAAAACCTAACGGTAAAGCTAAGAATTTGCACTGTATTAAAAAAAAAAAAAAAAAAATATTCAAATACATTATTACTTTCCATTGAAAAGTTACTTTATTTCCATCAAACAATACAATTTATTTTTCTCTCGTGCGTAGAAAAAACATCAAAAGTTCAAGATATGGAATCTTCAGTTTCGTAGAACGTTTCCTTTGGAAATGTCGCTATTGGGTTTTCCATTCAATTCATTACCCTGCACTTTTCTATAGGAAGGATGATAAAAGCAGGGAGTCAATACCATTATTGAATGCAGAAGATATCGCAAAAAATATCCCATTCATCTTTTGTCATTGGGTGACCAACGACTTTTAGCTCGGCTGTACAATGACACGCACACACACAAGCTTGAAATTACCCATCATAGAAATTCTATCGTTGAATAAAGAGTGTTTGTGATAGTTCCTGAAACGGCTCATAGCTGGTACTTTTAATGTTTCACATTTTTCAGTACATTTTGTATTAAGTGAAATCGTTTCATTACCACTGGAGCAAATGGTCTGAGTGACAAACAATTTTTATCGTTGCAAACAGTTTTTTTTTTAATGGTAAAATCATTCCTTCGCTGTCATAACATAATAAGGTGTGGGCAGCTAATTCCAAACCAGTACTTCATGGGAATGAAACATAAATATAGCCCCACTGTCAGTGAGACATTATGTTGTGTCATAATGTTGTTGAAACTCTCACACATACTGCTTCTTCTTGAACTATTATCACTCATATTACGTTGTATTTTTGCTTTGCATCAGTTTCAGCACGACTGAGCAGGCCCGTAGCCAGGATTTTTCGAGGGGGGGTGCGGTCACTAAAAAAACGGACCTTCGGTACCAATACCAATGATCACACACACACACACACACACACACACACACACACACAATTTTATATATATATATATATATATATATATATATATATATATATATATATATATATTCTTTGGACGACCGAACTACAAAAGTTGTATAAGAATTTGCGCGCGAAGCGCGCCGCAAATTGTGAATTTTGACTGTTTTAATGACGTTTTAAAGTCTCGAGGAAATTAATTGTATTTTTGTCTGTTGCATGCAATCGCGTTACGGTATTTCATCTAGGAAATAGTAAAAACTCATTTTGCCAGGAAGTTGCAAAGTCTAATTGTGTTCGAGACTCTGCGCGCGTAGCGCGCCGCAAAATTGAGAATAGTGATTTTCCTGGTGTTGTTTTAACTTTTATTTTTTCTATTGTATACCCGCGTTAGCAGGCCTGAAGCCAGGATTTTTAAAGGGAGGGTGGATTGCGTTAATTAACAAAACGGTCCTTTGATACTGTCCCGGGAGGGGTAGCGACAATCAAAAGGTGGACACCATGCTCATACATGGACTTTCAAAATGGCCCCTAGACGAGTAATGATCATATGATTTTTTCGGGCCTTAAAAACAAGTATTCCTTAAATGTTTCCTGTACCCTAAAGAAGTACTTCATCATGATTGAACAATATACCATTTTCCCAAATTTCGGCCTTTTTGATACCCTTTGATATACGCTCGTACATCACACTTTCCATCTAATCCGTGAGAAAAAAACGACCCCTATTACGCGTTTTCTTTAGCGAGTATGGTCACGGTGTCCACCTTTCAGTTGGAGTTTTCCATCCCATTGGATGCTGTTTGGAAGATGAAACATTCACTTTACTATACAGTATATCAGCCGTTGAATGCGAGTTTGTCAAAAACGAAAATAAATAAGAAAGTTTTTAAAACAAAATGAATTGTAAATGTGAACCATTTATATTTTGCCTCCTTCTGGTAGGATATTTCCAGCATTTCCGAACTTTCAAATAATCATTTTAGATTTAATAATATTAAAGGTAGTAGATCCGATTCGCAAACATCTCCAATATCAGTCAAATGTCATATTAACCATCATGCTAAGAAGGTTTTCTTTGTGAAATTTGGAGGTCAGTGAAATTCAAAAATTAAACATCCGTTAGCCATTGGAAGAAGTTGAGTGCAAATTCAGACCTCAGGCTTAGTGCTCAGATGTTTTCCTATGTGCACACTAAGATACATACTGGAATGGTTATTTCTTATTTATTAAATTATAGTAGCATATTTGGTTACTAGCTGTCTCTAGGCATTTTCGATTTTGGGCTGCAAAGAGATCCACTACCTTTAAGTTAGAAGAGAGATAAGTAAATAATGATAAAATAAACAAACAAAAAAGAATGAGTTTCTTTTGTATATCTGAAAACTTTTTACTTTACCATTTTACTTCATAGCTCAGCACTTCCCATTCTCTCTCATACCCTCTTACCCATTACATCTAAATGAAATACAACTAAAATGAGTTTGCGTGCCTGCATAATACTCTTTGGAAATTATAAGTGAAAATGTTCTTAGGTTTTGGCTCACTTTAAAATGAGAACCAATAGAACTGTCACAACATGAGAAAATGTATAAGTAATAATCAACACTACATTTCCGAATTTGGCCTGCAAAGAAATCCGCTATACCTGTAAGTTAGAAAAGAGATTAGTAAATAATGATAAAATAAACAACAAAAAAGAATGAGTTTCTACCGCCGTATCCAGAACAGAGCCTGAAACGGTGCAGGCTCAAGATATCGTTTGTACTATAATACGTCTTGAAGTACTGTGTGATACTGTTGACTCAGACTTCTACAAAGCTGTAAGTGAGAATTGTAATCCAATCCGACTCATTACATTTATGAAAATATATCAATAAAGAATGTAAATTAAATAACGATGCGTCACAATGCAGTCTAACGCTCTCACAATGCTATCATACATAGGGTTTTTCACTGACTGTTTTTACTCCGGAGCTCTTGCAATATTCAGGCTTTTCCTACTATATCTTTGTGAGACGTAGATATAAAATGTCCGGTTTTCGATTATAGTAATTTCGAGGAAATTTCTTTAATTTTTATCATATATGTAAACTTGAGGCTATTAGATTTTCATCCACTTACCTCTGTTCCTGTGAAAAAATGCAAGTGTCAACCTCAATGTCATCCACGAATCGCACGTACTCGGGCGGCCAGTGGAAAAAAAAAACAAAAAACACCGGTCAGACGCGCCAAGGGCCATGGCATGCAGTGCCAATATAATGATAGCTCGCACAAATTGATACATAACATTTGTGTTTGTGTGCATGGGGACGATCCGATGGTTCATACAACAAAAGGGTTTCGTACAATTATTTTTAACATTGTTAAACGTACTCTACCACATTTACGTAGCATATAATGTGTCTTTATATTTATTTGGATTGTTCTCTTGAGAATTGCTAAAAACCGTTATTATGAAAAAGTGGACCTTTCAGAATTTGGGGGGGGGGGGGGTGCGTACGCACCCGACGCACCCCCCCCCCCCCCCCCCTGGCTACGGGCCTGCTGAGGCTGTAAGTTGATGTTAAAGGCATTGTTTACCATTTGCATGACAGATGAAGCAAAACCTATAGTGCTTCAAAATATTCTAAAAAATGTGAGTTAGGGATAGAAGCAACCAATGTTGAGTATTATACATGAGCAATAGTTATGATAAATTGCTTCTAGACTAAACCGTGTACAGTTATGGTTTAGTGATAAAAAGTGAAATCTCCTTACATTTTAGGCTTTATTGCAAAATTTTCATAATATTATTATGAAAAGATGTTTTGTGATACAACCGACCAACATTAGGCCTGTATGCATCAAATTTAATGTGCTAACTCGAACACCAGTCCTTTTAATTGACTTCTCCCTATGGTAAACAGTATCTTTGACATTATGTATAGCATCCTCTCCAATTGATGCGTTGTTTTGTTTTGTTTTTTTTTGTTTTTTTTTGTTTTGTTTTGTTTTGTTTTGTTTTTTACTATACACTGTATAAAAGTCCGGTGTTAAATATGAAACACCGAGCTGGTGTTAAATTTCCGGTGCTCGTTTATGGTGTTAGATTAACACCTCCGAGTGTCATTTAAATATGTAAAATTGTTTTTTGAATAGTTTCTTAGTTACTATTCTTCTTGTTGATTTTAAACTTCAAAAAGACGATCAAAAATTTTCGATAAAGTACTTGTTTTTTGAATAAAAAGGTGTGAACACAGTAACACCAGTTGATGTGGTCTCATATTGGAGCTGGACGGGTGTTATACCATTGACATTAACACCAGCAATATCAAATCAACACCATGTGGTGTCATTGTTGAATTAACACCAGCGCAGTGCATGGCAAAGACCAGCTACAGTATCAAATCAACACCACGAAGTGCCAGGTGAACACTTTTCAACACCATCACAACATACTTTCTATACACCCACTGTGGGTGTGGTCTTCTATTGACACTTGATCGCTGTTAGATTTAACAACCATGGTGTTAAATCGAACATCGATGTTTTTACAGTGTAGCCTTGGCATAGTAAGAATGAGAGTTGTTTATCGATATTTCATTATGCACGAAACAGCATTTATATTTTTTCTTCGAAATTTCTCTTGCTTTATTCTGTGGCTGGAATGGAGAGAAAATCAGCACAAATACTTCAATAAACATGTAAACGCGTTCATAAGCACAATATTTTGTCTATGTGAGGGCCTGGCCCAAAACAATTTCAGAAAAAAAAAAGAAACAAACAAACAAAGGAACAATTTAATTCCCACTTTCTTGGGCGTATCAAGTGTATGTTTTGATTTGGCCCATCTGACGGGACAAGATTCAGAAGTGCACATTTTTCTTTAATACAACACAAGACGATAGATTCATACATAAACATTATCGTTAGCGGCCACTTTCTTCAGTCGATAAATCAATGTCATATTCAGAAGGTATCTTAAAAAAGATGCATCGAATGATGGCGCACAGAATTTTCTGCTTGCCATATAGATCTTGTTTTTAGGGGTTTTTTGTGGGTGTTTTTGTAATGAGCATAACAAGCATTATAACCTACTCTTCTGCAAGGTGAATCTTTCTGTAAAAAGAAAAGTGTGATCAGCTCTTTAAAGAGGAAATCCAGTCCAAATATAAGTCAGTCTGATAAGAAATAATAAAATATTACGAGTTCAACGGTATAAATTTGATCGAAATCGGGTGAAAAATAAGGAAGTTATGACATTTTGAAATTTCGCTTTTTGGGGGGAAACAGTTCCTGAGCAGTCAATATGAATATGCAAATGGCAAAGTGAGCATGCCATTCCCTCACAATACGATTTTGAAATTTCCTGTTTTTCCATTCTAACGCAATTGTGCCCGAGGCTCAAATCCTCATTATCTATAACTGATCACTATTCTGAAGTCATTCAACCAGGAATAACGTCATGTTTCAGACTTCTCCCTGGTGGCGCTACCTCTCTTTTGATCATTGTTGATTGCTCACATAACTCCGTTGCTCCATTGCTTTAATCCCCCTCCATATTCGATCTGGTCACTGCTTTTCTTTTCTTTTCTTTCTTTCTTTTTTTTTTTTTGACCGCGCAACCATCCTTTATTTTCATTGTTCCGTGTAGCCTACACACCCTAATGTATAGTACATACCAGTATTATATCCAGTAGTCGTAGTGCCTAACTTATGAGCCTCTGGTGCATTTATGGTGTTAAATTTCTGCAGTCCGTAGACTACTACTATAGTTAAGTGTCTGATTTGTTTGTTTTTAATTTTGCCTCTGACGAAGATTCTCTATTTATAGCGGCCTATGATCATTTTTTTTTTTTTTTTTGCCGCATTAGGTCAATACTTTTTGTAGGCCTACACCACCTTAAATGGTATTTCTATATTTGCCCCCCCCCACCACCCCCCACCCCCCCCCCTCCCCCGGCCGCGTTTTTTTTTTTTTTTTTTTTTTTTAAGACGACACAGATTGGGGCATGGCGCGTGTTAAACCTATGGGAAAAACGTTGGGTTAGGGTTTTTGGTTAGGGTTAAGGTTAGGGTTAGGGTTGGGGTTACGGTTAGGGTTAGGGTTAGGGTTTGATGGTTAGGGTTAGGATTAGGATTAGGGTTAGGTTTAGGGTTGGGTCCCCAATAGATTTTTAGGGTCCCCAATCTGCGCTGTCTAAAAAAAAACACGCCCCCGGCCCGCGTGTTTACTCTCCCTGGCGGCGCTACCTCTCTTTTGATCATTGTTGATTGCTCTCTAACTCCGTTGCTCCATTAATCCCCCTCCATACTCGATCTGCGCTTACCGCGGGATTTTTTTTTTTTTTTTTCTTGATACGACCATCCTTCATTTTCATTGTTCCGTGTAGCGTACACACCCTCCCATTCATAATGTATAGTACATTTGAACCCGTACTATAACTGGTAGTACATGTGTAGTCGTAGGGCCTAATATGAGCCTGTAAGGGTGTTAAATTTCTGTAGTCCGTATGGACTAGTGTTTGATTTGTTCATGTTTTTAATCTGACGAAGATTCTGTGTTATAGCCGCCTATGATCCACTGCTCAGGACCATTTTGACTCAAATTAACTCCACTAACTTGTGTTGTTCGTTTGTTTGTTTGTTTGTTTTAAATAGGTTATCTTTTTCCCTCCCACTACTGAGGCGTACGCCAAAAAAAGCCCTACAACAGCAACTTCTACATTCCAACATTTAAAAAAGCCTTGGTGAAAGGCTATGTGCTGTACTCTGTCACATGATCGAGTTCTCTTAGTAAAATCCTTGGCCCTATGCTACGGCTCGGGTACCGGGTATTATACACGTACCTGTACGGTCTTGATGACTGAAGAGAGAACCTGATACTTTAGGTAGGCCTAGGTTGCAGACTGTATGGAATTAGCCTACTACCAGTTACTGTAGTATTAAGTCTGAGGTGTCCAGCTTTCAGGCCACTTACTGTTTGTTGCTAACTGAGGTTCTGAAACCACCATACCCTCTCTGTCGAGATATGATGAACGTGTTCCAGTTTGTGTGTGCTCTCATTTTACTACACAATGTGAAACGAGGAGAGGGGCAGCAGGAATGCAAAGCATTGGTTGGAGGCAACAAGTGTTCCTGTTCTTACTCAGATACTACTACCGGTACGTCGAAAGTGTTCGACTTCACAGTCTTGGGCAAGCAATCGGGTGGACCTGCGTAAGTTGAAGACCAAAAGCAGTACAGTATCGTGGCCATTGAGTTTCAAATATGAAACTGCCATGTCACTCGTGCTGCTGCCTGTGTCATCTAGATCATGTAGATCGAGACTAAATTTACAAGTTTAAATTACTTTAGGGGGCCCCATGCTCGACATGATTGCAATTGATTGCAGAACCACGACTATAGTAACAGTTAGTCTCTAGTAAATGTTTACAAAAAATGTTCAAGACCTATTCTTGGTCTACAACTGCAACATAATCTTAGACATCTAACTTACTCTAACATCGATCAAGTGTAACAGAGGTTAGTTTTTCGGCAATTGTGGGTGCAGTTTACGGCCCTATCGGTGCTTTTTCTTCATAGGAAGAAGAGAATACCAATGCCAATGGCAATGTGTGCTAAAACTTTTACAATGTAATAGCAATTGATTTGAGTGGAGAGATGTAACTGCGAAACACAGCCCAAACACCGAATGCAAAGCATTCGTTAACTGTTGTCTGTACAATGTACATGTATACAAGGAGCGCCCCAGGGTTAGGAGAGATGTACAGTATTAAACTGCGACCAGCCCCAACGCTTCGCGCTGCTGTGTACAAGGAGCGCCCCAAGGTTAGGAGAGATGTACATGTACTATCATGTAGCCGTAGCAAGGAAGGAAGAATCACGAAGATTGCTATTGGGTTGGTTGTGATGGTGACAGCAAAAAGACAAATTCTGTTTTGGGCCCCCATCCCAATTTATATTCTGACTTAAGGTGTGATTTCACGGAGCACGCGAACGATTTGCGAAGGATGCGAGTGACAAAATCCAACATTCGGAAAAGTTTTTCTCCGAATGTGTTCCGACAATGAAGCCGAAAACTACTCTTGTGCAATTTGTGCGAAGTTTCCATGACGTATGTGCAAATGTCGTATGTACATGTATCATTGCTAAAGTACAGTGCGTGTTACGTACACGAAGAACACGCGACGGAAATGCGAACAACGAAACATTTTCAATAATCATGGGAGAAAACCCAAGGGGAGGTGGAAGCTGTCTTGAGCTGATTTTTTTTTTTCCCTCTATTTCTCCTTTCTTTTTCTCTCATTTCTCTATCGTGTGCTTTCCTACATTTTTTTTTTCCTAGGACCTGACTCCACTAGTAAAGCATTTCATTTTTTTGTTGCAGTTCCTCCAACACATAATCTCTGTAGTTCAAATGAAATTTTACATACTTTAGATTAATTTTAAGTGTATTCTGCGATTTTTTTTTGTATATCAAAGACTTCTTTCTCTTTGCTGGTCTTTAATTTTTTTCTGTTACTATAGTTGTTAATATTTGTTTGATGTTTAGATGTATGCTACGATTTTTATTTGTAGAAAATGTATAGGTCATACATCCCCCAAACGTGCGCTAAACGTTTGCGAGAGTGTCTCAAAAGGTATGCGAACAGTTTGTGATTACGTCGTAAAATGATCGGAAAAACTTCGCAGATTTCGCATAACATGCGCGAGACATTCTCCAAAGATTCGGAGTCTGTTTGGGGTTTCACGAACATTTTGCGAACATCGTGCGTGTCTTGCGAAGGTCTTGCGCATATATGACGAGGCTTTAAAGACACTTTCAAGAACAATTCAAGAGAAAATCACGACCAAGTGTGCGGAAAAGGTTCGCAAAAAATTTCAAATTTTTTTGAAATTCTCGCCGAAGTAAAAACGACATTCGCGAACAATTGACGACGTTTCCGAACCCTCACGTTTGTTTGGCGATCTTTTGCAGACTAAAATACAAATGCTGGATTTTGCCATTCGCGTCCTTCGCAAATCGTTCGTGTGCGCCGTGAAATCACACCTTTAGGATTGAAGGTGGGATCCGGCTGAGCTTTCCTGTCGATCAGAAATCAGGCAAAAATCCTTTCCTGCTCACCTCACTTGCAGAATGTGTCTGTAGATATAATATAAAAGAAGAAAAAGATCACCCTCTCCTTTGCCTGTGGCTGTACTAGCTAGTGTACTAGAGTAGCTAGAGTAATTTTCCCCATTTGCGATAGGGTGCCTTATTGCAGCAGGGACAGTTTATTCATCGACAGGACAGCTAAAGAGCGTCAAGTGTGCTCACTGCAGAACAAAGCCAAAGTTACTCTCGTGTTGAATACAGGAAGTGAGAGTCTCGTAAGCTCTTGCGATCTCGCCCCTAATTGAGCAGTTTATCAACAAATGAACTGCTCCTGCTGCAAATCAGTCAGACCGCAACGCTGCTGTTAATGAGCTCAAATCAAAAATTTATCGTACGCGCAGGTTTTTGCGCATGTCCTTCTCAGCACCCGAGATTTTGCGAGATAATTCAGAGACAAAGTGCATGGTCTACGAGATTCACTTATTGACGACATGAAGATCTACTATCCTTGACTAATTGACATGGTTTGTGAATATTTGAAATAAATCACACCTTTTGATGCTTACATTATACAAAATGAGCTTATGATACCATTATTCATATCTCTGCATTATATCGATATTTTCCAAACGACCCTGAGACAAATTAGAACAAGGCTTTCTATTTATTGCCAACCCGACCCGTTCATAGGTTGAATCAACAAATGAATGATGGTCAACGTTTTAGATATACTTGTTATAATAGCACAGTAAGAACTGAATTGGTCCCTCGCTTAGAAACCAACGAAAATCGAAAGTCTCGTCGAGTAAAAATCATAGTGTGGCAATTTGAGATACATGAATGATCATGCGCTCCTAAGGTATCATTAGATAAATTATTCAGCGATGTATACAGTGGATTAATAAGGAATAATTATTCTAATACCAAATAGAGAACCCCAAAGAACTCATATGCGCAAATTTAGTGCTAGATCTTTTATTATTGATTTGTATCGCTACTCTATCTAGTTGTGCAAACAAAGTTCAAGCCAAAGTTGAGCTGTCGATCAGAGTGGAGTGTTGTTCTTGTTGTTTACGTGGAGATCTTGTCGCAGCTGCAGTTGCCTGAACCTGAGCGCGTATACATACATTGTGTGCGCGCACACACACACACCATGGGGTCCTACACTGTCATCTTCACACAGTGTATTACTGTTATGTAGAGTACTTCGTACTAGTACACGTTTACTGTCATTCCGCGAGGTTCGTTCAACTCTCCACTCAGAGGGAATTAACCAATCAGAAACGCGTATTCGCGGCAAACTGAAATCTCGTCAAAAATTAACTGTACAACGCAATGATTTATTCGCCAACCTGACCCGTTCATAGGATCAGTCCACATAAAATCATTATGTTTTCATAGAGTGATATTTCCTCTTTCATTCTATACCTCTTCCATTTTGGTCCACCTTAATTTCGTTGGTCTAGTGTACCCCTTAAGAAAAGTGAAAAATATGCAAATTTTGTGTTTTATAATTTCCTTGTTCAGTATATTTTATATGTCATAACCTTTTAAGTGGTCGAATTTCATCAAAGTACAACTCTTCAGCTTTTCATCGATGTATAAATCATGAAGATTGATAATGTCGTTTAGATTTACAGAGACTCTAAAAATGTGGTCTCCCAGCTCATTACGTATTCATGTCCGCGAGGTCCATGCATACGCGTACGATAAATGTGAAGGCTTTTCAGGACGTTGCGGTCTGACTGAAATAGGCACCCTGTCACAAACAGAGGTAGTTACTCTAGACCTCTCTCTAGTAGATATAATTTTTTGCATTTTATTTACTATACACTGTAGGTAAGTGTAGGCATGCAGTGTATTCCCATACCAAAGGAAATGATTAATACCTGGAGCCACGAGGGTGTTTAAAGAAGATTTCTCTTTTAACCTGTGTGTCTGCCCATGTCCCAGAATCTGTTGTCTAGCCTTGCAAACCACTGGCAGTCTGGATGGCCCGTTGCATAAAACTTGCCGTTAAATTTCAATGGTAACTACCGTCAAAATTAGGCATCACAGCCAATCAGCATCAAGGATTATAAGCTTAACCGCTAATTTGAAGACTTACCGCTAGAAAGGAGCGGTAAGTCCAGCAGTAAGGGTTTTATGCAACAGGGCAAGGTGCCTGCAGGTCTTTTGCTGCCAGTATTGAAGATCCCCTCCTTGAGCATGTCTAACCCATTAGTATCAGATGTTCTTGTTTGTCCTCACACCCAGAGTATCTACATGTACTTACATGTAATTTGTTGCCTAGGACCAGATACAGTGCTGGGAAGTCATGACCGGCTGCAAATTCTTCATGGAATCTCCATGCTCTGGTTAACAGTCCCTTCGATTCATTGCTGAACAGGTTGACCAATGCAAGCTGCCCATTTAAGTCCCCCACAATGCAGTCCAAAATTCGACCACCTGCTACATGTACAGTAGAAGCCTAAATGCTTCTGGGCATGGTTGAACCTTGGCACAGGAGGTCCAAACCTTGGTGCAGGTGCCCTGCTTCCTCATGAGATGAGAGTGCTTCTGTTCTGCTTCCTGCTCCAGCTTTTTTTCTGCAGCCCTAGACCTCTTCCTTCAGCTTTTATCCACACGTACTTATAACTCATACTGCCCGATGTGATACTCTCTAGGCCAAAAGTAATATTATCTACTGCACCTACAAGGGCCTGAACCATACAAGATGGTGAATTATTATACCCCCGCCAAACGAAGTTTGAAGGGGGTATATAGGAATCAGCGGACGGTCGGTCGGGCGGTCTGTCGGGCGGTCGGGCGGTCGGTCGGGCGGTCGGTCCGTTGCAAATCTTCATCGCAACTACAGTACATGTACTTCCTCAGTTTTCAACCGATTCCCATAAAACTTGGCACAGATGTGTGCCTTGGGTTGTAGATGTGCAAGACGTATTTTTTGACAGTACCCAAAAGTACGTTGCCATGGTAACGGCATATTATGGGCAAAAATGGGTACAAATCTTGCGTCGCGAACTCCTCCCACAGTTTTTGATCAATTTTTATGAAATTAGGTACAGATGTTCATCTGAATAAGTTAATGTGCAAGACACATATTTCCGCAGTGGCAAAAAGTGCGTTGCCATGGTAACGGCATGTTATTGGTAAAATATACAATGTAGGTCAAAATGCTTCATGGCAAAACTGCTTCATCAGTGTTCTTCCAATTCTCATGGAATTCATATTGAATGTTTGTCTTAGGATATAGGTCAGCATGACACATTTCTTGACAGTGACAAAAAGTATGTTGCCATGGTAACAGCTCACATATTATGAGCCAAAATGGAAAATTTTGTGTTGCAAACTACTTCCTCAGTTTTTGCCCAATTTCCATGAAACTTGGTACAGATGTGTGCCTTTGGTTGTAGATGTGCAAGACGCATTTTTCGACAGTACCCGAAAGTACGTTGCCATGGTAACGGCATATTAATGGCAGAAGATCAAGGAAAGATCTTGCGGATTTAACTACTTCCTCAGTTTTTTTACCAAAGCTTATGAAATGTTGTTTTGACCAAAGCTTATGAAATGTTGTTTGGCGGGGGTATAACCAGTCGCTGTAGCGACATTTCTAGTTTAACACGTGATCACTGCGAGCGCAGAGGAAGTACCTGATCCTACCACAGTCATTCATATTAATATTACTCTCTGGAATATTTTTTTATTACAACTTTTTTTTTTCCCCAAAGATCATTGCATGATATTCACAGGGGATGTTAATGATGTGAAAATTATAGCTTTTTCCCTGAAAAAAAAAAAAAAAATTCCTAGCTTGTCCCTGAACCAATCAGTCTTGCACAACCAGGGATTTTGCAAGATGACTTCCCATAATGGAGGAATACTCTCCATAATGCCATATATGACACTTCAAAATTAATTCAAACAGTTTATTTACAATGTATAAAAAAAAGTCCACTCATGTCTTACCCAAGTTTTACTTTCTGTTAATAGTTCCTAGAGAACCCCTCGGAAGTAAATGTGAAAACAAACTTTGACACAGGGAAGAAACCACCTACAGATTTGTAGGGGAAGTGGTTTCTGTGGTCTGTCACTGAATAGTTCCTGCTACAAGCTGTATCATCAACATGGAGAAAAAAGCAACAACTTGTGTAATAACAATATGTAAACTTCTTGTTACGTACAGTTGGTACTTGACAAAATTGTTCACCCTGAATGTACAGTCAGACACAGTGTGATATATTTATAGTTGACGAGACTGTGCCCATTCTCTTCATTGATGCCCATGTATGTGTGGAGTTGCAAAGCACTCGACATCACTCTTTAGTTGGAAGTTGTTGTGTTACTTCATGGTGTTCCCTGCATGATACACTGTGAGCTGACTATTGCTGAAAACTTTGAGAGCATTCAACATAAACTATTTTGTTGCAAAGGAAATACATGGGTTATCACTAACGCAGTGATTCATTTGAGTACAGACATCCCACACTTGCATTGGATAATCCAGTGGTTTTGTGACCAATCTCAGTTTTATCAGTCTCAAAATTACTCAATCATTGATGTTTTAAAGGGACTGTACAGTACTGGCTGAGGTGGGGATTCATGTTTTTAACATTCCTAAGTGAGATAATGAGAAACCTCACTATTCAAAGTTTATTTGATGAAAGTTGATTTTCAAATGGCTGAGATATCCAAAAAAGTGATAATAATAAAAGGCGACAGGCCATGCTTTTTATTAGGATCTCTTTGTTTGAGTTAGAACACCTTATTTTTGGATATCGCAGCCATTCCAAAACCGATTTTCATCAAATAAACTTTTGATACCCCTTAGAATTGCATGCTCTTTGACATGTCATAGAGTGGTTTCTGAATATCTTGCAAAACGTTAAAAGCTAAATCCTCACCTCGACCAGAACTGTACACACCCTTTAAGTTATAGAATAGTATTCTTATACATTGTACATATGTTATAAGATTCATTCTGTTTTTGTTTTTATGCCTCCGCCACAAAGTGGTGCTGTAAGAGGCATTATGTTTTCGGGTTGTCCGTCCGTCCGCATTCGTTTACGCAATAACTTGAGTAATACTGGCTGGAATCTTACCAAACTTGGTCCAAGTATAAAGTATGATATGGCAATTACTTGATTAGGTTTTGGGTGAAATCAGCCAAAGGCCAAAGGTCATAGGTCAACGTCAAATCATGAAATTGTATCCGTTTACGCGATAACTCAAGACTGGATCAAGCAAATTTCACCAAACTTTGTCCGAGGATGATGTATGATGGGTCAATTACAAACTATTTGATTAATTTTTGAGTGAAATCAGACAGAGGTCTAAGGTCAAAGATCAAGGTCAAATCCTAAAGTTTATCTATTTACATGATAACTCAAAACTGGATGAAGCAGCTTTCACCAAACTTGGTCTAAAGGATGATGTATGATGGGGCAATTAGTTGAGTAGATTTTAGTGACATTGGCAAGAGGTCAAAGGTCAAGGTTGAATGTTGAAAATGTTGCTATTTCCCCCATATCCATGCAATGCCCGAAGGTATTTTCTTGAAACTTAGTGTAGACATGTACATTGTACTACTGGGTAAAGATTCTCCAGAGAGAGTTTCATGTCATAAAGTCGAAGGTCAAAAGGTCGAAGGTTAGGTGAGTTACAATTTCATTTTTTTCGCAAATGGCTCAATGTATCTTCATGGAACTTTGTACATACGCATGTACTGACTGGCAGGGATTATCTAGGGAATTTAGGGGTCATGGGTCAATAGTCAGGGATCAAAGGTCAAGGTCAACTCAAAATTTTTACTATTCCCTCATATACTAGTGTATATGCAATGCTTGCATTATTAACTTTTAGCATGCATTTAACGTACTGTATATTGCCAAACTTGCTGTCCTAGGATGACATGTGATGGGACAAGGATGATACAAAATATGATGAGTTAATTACTTAATTAGTTTTTAAGTGAAGTTGGCCAGAGGTCAAAAGTCAGAGGTCAAGGTCAAATCAGGAAATTTACCCATTTATGTGATTACTCAAGACTGGTTGAAGTTTTTATTACTATACTTGGTCCAAGGATGGTGTACGTGTATGATGGGACAAGTACTTGATTACAACTTGGATAAAATGGACCAGAGGTTTAAGTTCAAAGGTCAAGGTGAACCCCTAAAATTTATCCATTTATGTGATAACTCAAGTCTGGATGAAGCATAGTGGCAACAAAGTGTTCTGAAGATGATGTATAATGGGTCAATAACTTGATAAGATTTTGGAAGTTAACAGTCTTGCAAGCATAAAACATTTATATCACCAAACTTGGTGTAAGGATGATGTTTGATGGCACAATTATTTTATTAATTTTTTATTATAAAAAATTTTAGCATACATTTAACAAAAATTATATTGCCAAACTTGCTGTCCTAGGATAACACATAATGGGACAAGGATGATACACTAAGTGAAGTTGGCCAGAGATCAAATCAGGAAATTTACCCATTTATGTGATTACCCAAGACTGGTTGAAGTTTTTATTACTATACTTGGTCCAAGGATGATGTATGATGGGACAAGTACTTGATTAGAATTTGGATAAAATGGTCCAGAGGTTTAAGGTCAAAGGTCAAGGTGAACCCCTACAATTTATCCATTTAAGTGATTTTAATTCTAGTCTGGATGAAGCATTTGGCAACAAAGGGCAATTCCACGATAAAGTGGACATGACCATCAAATTTTCAAATAATAGTCAATTCTCATTCATTTTGGTATCAAATGAAAGCCGAAGGACTGAATTTTTCATATTTGACCATCTTGTCAAATTAGCTTTTAAAATATGTGCATAAAATCAGCATAATTAAATTTGACATAAATATCATCATTACCAAATCATCAAAGTGCAAGATTTTCTACACTGTATGTGTTAAGCTCAAGACTGACAAATTAGGTGATCCGATCTGTTCGGAAATCAATGATGTGAGTCCTGATCCAAATACGCATGTTGAGGGGACATTGGCCGTGTGATGTTTGGATTCTCATTTAGAAAAAGGAGTCAGACCTGCCATCTTTGGTACCGAATTCCGTATACACTAAACGAAGATACAGAATGAAGTATATTTGACCTTTGACCCCACTTTGCACATCCAAGATGGCGTCTGAGCAAAAAGTTCTTGACTTATGAAATGATCCTTGTAGCATGGTCTTTACGTGTACAAAATATGGGAAAGATAGGAAAATGTATTCATCAAGATACAGGATGAAACATTTATGACCTTTGACCCTACTTTACATGTACATACCCAAGATGGTGTCCGATCAAGTAGTTGTTATTTTATGAAATAATGTATGTGACATGAACTAAACATGTGCAAAATATGGGGGTGATAGGGGCTGTTTTTCTTGAGTTATTGCAAAGAAAGTTGCAGAAAGAAAGAAATATCTCAATACATCGAAGATAAGCTTTAGTAATTTCAACCAAGTTTTTTTGACGTGATGCCGACGTCTTTAATATACAATGTATGTATGAAAAAACGAAGGGCATAATTACAATAGCCCAAAGTCTCAGATACATGTACATCATATTAAAATCTGGGAGAAAATCACCCAAGGGTAAGTGAGCTACAGTAGTGCTCGATAAAGATAGTCATGTCAATTTTCATTTCCAGAAAAACTGCACTCCCTTAGAGATAACACGTAAACTGGTCAAATTTGACAAGGTTACTTTCAATCCATTTTTACGAGGTGATGCCGTCATCTAATCAAAATTGTGTAATAAAATTTATGAAAGAACATTTTATAAGCTACAACATACTGAAATCTGGGTGAAAATCGGCAAAGGATTAGTGAGATATGCTTGAGTGAATTTGAAATTCAATGACGTCATTTTGAAAATTTACCTTTTTTACTTTATTAAGAAATGTGATATATTTAATCATTTTTTCAGCATCGCCAACCCATGAAATGACATATACAACTCATCAGCTTTCAGAATTATATGTAAAGAAAATGGGGGGTCACCGTCCGTCCTGACGAGTAAAATCGGATTTAAAATTGGCGGTTTTTTGGCATACACCTGTAGTTGCACTGTATATCGCCATTGACACGCGCACGGAATTTCAACTTTGACGGGCCCGTATGACGTCATATTGAGTCGGATTGACTTGAAACTTGGTAGAAATATTCCTTGACATTTCAGACATCCGATCAAAGTGAAAAAACGGGAAATTTCTATTCCATATGAGCTGTGCGTGCGTACATGTTGTACATGTATATGTGCGCGCACGTACGCGTCCGTCCAATTTTTTCAATTTTTCAAAAAATGCTCCAAATGGTCTGAAACGTGTGCAAAAAAATTTTGAGCTCGATTGGAGAATGTAAATATTTCACCGCGCGTGTACACGCGCTTCTTAAGAGTAAATATGAATTTTGAGAATATGAGTAGAATGCGCTTTCAGACTTGAAATATATGTGATATAAATTATATTGAGAAATTCTATTCCATTAATGAGATATGAATGAGAATGTGTTTTCATGTTATGACGTCATAGTGACGTCATGGTCGACTGATCTCTATGATTTTATTAGATATGTCCGGTCTTTGGGACATGATACATATGATATGGTATAATTTTGAAATTGATAGGAAGAGGACTTTCTGAGTTAATCTCTGCACAACATTTGAGGAGAAGGAACTTTTTGTGACAATGGGAGTTTAACACTAGAGATTGTAATTTGTCATCACTGACATATTAAGGTGATCCGATTTTTTTTTAATCAATGATTCAAGTCCTGATCGCAATGGGCATGACCATGCAGGTTTCATCTGTGTTCAGAGACATTGGCCGTGTGATGTTTGGATTCTCACCTAGAAAAGGGAGTCATACATTGTATCTGCCATCTTTGGTACCAAATCTGTATACACTATAACGAAGATACAGCAACAAGTACATATGACCTTTGACCCCACTTTGCACAACCTAGATGGCATCTGAGCAAAAAGTGGTTATTTTGTGAAATGATTCTTGTAACATGATCTTTGCGTGTGCAAAATATGGGAAAGATAAAACATGTATTCACCAAGATACAGGATGAAACATTTGTGACCTTTGACCCTAATTTACATACCCAAGATGTTGTCCGATCAAGTAGTTGTTATTTTATGAAATAATGTACGTGACATGAACTAAAAATGTGCAAAATATGGGGGTGATAGGGGCTTTTTTTCTTGAGTTATTGCAAAGAAAGTTGCAGAAACATAGAAATATCTCAATACATCGAAGATAAGCTTTAATTTCAACCAAGTGTTTTAACATGATTCCGACATTATATGAAAAAAAAGGGCACTTAAAGATAGCGCAAAGTCTCAGTTACAACATATTACAATCTGAGAAAAATTCACTGAAGGGTAAGTGAGCTAGTGCTCAATAAAGACAATCATGTCAATTTTCACCTCTAGAAAAATTCCCTCCCATAGAGATAACACGTCATAACGAAGAAACAGAAAGAAGTACATATGACCTTTTGACCCCACTTTGCACAGACAAGATGGCATCTGAGCAAAGAGTGGTTATTTTGTGAAATGATTCTTGTAACATGATCTTTGCGTGTGCAAAATATGGGAGAGATAGGACATGTATTCACTTAGATACAGGATGAACCATTTATGACCTTTGACCCTAATTTACATACCCAAGATGGCGTCTGATCAAGTAGTTGTTATTTTATCAAATAATGTACGTGACATGAACTAAACATGTGCAAAATATGGGGGTGATGAGATATGTTTTTCTTGAGTTATTGCAAAGAAAGTTGCAGAAAGAAAGAAATATTTCAATACATCGAAGATAAGCTTTAATTTCAACCAAGTTTTTTGACGTGATGCAGACATCGTATGAAAAAACGAAGGGCACATTCACAATAGCACAAAGTCTCAGCTACAACATACTAAAATCTGGGAGAAATTCACAGAAGCATAAGTGAGCTAGTGCTCGATAAAGATAGTCATGTCAATTTTCATTTCCAGAAAAACTGCACTCCCATAGAGATAACACGTAAACTGGTCAAATTTGACAAGATTACTTTCAATCCATTTTTACGAGGTGATGCCGTCATCTAATCAAAATACTGTTATCACATTAATGAAAGAGCATTTAATAAGCTACAACATACTGAAATCTGGGTGAAAATTGACAAAGGATTAGTGAGATATGCTCGAATAAACTTGAAATTTGATGACGTCATTTTGAAAATTTACTTTTTTACTTTATTAAGAAATTTGATATCTTTTAATCATTTGCCAGCATTGCCACCCCATGAAATGACATGTACAACTCATCAGAGCGTTTCAAGGGTAAATATGAATTTTGAGAATATGAATAGAATGCGCTTGACTTGAAATATATGTGACGTAAATTTCATTGAAAAATTCCATTCCATTAATGAGATATGAATGAGAATGTGTTTTCATATAATGACGTCATAGTGACGTCACGGTCGACTGATCACTATGATTTTATTAGATCTGTCGTCTTTGGGACAAGATACATACACTCTCAGATGCCAGGGCTGGATCCGATGGCTGCACACATGTATCATATCTGACACCACGCAGTAGTGATGTAGGATCCTCTTCATCCTCAGACTCTATGTCATCACTTTGAGAACCTTCATTCATACTTGTTTCTTTCTCACTTGTTGATTGCTTTTGTATTGAAGTGGCAGTATCAGAGATGTTCGTCTCACTGTTTGAACCAGAGATAGTGAGAGTAGCATCATTCTCGTCGTCTGATTTCTCCCTAGACGCAAGCTGTTGCCACACTTCAGGATCTTCATCTCTGCTCTGTTTTTCCCAAGCATCATTCTTTGTCATCTGTTTGTTGAATTTGTTTATTGATTGAAGATGTGACAGGGCATCTTTCACAATGTTAGGGCGGATGTTTTGATATGATACATAGTTTTTGCATGTCATTTTTCTTTTGAGTTTCAGAGGGATATTACATTGTACCTGCTTGGGAAAGAGTTCTTTGGAGACTGACCCTGCAGATGCTATCTACAGTGACTGGCACGTTGTCTACACCACCTTTGATGCCAGGCTGCTTTTCTCTTGGCAATGCAAGAAGTTTCATAAATGGGTAGCGCTTTGCCAGTAAACGTGCTTCAAGATTTGTCAGTGATGCTAACTCTGCTGGCACAGCATCAACGCATAGCTTGTTAGAAACACATTGTGGAGGCATCTGTTTCTTTCTCAAGTAATTGTTACATGTGTTGCATACCCATTCTATACCTCCTACAGATGTTACATTGCTTGTGCATTGTCTAAGAAAGGAATGGCTTGCAGTATATGAACTTAACTTGAATCGAAATACAGATTTATATACATGATCTTGTCTGTGGCAACACGTGCAGGTATAAATAGGTGCTTCACAACTGTGGGCATGAAATGATGTTATGACCTTTTCTGTGCTGGTCGGATGACGCTTGTTTCTTTGTCGATTTTTGATCCCTATGTTTCTCATTTTCCTAGTGTTTTCCAGACCTTTTGACAGTTTTCCGTAACCTGTCATGCTCTGAAATTCTTGCCTTTTCACTGCTGTTCATTTTGTTTCGAGACAGTTTCTTCCTCAGTTTGTCTTTTGTTTCTACATCTTCTCTTTCAGTTGTAGACATTTTACTGCGTGTATTTCTTATCCTTTGTCTCTCCCTCTCATCGACTTGCTATTTTCAGCAATCGTCATCTTGTTCCTAGATCGTTTCTTCCTCGGTTTGTCTTTTGTTTCTACATCTTCTCTTTCAGTTGTAGACATTTTACTGCGTGTATTTTTTATCCTTTGTCTCTCCCTCTCATCGACTTGCTATTTTCAGCAATCGTCATCTTGTTCCTAGATCGTTTCTTCCTCGGTTTGTCTTTTGTTTCTACATCTTCTCTTTCAGTTGTAGACATTTTACTGCGTGTATTTCTTATCCTTTGTCTCTCCCTCTCATCGACTTGCTATTTTCAGCAATCGTCATCTTGTTCCTAGATCGTTTCTTCCTCAGTTTGTCTTTTGTTTCTACATCTTCTCTTTCAGTTGTAGACATTTTACTGCGTGTATTTCTTATCCTTTGTCTCTCCCTCTCATCGACTTGCTATTTTCAGCAATCGTCATCTTGTTCCTAGATTGTTTCTTCCTCAGTTTGTCTTTTGTTTCTGCATCTTCTCTTTCAGTTGTAGACATTTTACTTCATGTATTTCTTATCCTTTGTCTCTCCCTCTTGCTGACTTGCTTTTTTCAGCGATGGTCATCTTGTTCCTAGATTGTTTCTTCCTCAGTTTGTCTTTTGTTTCTGCATCTTCTCTTTCAGTTGTAGACATTTTACTGCGAGTATTTCTTATCCGCTGTCTCTCCCTCTCACCAAGCTTTTCTTTCTCAGTTGTTGACATTTTATTGCGAATATTTGTTATCCTCTGTCCCTCCCTCTCGTTGACTTTCCTTTTCTCAGTGGTGGTCATCTTACTGCAAGTGATCTTTTTTCTTTTTCTGTCTCTTTTTGCTGCTGCTTCTCTCTCACTGTTGGTCATTGTATCTTGCAAAACCCTCTTCCGAACCTTCTCCTTTTCTGCTTTCTTTCCAAGCTTCCTTCCAATCTTTCTTCCTCTGATTAATGGGCTGCTACAGAGTTCCCTGCCAGTCTGCTTAGATTTGTCAGATCTTTCCCTTCTTCTTGTCTGCTTCAGAGCCTGGTTTTGGAAGTAGCGATAAAGAGCTTGACTTGCCTGCTTCGATGCATCATTGTATTGCTTGCTCCAACAGTC
Source organism: Diadema setosum (assembly GCF_964275005.1). NCBI lineage: Eukaryota > Metazoa > Echinodermata > Echinoidea > Diadematoida > Diadematidae > Diadema > Diadema setosum. The sequence goes on along the minus strand of NC_092704.1, from coordinate 33,899,809 downwards.
AGTATGGAAGCAGGAACCACTTCAAAGATTGCATCAGACATGCCAAGTGACCTGCTAAGTTCTTGTATGTGTCACTCCACTGCCTCCAGGCCATTGAGTATTAGTAGTACTGCAGTACCTTCTGGTGCACAAAGTCCTTTGCTGTTCCTTGAGTGACTGTCAAACAGATAATATTTGTTGTCACAATGAAAGAGTCCAATGGTGTAACTAGGTGTTCCTGTGCCAAATGTTATGAACATTGAGAGCTGAAGCACAGATGATTGACGAAGGGCATCTCTCAGAGAGTATCGTCCGGCATTAGTGTTTGTCTCTCTGGTGTTCAAAGTTCCAGCTGCGATTCAAGCGAGTAAGTTTGCTTGTCTGTCCATTTGTTTCAAGAAACTGGTAAATCATCAATCATGAAATAAGTTTGTGTAGTGCTGCTGCAATGTTGGAGCCCGTTATGATACTTCAACTCCCTTGTCTAAGATGCCATTGACATCTGTGGTTTTCCAGTCAACTACTTTCTCCTGTTCAGCCTTCACGAGGAATTGAAGAACATTGCAGGTACATTGTTTGCCTGCAGCTAGTCCGAAGCGTTCATGACCCTGATGGTAGTCCCCACATATTACTGTCTGTTGAGAGGCAGTCTGGATTCTTTGCATACAATGTCTTCATGTGAAGGGACCTCATGGTGGTGCTCTTCTTTTTCGCTTTCATGATGAAATCTGTTATCCTTGTGCGATGCTCTCAATCTCTCATCTTTGTGTGATTTTCATTCTGTTAAGGGGTAAGAATAATAGATAAATGAAAATAAAGTCATTATTTCAGGCTTTGCTTAAATTCTTTTGCTTTATCCAAGTAATTTACACAATAAAGCAAATTTCTAATCAGGTTGAATAGCAACTGTCATTACACATTGAGCTTCTTATTCAGGGCAGTTCAGAAATTATAAATTTTAAGTCAGTTATAGATAACTATCACTTAATAATTTAGCTGTTGCAGACAATACATGACTTTTTCAAATTTATGAAATTCTTCCGTCGAGATGTTTTCATTGCAACTGATTGACAAATTGCCCTACATCGACGTAAATTAGCACTGAATTGATCAGTGTTTTAGTAGTAGCCATGATAAAAAATCATGGGCGTACATACTCGAGCAGGATTCGAACCTACGACCTCCTGATCACCGGACAGGCGTCATCTCCACTAGACCACCGAGCTTTCGCCCGACAGCAAGTGTTGGTTCTAATCCTTATAGCATGCAGCGGGTACTGCTTTGTTATTCAAATTTATGAAATTCTTCCGTCGAGATGTTTTCATTGCAACTGATTGACAAATTGCCCTACATCGACGTAAATTAGCACTGAATTGATCAGTGTTTTAGTAGTAGCCATGATAAAAAATCATGGGCGTACATACTCGAGCAGGATTCGAACCTACGACCTCCTGATCACCGGACAGGCGTCATCTCCACTAGACCACCGAGCTTTCGCCCGACAGCAAGTGTTGGTTCTAATCCTTATAGCATGCAGCGGGTACTGCTTTGTTATTCAAATTTATGAAATTCTTCCGTCGAGATGTTTTCATTGCAACTGATTGACAAATTGCCCTACATCGACGTAAATTTTTTTTTTTATCATGGCTACTACTAAAACACTGATCAATTCAGTGCTAATTTACGTCGATGTAGGGCAATTTGTCAATCAGTTGCAATGAAAACATCTCGACGGAAGAATTTCATAAATTTGAATAACAAAGCAGTACCCGCTGCATGCTATAAGGATTAGAACCAACACTTGCTGTCGGGCGAAAGCTCGGTGGTCTAGTGGAGATGACGCCTGTCCGGTGATCAGGAGGTCGTAGGTTCGAATCCTGCTCGAGTATGTACGCCCATGATTTTTTATCATGGCTACTACTAAAACACTGATCAATTCAGTGCTAATTTACGTCGATGTAGGGCAATTTGTCAATCAGTTGCAAATACATGACTTTATTTTCACTTTTTTTTTTAAAACCAGATTTAAAGCATTCACATGGAACCGAGTACTGTCCTTCAGCATGTAGCATCATTCCAATTTCAGAAATGCAGCCTATAGGATGAAGAAGAAATAAAGAGAATTATACATTACTTAATGTTGTTAATGACATATTAGACCTACCTGAACCCATATGAACTGGTGGAATGTGCTCTATACTTATACACACCATGATATTGCAACATGTGGTATAATATGATGGGTTCATGATCGTAGGCCATAAAAATGATCCGTTGGCCATATTGCTCTCAATTAAATGCACATTGTAATTAGGAATTGTTCTTTGGTGCTATCTCTGGTACAAGTTGCACTTGTCATAATGATGTGCATCATAACATGCAAATTTTCCAGATATTCAGCTTGATTTTGGATCCTATGTGGTGGCAAATACATGATGATCTGGAGACTGTGTAGTTATGCAAGACACCAGTGTGTTAATATAAGAAAAAAGTGTTGCCATGGTAACCACTCATTTTTGTATCAAATTGAACCATTTAATCTATGAAGGTGAAATTTGGTGTGTATGATGGTCTTTAAGTGTAGTTTTGCAAAATGTCCTTTGTATTTGTATCGGACAATGCGTTGCCATGGTAACCGCATGTTTGTTTTTTTTTTTAATCCTGTGGAGTGAACTTCTTCCACAGTTTTCAAGCAATTGAAACCAAATATGGTAGGCATTATGGCCCTGAGGTATAGATGTGGAACACATAATTTTTGTGTTTGTCACACAAACCGTTGCCATGGTAACCACAAGTTTACCAAAACCTTGCAGATCGAATAACTTTTCAATCATTCAAGCAATTAAAGTCAAATTTTGTATGTATCATGATCTAGAAGTGGAGTTTTGCAAGACACCAATGTGTTACTAGTTTTAAAAGGAAAATGTGTTGCCGTGGTAACCACTCATTTTTGTATTGAAAGTAAACCATTCAAGCTGTGAAGGTCAAATTTGGTGTGTATGATGGTCTTTAAGTGTAGTGATGCTGGGGGAAAGCATGTTTCCATTTGCTGTATGTTTTATACTCAGTGTCAACTCTGTAATTGTACAGTAAACTAAAATTATTCTGTTTCCAATTCGACAAGTGCACAAACTTGGTATTAACGTCATTGCCCTCATGACATCACATACTATAAAGCAACACAAGGGGCAGGGGTATTAATCACCTTCAGTGATAATTCTAGTTTTCATTTAATGGATTAAGATTCTCTTTAAATCCTATATGTGCTGCAAAAGACATTGCATTCATGGGTCCCTCTTACGTGCTGAATGCAGATGACTTGTGCTAGACCCTAAGTTTAACCCTACCATGTTGTTAGGTTGCCTATCCTAGTGCTGTTCTGTAGGGAGTAACAATTCTAGTGTTGAAGCTTTTCCTGGGTTCACTGATACTCCTGATACGAGACACCGTGTTTCTTACAAATGTATTTATCACTTGTGTATGACCAGGAAATCTGTATTCGTACGTCCTACTAGGGCTGTTGGACTTCAGCCGCTAAGGTATCTTCGAAACGTACTAGCCCAGAATTCTTCTGTCAGATCATATTCACGGGTTATTCTCACTTTCAGGATCAGAAATTGTAGAACAAGGTGCAGGGACTTCACTCAGCTCAGGATCAGCAGTTCTTGAAATGGTACAATAACTGATAACAACTCAGGATCAATTGACTTTGTGTCATGATCTTCCCATATTTATATTGTCTGGGAGAATCCTAGACACATTTCCAATTTCCAATCATACATCTTCACGGTAAAATAGACCAATCAACATGAAGAAGCATTGCTATCACTTCCTTTTGTCTCTTTACTTTATGCAAAATAGGATTCAATGCTCCTCAGAATTTTACCATGTTCAGTGAGCCAGCCAATCACAGATTGCCTCCAATCATACATCTTCCCAGTAAAATAGACCAATCAACATGAAGAAGCATTGCTATCACTTCCTTTTGTCTCTTTACTTTATGCAAAATAGGATTCACTGCTCCTCAAAAATTTTAACTGCTCAGTGAGCCAGCCAATCACAGCTTTTCTCCAATCATACATCTTCCCGGTTTTAAGAATAGACCAATCAACATGAAGAAGCATTGCTATCGCTTGCATTTGACTCTATTGTATGCAAAATAGGATTCAATGTTCCTCAGAATTTTACCATGTTCAGTGAGCCAGCCAATCACAGATTGCCTCCAATCACACATCTTCCCGGTGAAACACACCGATCAACATGAAGAAGCATTGTGCCCTAATTTGGCAAAAAGAAGCAAGTGACATTTTTATGAATATTGACTTTTTTTATTGATTTGGCATATATTTAAGGCATGCTCTATTTACCTGAAAAATCCAAAAGTTATAAAGATATTTGGGTTGCAAAAGGAAGCAAGTGCAGAGTAATTGCATGAAAAGAATTTGCAAAAGGAAGCAAGTAAGAACCTCATGACATGATTGTTGCTTGCCTCCCTCTGCCAAATCATTTATATTTACACACAATCTAAAATACTGTGAAAGTGGATATTTTCACGCGACTAATTTTTCGCGCTTGGCCGGGTGAGAAGAGTTTCGCATGTTTTTAATTCCGCGGAATCAAGGCATCACGCACAGGAACATATGACAAGCAAAAATATTTGTGTGCTTTTATTTTCGCGCTAGTTTCTGATTGCGCGAAATGCGCGAAAATTTCCACTTTATAGTACTTTGGCAAAAGGGAGCAAGTAACATCCTTCTGATATGATTGTCACTTGCTTCCTTTGCCAATCTTCTTAAATGTTTGCTACAAATCTACAATATTTTGGCAAAAGGAAGCAAGTAACATTCTCATGATATGATTGTCACTTGCTTCCTTTTGCCAGATTTGTCATGTTTGCTAAAAATCTGAAATACTTTGGCAAAAGGAAGCCAGTTACAACCTCATGATATGATTGTCATTTGCTTCCTTTTGACGAATAATTTATATTTGCACACAATCTAAAATACTTTGGCAAAAGGAAGCAAGTGACATCCTTATGATATGATTGTCACTTGCTTCCTTTTGCCATTTTTTTTTATATTTGCTACAAATCTATAATACTTTGGCAAAAGGAAGCAAGAAACATACAGCTGTACTCATGATATGATTGTCACATGCTTCCTTTTGCCAGATTTTTCATGTTTGCTACAAATCTATAATACTTTGGCAACAGGAAGCAAGTTACATAATAATGAGATTCTATGGGAATATCAAATTCTTTGAACTGTCATGAATGCATCGCTATATGACTTGCATGAATACCGACATTATTTCTCATCACAAATTTCCATGCTGAAGGGCCTACCCAAAAACTTATTTTCTTCATTTGTACATGTAGCATTTTTGTACCCGATGTCACTTGCTTCCTTTTGCCAAAGTAGGGCAGCATTGCTATCACTTGCATTTGTCTCTTTATCTTATGCAAAGTAGGATTCAATACTCCCCAGAATTTTACCATGTTCACTTAGCCAGCCAATCACAGCTTTCACCCAATCATACATTTTATCGGTAAAATAGACCAATGCAAGTGATAGCAATGCTTCTTTGTGTTTATTATACAAATGATGCACAGGATAGAGTGTGTTAGTGAAGGTGCGGCGCGCTCGAGAGTATTGACAATGGTTCGACATGCACGAGGCTCAGCCGAGTGCATGTTTGCAACCGTTGTCAATACTAGAGAGAGCGCCGCACCTTCACTAACGCCACGAAATAATCCTGTGCATCATTTGTTTTATAAAATGGGTCGAAAACTAATAGCATTATTCACGTACCTTTGTGGGTCAATACCAGTCAGCTACATGTAGCTCTCGCTCAAAAGTCAAGATGTCCGAAGATGTTCGTCTCAAACATTTACGCACGTCGCACTCGGAAATCCCACACATAAGTACTGTACGTACGTATAAGAGTATACGTACGCCACGTACTGTTATGCACAAGAAAGGCCGTCGGCTGTTATGGCAGCCCGCGGCCCGAACTAGAAGTTGTTTACAGGATTGACAGCGCGTATAGTAGCGCCTGACGCACTTGTAACAACTGATTGAGTGCGCACTGCTTGTGTAAACATTGTGACGTACGTCAGGCCAGGGATGTGGAAGAGAGACTCTTCTTAGTGCATACCTGAAGAAATTAATGCACGCACACGTGACTCATTTCAGCGCTTCCAATTGGCTACATTCGTGAACCCATTTTATAATGGTCTATAACCGGGAAGATGTGTGATTGGCTGGCTCACTGGACATGGTAAAATTCTGAGGAACATTGAATCCTACTTTGCATACAATAGAGTCAAATGCAAGTGATAGCAATGCTTCTTCATGTTGATTGGTCTATTTAACCGGGAAGATGTATGATTGGAGAAAAGCTGTGATTGGCTGGCTCACTGAGCAGTTAAAATTTTTGAGGAGCAGTGAATCCTATTTTGCATAAAGTAAAGAGACAAAAGGAAGTGATAGCAATGCTTCTTCATGTTGATTGGTCTATTTTACTGGGAAGATGTATGATTGGAGGCAATCTGTGATTGGCTGGCTCACTGAGCAGTTAAAATTTTTGAGGAGCAGTGAATCCTATTTTGCATATTAAGAGACAAATGCAAGTGATAGCAATGCCTCTTCATGATGATTGGTTAATTTTACCGGGAAGATGTACATGTATGACTGGAAGTTGGAAATGTGTCTAGGATTCTTCCAGACAATATAAATGTGGGAAGATCGTGACACAATATCATTTGATCCTGAGTTGTTATCAGTTGTTACAACGTTGCAAGAACTGCTGATCCTGAGCTGAGTGAAGTCCCTGCACCTTGTTCTACAACTTCTGATCCTGAAAGTGAGTATAACCCGTGAATATGACCTGACAGAAGAATTCTGGGCTAGTACGTTTCGAAGATCGTGGCTGAAGTCCACCAACCCTAGTAGGACGTACGAATACAGATTTCCTGGTCATACATAAGTGATAAATAAGAAACATGGTGCCTAGTATTAGGAGTGTGAGTGAACCGAGGAAAAGCTTCAACACTAGAATTGTTATTCCGTACAGAACGGCACTAGGATAGGCAACCTAACAACATGGTAGGGTTAAACTTAGGGTCTAGCAAAAGTCATTTGCACTCAGCATGTAAGAGGCAGCACCCATGAATGCAATGTCTTTTGCAGCACATATAGGATTTAAAGAGAATCTTAATCCATTAAATGAAAAAAACAACAACTAGATCTATGAACCATAATTGGATCAGCACATCTATAATAGGGCAAGTCCAAGATAATGTCCCCTCAGATGCTCAAAATTCATCTTGATTTTATCAAAAAGTTATTGATATCATGTTGTAGCCAAAGAGTTAAATCATATATTTCCAGCAAAGAAAATATTGAATTATGCAAATTTATGCAAGAAATATGGCCTTGATTTGCATAAATCAAAAACAAACCTTACGTATGGGACAAATTATAAATATTCATCTAAAATCAGTTGAATTTGTCCTTGACCTAGTTCCTTTATGGACATGACCCCTGTATGAGTTAGTATAATCTGCAATTGGTAAGACAAGGTCAGCACATTAATTATGCAAATTATGCACTTTCCCAGAACATAGTGTCCCATACGTAAGGATTTGAGTATGTTTTTTTAAGTTTTTTCTGAAGATTTGTAACATTGACCAATCATACTTTAGGAAGTTCTAATTTATTCATGTCAACTCCAGATTAGCAAAACTAAATGAGGAAATTTAATTAGTCCTTCATCTTATAACTAATTAAAGTTTGCTTACGTATGGGACAAATGCCTTACGTATGGGACATTACATGCAAAGTGAATGGGAAAACCGCCTTTTGACATGAATGCTATATGTCCTTACATTTGTTTGGTTAATGGTTATCTTTGCACCTACTCTGAAGGAAATGTCTATATATCTGCCTCTCCTACTCAGTTGACCTCAGGGAGAGTGTAAGAACAGCATTATTGAGTCATTCTATGATTAAGAAAGGAAAATAAAGAATATTCATTTATACTTGTATTTTCTTATTTTCATTACAGGCTGTGCAGCTGGTCTTAAATTAACATTCCCCGTTAACATTTTGATATTGGACATTTTCTTAATTCAGTTATCATTTTCAACTTTACCTCTCTACAAAATGACTTTGTCCAAGAATGGGATTCTCTGAGTGTCATTTTAGGTGCAGTACACTGTTCAGCATGTACCACAGGTTGTACAGCCTCAAAAGCGAAATCAAAACAATTGTGCTTATGGCGCTCATCAATGACAACATTATAGGTCTTACTGAAAAGAAAAATCACTTAAGGTGTGAGCAGGTAACTTTGTCATTACTAGAGTTGATAGCAAAGGAAAAACCCTATGAGAATACTTTTTATTTTGATATGATTGTTAATATTTCAACTGCTCACCCTCAGAATATGTCGTGACTTTAACATCAAGGTCATGAACATGATTTCTGAAAATCCTGTAAAATGAAGACTATAGTTTACATTTGCTATAAACCACAATATCAATACTGGTTCTGTGGTTGGAGTGCTAAAAACACAAATTACACAAACAAATAGGGAATTCAATATTCTTTTCTATTTTGTGTTTGAAGAGACAGATGTGCTCTGAGACACCTTCATCAACTCATACTTACTTTGTACCCCACATCTACACAATTATCAACATACATTGCAATCTGGTAGTGTATGATCAAATGAGGTTATTAGAATTTATTCAAAATTGTAATTTGCAGATCAGTGAGTAACTTAAGTGTTTCAAATCTAGATTTGAATGTGCAAATGATAATCTTTCCTGTATCGCTACACAAGCATGTATGTATGTACAAAGTAACACAAATTTTGTCGTCTTTGGTTTCATAGACACGAAGCCAAGCAATTTGAAAAAAAAAAAAAAACAGCATTGGTACATACATTCTTCTATCTCCTTGAAATCTAAAACTTTCATTAAAATTTGATTGATTTTGCAGTTCAGCTAAAATTCACATGGCAAAACATGATGATTACAGAGCAAAATGAAGTACTCTTGTTGTTGTTGTGTTTTGTGCTGCATTTCAAACAATTATAAAAGCTTTATAAAAACTCAGACAACTTGCAAGGTAAGCCTAGAGCTACTGAAAGTACCCACTTCAAACTGTATTTGCAAATTACACTGTACATGACATTTGATTCTAAAGTTGAAATTATCAAGACTACAAATTAGTTATTGTACATGTACATGTATGCTATATCAAGGTCACAAGCTAGAATTCGCTCATTTTTTTTTTCATTTGATGAAAAAATATTGACTAGAGTAATTACAAATGGGCTAGAAATAGAGTGTCAGTACACTATATCTGTATGTGCAGACATCATGAGGACAGTGTTAATGCATGACGGAATCCAAACTAAGACATTTAATTGTAAATTGGTAATTACTTTTATTTGTTTTATTTTAGCTTTTGCTAGGTACCTGAACCAGGAAAGTACCCACTTAGAAGTCTATTTCCTTTGTTACATGTTGTAGCATGATTTGTGGAACTGAATATGACACTATGGGGAAATTTAAAGTCATTCCCATGAATGCATTTGTGCACTAAAGACAAATGTCCCATACGTAAGTTGAGCCATGTCCCATACGTAAGGTGTACTTTCGTTAATTAAACCAACTTCATGAAAATATGCTTTATTCTTTTGCAGTGAAACTTTGCTGGAAGATACTTCAGTATTGTACCTTTCTTCACTTCCAAACAGAACTTGATCAGTAAGGTACTTTCAGAGAATTTTCAGTTCAAACTTTATTTTGAAAAATCCAGTTTTTCTCTGGTCCCATACGTAAGTTGGCATATTTTTCTTAATAAAACCATTAACCCAAGGTCAAATGACATCAAACTTAAACACAATATTCTTCTCAGGGATACCAGTCCTCCTGATGATAAACAATAAAATCCAAGTGCTCCTTCATTACTTTTCAGAGGTTTGAAATCTCTGAATGTCCCATACGTAAGGTGCGCGATATCTTGGACTTGCCCAATAGCAGATGCTGGTCTGCAGTTTCAGTAGTCTTAGACTCCCTACAGAACAGCACTAGGATTGGCAACCTATAACAACATGGTAGGGTTAAACTTACATGTGTAGGTCTAGCGATAGTCATTTACATTTAGCATGTAATAAGCATCCATGAATGTAATGTCTTAGATTGCAGCACAAACAGGATTTGGAGTAGGCCGAAAGCATAAAAATTAGCAAATGCTTTTGCTAGCAAGCACAAGCAATTTCTTACTGCCCGTAAGCAATTGCTCTGGGACCAAGCATTTGCTTAAAAATGTACATAAAACAGAACTTTTTTTTTTTCTAGCAATTGTCTGTGGTTTTCTAAGTTCTGTAAAAAGAGCTGGAGCTTTTGCTTAACTGGGATGTTTGCTTTTAAACATTTTCTTATTCATAAAAGAAGAGCCAAAGTTCTGCAGGAAAAGCAAAAATTTATGAAGAAATTTCTTCTAAGATACAATATGGAAAGAAACTTTTTTGCTTCAGCAAGGGGAGGGTCCACTGCTTAGCGTACAAAATGTGACTAGAAATGGGTAGGACATCTGACATCTGTGGAAAGCAAGGAGACCTCTCTCCATGTGCAACCTGGCAGATCTAAATTACTTTAAAGGACAAGTTCACCTTCTTTTATAGACATGTGGGTTGAGTGAATGCAGCAATATTAGTAGGAAACATCAGTGAGAGTTTGAGGAAAATTGGACAATCCGTTCAAAAGTTATGAATTTTTGAAGTTTCTGCTCAGCCACGGCTGGATGAAAAGACTAAGTAAGGTTGTGATGTCACATGAGTACAACGATATAAAGAAAGAATAAAGAAAATTCAACATATTTCCATTTTTCTCGCATACCAAAAGAACACTCGACTTCTCTCTTTCAGAAGGCAGCGGGAATAATATTACCCTTAACATATGTCAGTAGCAGGTAGAAGAAATGTGCTCTTTATTCAAAAAGTAAAGTTTTGTGAAATTCTCTCTAAATGTAGTTGTACGCATATGACATCATACACTGTAGTAGTCTTCTCATCCAGCAGTGACTACGCAGATACTTAAAATATTCATAACTTTTGAACGGATTGTCGGATTTTCACCAAACTTTCACTGATGTGTTCTACTAATATTGCTGCATTCTCTCAACCCTAATGTATATGAAGGTGGACTTGTCCTTTAAGAAGCAGTTGGGGAAGTGATGGGAATCAGCCAGTAGGTGTTTGTTCTTGTGTGTGTGTGTGTGTGTGTGTGTACATTGTATGCATTTATGAATATTACAGCTCTTCTGCAATGTCAGGAAATACACACACCCTTTCATATACATCATGCTATCATACCCACCTTTGTTCTCATGTTCTCACAGGCATGACGTCCTTTTGTTGAAATCGCAAACAATAACTTGTGCAGGGCAATCAAAAGGTTAATTAATTACAGGCAAAAGTTGATGCATATATTATTGATTAAACTATTGCTTGGGCTCAATCTTTTGCTTGACAAGCTTGTAATTGTGCTTGAAGCAATTGCTTGGAAGCAGTTGCTACTTTTATGCAAAATAAAATGACAAGCAGTTTTAAGTGGTATTCTTGTCAAGTATCCTTTGTATAATTTGTAATGTCAGGATTCTATATAGTACTGAAATGTCACTAGTATTTCCATCTTTTTTTGTATGGAATGGCTAAAAATATCCCCATGAAAGATACATATTTGGGGATACAAGATTGAATGTCAAGCATAGAGTCAAAGATAAATTGCTCAAGCTTTTGAAAATGTAGCTGTTTTGTTGAAAATTGTCATAATGCCTTACATTACTAAAACTGGACCTTAAAAATGCACAGCAAGGTCAACCATGAAACTTTTCAAAATTACAAAATAATTGCGCTCTGCAAAGACTTAGTCCACATAAAAATGTAGGTAGTTCAAGGAATGGACCTCTCAACAAATTTATGGTATACCATCAAACATGTGACTGCAATTTCTTGCTAATCTTGTGAAACTGTTGTCTGGTATTTTCAAGATATATTGTATATCTATTGACAGAATAATGCAAATTGGCGGAGGCATACCTGTCGCCAAAGCGACATTTCTAGTTTTTTTTTTTCTCTCTCTCCCTGTATTTCTCCATCATTTGTTACTCTGATTGAGAGAGTGAAGGAGCCAGATTTATTGCAAAATCTATAGCAACATAATGAGGGGAAAAAGTCACATTCGCCTCACAAGTTCAGGGGCATTATGGAAACCAGCATAATCCGGCAATTCAACACAGGGGCTGGCTATAACAATTTCAGCAGAACATCTGCGTACACTTAGCATACAGTAGCAAGTGGGTGGGGAATACTATACAAATATATGTATTATGCCATTTCTGCATGCATCGTAATAAATTTCTGATGAAAAGTTGGTCGACAATTACATGGCATCATTTAGAACCCTAGTACGCTTGTATGTATAATCTGTACACCAATGCTGTAACCTGAAAAATCAAATGGCATTTTAAGATCATTCTGTGCTTGGTCCCTGAAACTCCTATATTGCCTTACTTTGTACCAGGTACATGTACCTGCTCTGGTGATTGACATTCATAGTCACAACTGCTTTGATTCAATGTTTAATTGTTTACTAATCAGTAACAATATAATAAGATGTATGCCCATTTTGCACAGTCTATCATATCTGTATCCCCAAAACTCACAATAAAGAGTAATCATCAAGATTGTTTAGTTTTCTTGATTTTTTTTTTTCAGGTTTCCATATCAGGGTGCAGTTCAGAAACCAGATGACTACGTCTATGCATACAACCCCTGCTACCCATTCACAGATGGAATGTGTACCAATGTGGCTGTGAGTATGATTTACAAGTACATTGTGTAGGCCTGTGTCTCTTCCAATATGGACATGAAGAGTCTGGGTAAATTTTACCTACTCTTGACTTTGGTGCACAGACTGTCATAAATCTGTATTGTTTTTGTTATATCTGATGTTAACAACAAAACGGATATATTGAAACTGATTGACAAATTGACCTACATTGTCGTAAATAAGCACCGATTTGATTAGTATTGTAGTAGTAGTTATGATAAAAAAAAAAAAAAAAAATTATGGGCGTACATACTCAAGCAGAATTTGAACCTATGACCTTCTTATCTTCGGACAGGTGTCATCAGATCACCGAGCTTCGGCCCGACAGCAAGTGTTGGTTCTAATCCTTATAGCATGCAGTGGGTACTGTGTAATTATTCAGTTTCATGAAATTTTTCTGACAAGATGTTTTTATTGCAACTGATTGTCAAATTGCTCCACATCGACGGAAGAATTTCATGAAGCTCTACTTAATAGGGATTCTCCTGCATGGTAATTTGATTTTCTTTGTATTTTTTCTGTATCCTGTCTGTGATTTTGTAATCATATTGTATGCCTTCATAGGCAAAGTTAGCCGTGCTGAAAGATAAATTAGTTTCTATGATCAATCTAGTGATTTCGTAGTATGTACCATGCATAAACTATGTAGGAAAAAAAAATTATTAACATTTTTAGTGAACTGACTTTTTTTTTATTTTTCTTTTTTTTTCAATACTGTATGTATATCCTCTGTTAAAAAAGTATAATTTTCTTTTTGTTTCTTTCTTAATCAGGCATGCCAGAAGAACAAAGGGGGAACCATCTTTTATGATATTGGTGACCCGAACACTCCTGCCTTTTCTGTGGAGAATGGAGACATTGTCATAACGTACACCACTTCTGATGCCAGGCATGTCCTAAACTCCTTAAATTCTTTAAAGGGATAGGTATAGATTTCTTTGAAATAGGGATTCAAGTTTCAACGTTTTGCGAGATGAGAGGAATTAAAGTTTATTAGAAGAAAATCGGTTTTGAAATGGCGGAGATATAAAAAAACAAAGTAAAACAAAGTGGTCCTGATAAAAGGTGCATCCCACCTTTTATTCTGAAGAACCTCTATGTTCGTGGGTATCTCAGGCATTTCAAGTTTTTGATTCCTCTAAAAATTGTGTGCTCTTCAATATTTATTAGTGGGAAAATGAGCAAAGAAAATGGGATTCCATCGGGATTCGAACCCGAGACCTCCGGATGCTAGCCCAGTGCTCTACCAACTGAGCTATAGAAATCCCTAGTTCAGTGTTCGTCCCAGAAACTTGATGCTCGGATGGTCAGAAGCTATAGCAGTGTGTTTGTGTGTGACACACACGCACACACTTAAACCTGGCATAAACCTGAAGGATAATTCAATTTTGGGATATTTAATATTTCATACGAGTGGTTTCTAATTTGTATCTTGCAAAAAGTTAAAACCTGTATTATTATCTCGGCCACAACTGTGAGGGTCATGAGCACATGATATACTGGAAGAGGAATAATTGTGTTCCAGTTTTGTGTACTGATTATTCTTTGAGGTCAAGGAGACACTTCAAGAGATACATTGTAGGGGTTAGGATAGTGATGAATGAATCCCCAGACTCTGCATCTGTGTAGTGTCATTCCATTAGATCTCTTCATCATATTTAATGTCATTCATTGCTCCGTGTATGCCAAGGTAGTATTCTATATTATTGTTTGTAAATCACCACATTTATACCTGATCCCAGCATTGGCCACAAACTTCAGAAGATTAGATTGACTTTTTTTGTGTCAATTGGCAAAGCTTTGTAATTTTTCTTTGTTTATGAACTTTGTCAGTTCAGTCTAAGTTTTCTCCTACTTTACAGGAAACATATTATTACAATTCAGAATTGCCAGTTTGATATGGTTAAGATGCTAATCCCTGCAGCAATATACATGTACCACCAGGATCTTACCACCAGGATTTGATGGGTCATAGAAGAATGTGACCACCCAGCTCATAATGCACAAAAAATCACAGATTAAGATTCTCTTCAATGGACCAAAATGTGTCATTTGGGTTGACAGACTCAAATTTCTAAACTTTGTCTTACCCTGTAAATCTCTTTTATACCTGCTGTGAAAATTTGGCTGTGAAAAATTGAGATGCAAACAGTTTTTTCTGGACCATATTTTTACAGACAGGAGCTGCTTTAATTGGGAAATAGAATGTCGTCATAGATATGCTTGAGTGACTCCGTTTATATCCTCTGTTCTGTTTTTTTCTTCTATGCGCCTGCTTATTTTAATCACTTTTTAAATTGGTTAGGATGGTCCAATTTTACTAAGTTACATATCATTTTAAAGCTTAGAGTTTACTCTTTTAAACTGTGTAGAAGATACAAATTCATTTTGGACTACGCTTTGTGGGTTTTGAGCTGGACGGTCACATAATATTCAAATATTACCATCTTCTGACATCACCCTTCAATCAAACCCATAAATTTATACAGTTTGCTTTTCTGATATAATGGAGTAAGCTGTATCTATCAAGATGTGTCAGAAGACTGCTCCTGCATGGACATGGTTTTGTAGCCCTAGATTCCTTCTTTACTTCTGTCATTGGTGGAGAGCTGCATCACATAGTGTAACATATATCACTTACTGTTATTCTTCCCCCAGAACTTCTAAAGTCTACTTTCATTGTGATGCAAGTGCAAAGAAAAAGGCCACATATATTGTGCAGGGTGAGCTGAGTACAGGAACTTATGTAAGTATGAATGAGGAAGAGTAAATCAAAAAGATTTTTGAAATGCTTAAATGACATCATTGGTTTAGAAATGTAGAAATGCTAAGAAATTCACATTTCACCTCAGTAAAAGAAGATATTAATTTATCACAAGATTTTATCATGTACATTGTCCGAAATGTTCATGTTAGACCTTTTACCATAAAATACAAAATTTGAGCCCTTTTGACGTTTTTCTCTTTGTTTGCTCAGTATGAATGCGTGAGGTGAAACGTGAATAGGAATAGTGATTTTGGTGCATGAATAAGATGTGAAAGACGTCGATTATTCCATTACAAAAGTCATGTCCAGAATTATAGTGCGATTTTGCACAGGGGTTAACTTGAAGTATATTATAAAAAAAAAAACGCAGTGAAGGTATCTTAGTTTGCTGTACATTTGATGACTTACTGTACGTACAGTGGATTTGTGTTGACTCTCTCTTTTATTTCTTTTTTTTTTTTGCCACACTTTGTACACCAGCTTGATAGGGTTTCTGTTTGAACCCCCCCCCCCCCACACTTTTGGTTCAGATTAATTGAGATAAAAAAAATCATATGAATAAACTAACTATGTGTGCCACATGTGCACATCCGACTCGGTGGCTTGCCAGCTTTCCATATTTTGCTCGAAAGTACAACCGTGCAAAATCCGATAAATTGCAGTAATATGCTCAGCCCATTGAAAGCATTTCAGTGCCATAACTCTGTTTTTCAATGAAGTCACAGCAAAGTTTGCAAATTTCTCAACAATTCTGCTCTAGTGCATTTCTATCATATACTCTTGTATAAAAAGTTACATGACTTTGAAAATAAAAACCCAGAATATAAAAGGTGCTCATGCATTGTAGTGTCAGAATAAATGTGGCACACTGGAGGTTTATTCCATGGCCCACAACGAGTTCAAGCCACTGTTTACCATTTGGAGCAGTGACTAAAAATGTTCAAGTTATCACATTTGATGCAAAGAATAATTCAGTTGTATCACAAAACATCGGTCCAGCATATAAATATTTTGCAATAAATCCCCAAATATAAGGAGATACACTGTACTAGTTACTACTAATTTTCTCAATCAACCATAAGTGTAGACGGTTATTCTAGAAACAATTTTGATTAGACTTTTTCTCACGTTTTGTATCTTTAACAATATACACAGTGTACTTAAACATGGATTATACTGATTAACATTTTTACATTGCTTGTTTCTATCCTTAACTCACACTTTAGAACTATTTTGAAGCACTAAAACTTTTTTTTTTTTTTTTTTGGGGGGGGGGGTTCAATTTCATCTGCGAGTGGTAAATGGTGTCTTTAAAGAACAACAAAAACCATGATTTCTTTAGGATTTCACCTTGAGATTGCATAATGTACTTAAATCATTACATGTGCATGGATGCAGTGAAGCAAAGCCTGCCAGGATGATTTGCATTTGATTCAAAAAACAACAACAACTAATTCAAACTGGTGTCTTTCTCTTGGCCCTTGCTTGTCTGCAGACATTTACAATAAATACCTGCCTTGCCTGTGTGAATGATGTAGCTGGATGTATGACAGGCAGCAGTGGACTGACCGCAGGAGGGGTAATATGTATTGTGTAAGTCACGTTCCTATTCTTATTACTCTATCAAATTTATCCCCTCATATGGTAAGTGTGCACATATATATATATATATATATATATATATATACACACACACACACAGACAAAAACACACATATAATGCAAGAGATTGACGTTTACTTGCATATTCCTAAATGTGCCTGGTTGATACCGTTTGCTGACTATTGCTAGTCACCTGTGTGTGATGAAAACCGAAAATGGTATTAAAGCACTTCCTCAAAACCTGTCACATTTACACCTCCATTATGGGAATATATTCATTTGTTGTAAATACTGATCAAAGTATATATTTTCCAAAATATTTCTGCCAGAAATCAGTTTTGTGTGTTTAATAAAAATTACTAGATGTTATGTAGTGGGGGCGCTGTGGCATAGTGGATAAGACTCCTGACTCGAGGACCCGAGTTCGAATCCCACCCAGTGCTTATGTCCTTGGACAAGATGTTTTTACCCACTAAGTCCCTCTCGACCCAGGTGTATAGATGGGTATCTGGTAACGCTAGGGTAATAATGATAGCAGGGCCCTCTGGTAGAGCAGTGGCAACACTGAAGAGGCTACCCTGGGTAAATAAGACATTATCATTATTATTATTATTATTATTATTATTATTATTATTATTATTATTATTATTATTAATGGTATAATTTCAAGGATGTATGAAGAGTTGTTTGAAAAAAATGCAGAACAAATAGAATAAACAAGGCATATACAGTCAAACCTGTGTTAGCGGCCACCTGCCTATAGCGGCCACCTGCTTATAGCGGCCACTGAAAAATCCCCCGCATGAAATTGCTGTATTATAGACCCTTTATACAGCAGCCACCTGCCTAACGCGGCCAGCGGTCATTCATTTTGTATCCCATGGTGAATATCTACCTGCGTATAGTGGCCACAAAAATTTAGCTGAACCATTAAATCAGCCATGAATATGTTGGCTTTAACGTTCATTGCATGAATACTACTGAGTCCTAGCTCAGTCACAATCACGCAGACATGATCGACAAAATTAATGCAGCTCTTCGCCATGAAAAGCCGTCTTACCATTAACTTGACTATATAGATTAGATCTGGGCTTCAGTATTGCTGCCCTGAATAGATGCTACAAAGGCAAAGACAACTCCTAATAACATCTTAGAATTTTACCAAAATGCCGACTAATTAGTGTTGAAATGAATATTAAAGGACAATATGGTACTCGTCTGGGTATTGTTTGTTGTTTACGTCAGCTTCGCATATTATCAATCCCCTCAAACTCACTCGTGAACACCATTCATGCAAACCGGTATGAACCAGAGCAGTTCCTCAGTCCTGAAATGTTATTTTTGAAATAAAAAGAACAGAAGTAGGCAAAAATGAGATTAAAATGAAGTAAATTGTACAACAAAAATCCCCATGATATAGCTGCACATGCAAACTTATTTGTGGTTGCTGTTTTTTCAGAATAACATGCGGTATTTTCTGCTATTATAAAATGCAAGTATTGAAATTCAAAATGGCTACCAACCTGTCTATAGCGGCCACCTGTCTATAGCGATCACTTTTGTTGTTTCCGTTAGGTGGCCGCTATAGACAGGTTTGACTGTACAAAATGAAAAATACAACTCAACCTTTTGTTAGGAACCTTTTTTGCCTCTTATATTCTGTTGTGTAGATTCACCGTACTGGTGGTAGTCTACTTTGTGGGCGGTATTCTCTTCATGAAGTATGTCCGTGGTGCCCAGGGCAAGGAGGTTATTCCAAACTATGACTTCTGGTCAGACTTTCCTGCACTGGTCAAGGTGAGAGAAAGACAGTCTTTGCCCCTTCCTGTTGACCATCCATCCCATTTTCATTTCTCCGGTTAGAGTGGTCAAATAGTGATATGTATGTATTGATTATATATTTCTGGACAGTGTTAAGCTAAAAGTGGAATATCTTTTAATCCCTGTTTTCACTCTGCATATGTTTTGCATATACATGTTTTGTGCCTTTATTTCAACGATTTCAAATTTCTAACATTAAATTATATACACTGAATTTTCAAATGCTCATGGTAAACTTACAAATTTGATTTCATTATTTTTTCTTTTCTTTTCACATGAACAAAGTGATATTGACTGCCATATAGTGAAAGCACATGCACCGGCATTGTATTAGTTTTTAGGTGGTGATATCAATGTAATAGCCATATATTTTTTTCCCAAAAAAAAAAAGAAGAAGAAAAAAAGTAAGAAGTGAATATTCTTTGCCTGCGTTACGTTTGTGTAGCAGGCAAATGTTGTTTGTTTGTTAATGTATTCATGTTTACGCATTCCATCGGAGCCAGAGAATCGGACGTATGAATAGTCCGGAATGCCATGGATGGCTTGTCAGAGTAAGGTTTTTAATGTTGGGCATATAGTGGCGTTAACGTGTGTAGAAAATCATTCTAGCTTGCATCTTCACCATGACCAGTTTAATTTATTTGTAATAATTCGATATTAATGTATGCTCCTTAATTAGCCACAAGGTTTTCCAGAGTTTTTTGCTCATTGAGTTTTATCTCTGGTTTTTTCCTAGTCATCGTGCAAGCCATTCCTTAATATACCAACGTATATGTTTTCATACTTCCCGTTGTGCTTCTGTGAGGTTAAGGAGAGGTGTAAAGGAAATTTTAAAGTGTGAGTTGTGTTTGTAAGATGCTGAAGTTATAGATCAAACTGATATTTTATGAATAGAAATCCTAATCCTAATCATACAGTGAGTGTCGCTATGACAAGCCCTGTCTTTTAAGGTTTACACATTGAAACTTTAAACCTACTACAGAAGTACTCCAATTCAAATTTAATAGTAGTTACATATGTTTTTAGAAAATTTGTGTTTTTTTTATGTTGTGTTGAAGCACATCAGATCCTGTTCATTCGCTGTCTTCCACAGCACTGCAAAAAATACCAGATAGAATAAGCTCTTCTAAGAGTGTACTTTTATTATCAGTAATGGTAGGAAGTATTTTGATGTAATAATGATAATGATAACAATAAACCCCCCAATAGTAATCAATCAATCAATCAACCAATCAATCAATCAATCAAACAAACAAACAAACAAACAATCAGGTATCAGCCAATCAACCAATCAGTCAAACAATCAATCGATCAACCAGTCAATCAGTCAATCAATCAATCAATCAGCCAATCAACCAATCAGTCAAACAATCAATTCATCAATCAATTGATTAATCAATTGATCAATCAATCAATCAATCAATCAATCAATCAATCAATCAATCAATCAATCAAGAAAATTGATACATTGTTACCTGTATATCATTTCGTTTCCAGGATGGTGTCATGCACTTGGTAGGACTATGTCGAGGAGATTCTACATCTGGATATGAGTCCATTAAATAATGTGAGTAGGAAGAGATGATGTATACATTGACTGCAGACTGTAAAGGTGGAAATTTTCACAATGTGGGAATTTTTGTGCAACCAGAAGCTAGCCTGAAAGTAAAAGCATGCGAATAATTTTGCATGTCATATGCTCCAAAATTAAAAACATGTGAAATTCATCTTAGCTGGCTGAGGGCTAAAAACTATCCATGCAAATATAGCCACTTTTGCAGTTTGCTGTACATTATCGTAAAAATGAAAGTGACTGTTTATAAATAATTCAAATTCGAAACTGACATTTATTTCCTTCAGTACCGAATCAGTGCTGTGATAATTTAGTTACAATGAGAATTTATGCACAGTAAAGGAGACAGCACATTTCTCATGCTGACCTTGATTACTTATATCTTTACGTTTAGGACCAACATTTTTTTTTTCTCTCACACACAAAAGGATAATTTGTTCCAAATCTTTCTTATCATTTTCATGGTAGCACTTCAGTGAATAATTTGACTTACGAATGATGCTGTGAGAATTAAAATCATATGGAACTTTTCAGATGATGCTATGTCTTTCAAAGTTATTTGAAGACTGAGGTCTGCTTTTGACCAACCTGTCAAGAAACATTCCATTAAATTTTGTAAATACAGAAATATGACGTTCACCAATATGAAGGGTGTGTGGCATATTCAATTTGACAGTTGACTGCTTTTTGAATGTAACATCACCAAAGTGTATTTGCTATAGTATGAAATCAGAACATCTGATGTACAACTCCAAAATGCTAGATGCCTCTATTTATGTGAAAATGTTCATTTTCTTAGATGATTAGGGGATAGGCCTACTGTTAACAGTTTCTTCTTGTGCCTGATATCCAAATTTGCTTCAAATTTTCATCAATACGTTGCTTTCTTTCTTTGCTTCTGCAGTCAAGCCTATGTTAGCGGCCACCTATTTGTAATGGCCACCTGCCATATGTGGCCACTAAAAATCCCCCCCCCCCACCCTCCGAGAGAAAGACCATGTTAAAAACCCTGGTTTTGGCATCCGCCTGTCTGTAATGGGTACTTTTGGGGGGTACCGTGGGTGACTGTTATCTATAGACTTGTTTGACTGTATTTAGATACATGTATGTTCATTTGATTCCTTTGTTTGTTTGTTTGTTTTTTCCTCCTGGCTTTGCTCTCCTACAGGTTTTCATCTGTACTGCTGCAACTCCCATCGAATCTCAGTACCTGATTGTGCCTTCTTCCATTTTTCTTTTATGTGTAAAATGCTATTAACATTTGAAGGCAGTCGCAAAATTTGCAAAAGTAAAGAAACTTAGCTAAAGCAGTAGTTGGTAATAGGGGAAGTGAGGATTGATGTGATAATCTCCCCCAAAATGATTAATCCTTTCTACGTATAGAGTCTAGAGACCATTCACTGTGTGATAACAGTTTGTACTGTATCTTGACAGAAACAACACTTTATGTTAAAAGTAGAAATTCAGTCACTAACAAAAACTTAATTGGAGCTTACAGCACACTATCTTGTACAATAACTTCTAATAATGATATGAGGTAGTATACACCTAACAATGCCAAGATGACAATATCTATCATGCTAGAACCACCACAGTAATCTGACCAAATGAATGCAGTACGGATAGCGCTAGTTAATATTCTATTAATTTGGCACTAATGGGTGTTGCTGGTCACTGTCATGCAGCCATGTGTCCCTACATGTGTGCCAGCTAGTGGCATCAAGGCACTCGCGAGTTATTGTCACATGTTATTTCAGGGTACATTTACAAAATCAGAACGATGTGCTCAGATGGAAAAAAAAAAAAAAAATTCCTCTGTTCTAAGACTTGCATCGTTATAGAGATTGTTCTATTTAGGGCCATTTTTTATGTCACTCTGCATAAATGCAAGGATTGTGAGAAAGCTATTTCTCAGTGTATTATTTGGGGCAGTGTTACATGGTCTCTAAATATTGGAAATTTGGAGAGTTTCTAGATTTTCACTGTAGAAGACTGCCAATGTTACAGTGTAATGTAAGCATGAATTTTTGCTGTAAACTTCAGGTAGAGTGTATTGTTACAAAGTTTCTATTGCTTTCCTCAAAACTCTGCTTTAGGTGGGTCCATGTCACGAGACCGACACCCATGAGTCATACAGCCCACGAGATATACAGCCTTCGAGTCATACAGCCCATGAGTTCGACGCTAAGCAAACTCGTGGGCCGTTTTTACCTAGTGTCGGTCTCACAGGCTTTATTTGCGTATTGTCGAACTCGTGGGCTGTGTGACTCATGGGTGTCGGTCTTGTGGGATGACCCCCTTTTAGGTTTGTATCTGTATGCGTTGGTTCTACTTTTACTGTTTGGAAGGTATGTTTCATCGCAGTGTGCGTTTTTTTTTTTTTTTTTTTTTTTTTTACGGATTGAAGCTCAATATTATTTCTTTCTATTCTGTAGTCTAGTGGTTACTATTAGCAACCGACTATTAAGTAGGGTAGGTATCATGGTCATTGATGCAAGTGGCCATAGCTGTGTATTGTTAGCGACCAGTGATGGCATGAATATGGTTCCTGGTCTAGAACAGGACTCTTGATTGGATTGTGCAATGTTATTTCATACAGTGTCATCTTATAGAGAAAACAAAGGACAGCGTGTGCAATTTCCACGTGTGGTTGACGGATGAACAAGGTTATTATTTCAAAATTGAGGGTCAGAATATTAGGTTTATCCCAAAGTTAATATTTATTAGCAATATGCACAAATTCAAGTGAAAGCAGAAACATTTAAGGTAGGATATCAGCTTAATGAAAATCTGCTATTCCAGAATGGCGTTTTTGTTCACATCCCCATATTAAAAATTTGCCAGCACACTACAGCCCATGTAGAGTGTTTGAACAACAACAACAACTACAGTACAACCAAAAGTGTTTTAAAAAGTGTACAGATTTCTTGAGTTAGTGTGATTCTGTTTCTCTAGTTGGAAGACAATTTAGTAAGATTCTACTTTTCTCAGCATTCTTGGGGTAAAATAATGGGGTATGGGGATGTTTCATGTGCAAGCAGTGTCATGGTATCACAACTATAAAATGTCCATATCAGTCAAATTTAATAGACATCCAAATGGTCAAACCCCCATTTAATTTATCTGATTTTACTAAGATTTTCAGAGCTGTTGCTTTTGTTTCTATGCTTTCATTCATGATACCTCTATTACTGCTGTTGGATTATTTTCCCCACTGACATCATTTTCCAGGGTATCCAAAACATTGTCAGATTTTGTTCAAATTTTCAAACCTATTTTTGTTTTTGTTCCTCTGCTTACATTCTAGATACCTCATTTACTGCTTTAGGGTAACTTTTCTGCTGACATTATTTTCCAGGGTATGCTCATTTGCATATATATTTGAATAGTTTTATTCATTTTTATTTTTCATAACCCACACAACATTGTATCTCACCTCCTGTCTTTTTAACAGAGGATGGTGTGACCCTTTCAGCTTTGAATAATGGATTAAAGTGGTTGGTTGAGTCACGACATTAACGGGAAGTGCTCACATGGGTTATACAAGATCAAGGCTGGTGCTAAAATCTTTGATTTATGCATCTTTACCTTCCTTTTTCCCATTGACCATTAGCTCTGATCTTGTGATGTTTTTGTTTATGAGTTAAACCATACTTCACCTTTGGGATTGTTTTTATATTTCTTTAACCGTTTTGAACATACATGTAGTTAAAGTTATTGAAACGTGCTACTTTAGAACTTAATTGTAGCTACAGATGTGCTAGTGGTGAGTAGAATGGCTTGAAATGTTGAACAGTTACTACGGTGTATGCATGTTCTAAAGTATTTGGTTTTTGTACTAATTAATATAGTCCATTCCTACAGTAAATGTGAAAATAATAGGTCCTGAGCATTTTGAGTTACATTTCTGAGTCCTGAAAGTGTTAATTGTAAGCAATGGAGGGCAAGAAATGAGTTATTGTAATTTCTATCGATGTTGAAATCTACTGTCAAGCAATGCAATAGGCATACCGTCATCACTTTGACTCACAGCCTGACATCATGAAAGCTTGTTATTAGCATGAAGTTTTCGAGGTATTTCAAACAGTTGGTCACACATTATTCAAATCAGATAAATTCACATAGCTGCACATGTTGAACAGTGTATTTCAAACACATAGAGAATCAGGTATTTCATCACACTGCCAGCACAGTGTAGGAAGAAAAGCAAGTACATCTATCTGCATACACACCCACACACATACATGTACAATATGTATAATTATGATACATTTACACAGACTTGTACCTCTGTGGTGTAGGTATGAATAAGCATGCACATCACACGAATTCTTGCAAAACAAACACTATTCAAATTTCTGTGAATGCTTGGTGTGTGGATTAAAATGTAATGGTGATCCATGTAATCATAAATGCAAACTACAAATAGGATGTTTTACCTGTGCAATAGCTACATTTTTAAGGACATGATTATATTAATTATAGATTAGAACTGACGTGGGTTTGGTATGTTGTGATATCAAGGGATGTACAAGCGCGCGGGAATTATGTACACAATATAGCATGATATACACTGAGGTTAACTACTTCTCACCAGCATAAATGATAATCTTCAGTTTTTATTGTAATGGTTTACTATAATTGAAGGTACAGATTTTCAACTCGAGTTTTCAGAGATAGCCATTTTTCCACATTCCCAAAATATTCCACCCAACACAAATCATGGCAAATAAAATGATCCTCTATAACATGGTCCTGTCAATGCAATCGCTTACCAGTACATTGTACTTAGTATTTGACTACATATCAATAAACCTGTATGGTTATGTAATATCTTATGCTATAAAGAGCTATATGATTGAATGGTTTATCAGTTGGACAATGTTTTATGTATGTGCCCAATATCATGATAGGCAGAGAGAATGATGTGAATTGTAACTGTTGGCTATTTAGTAGAAATATCAATTATTGCTACAAACTGTAACACTCATACACACGCACACACGCACTCACACAAAGCTGCGCATTGTAATGTGTGATTTTTCTTTGTACTTTCGAAATACTGTGCGCATATTGTATTGTGTATATTTTGACTTTGTATATTTGGATCAGCTGTTTGTACATGTAGGAAAATATCTTTCCGTGACTAATGTCTCAATGGTTTTAATTCACTTTGTAGGCTATTTTATGCGGAACAAATTAAGTAGGAGACCAGTACGCAGGCTTACACACACATGCATGCACGCACACAACTTCTTGATGACTTTTTTTTTTTTTTTTTTAATGCTTGTTTGTTGGAAACTTGACATTTTTTTTAGATAAGTTGCTTCAATGAAACTGCGCCTTGAGACAGCCTTGGTATCTCTTTTAGTGTACATTATGGATGTTTCTTGAATTATATGTTTCATTACACAGGTATGGTGTTTGATTTTAAATTATATGTAAACTCGAGTTGTGTTACACACAGACCAATATTCCGAGTGCCTCAAGATGTGTACCCCAGATTTGCACAAATTCACCATAACCTCACACTATTTCCTGTGACGCCAGAAGCACTGTAGTCGTACCCACAGGGTATAAGCAGTGTTACAGTGTGCTGGTATCACAAGCTCTAGTCACAACCCGTCAGTATTGCCACCTTTCTTAACAGTCACCTGTCAGACAGGCTGTCTGTGTCGAGTGTGTCAACGTACATAAGTAGTAACGCTATTTTTATACCTTTTGGGGGGCTAACCAATAACATTCTTTAATTGGATGGACTATTGAAGTAACTTATGATATGCTACTTAAGAAATGATTCTGTGATTGTGTTGAAGCACATAGTAAAGTAAGGTCGTGTAACAACGAAATAAGGTCACCAAACAACGAACGATACACTCAAATGTACCAGCTACTGTACTAAGCTTATACATCGTATTGTATTTGAAATGTGATATGTAGTCCCACATGTACAAAATAATGTCTTTATGTTATGCTTTTGTAATGCCTACTGATATAACTGAGAACTGAGATATTATCGGCTATAACGAGAAAAACGACTTGGTCCCGACCTTCTCGTTATATCGAGTTTCCACTGTACAAGTCAGAGCTTGACATTAGGGGTGGCCCGTTGGACTGCATGGGGCCACTAAAGATGGATGTCAGACCACCAAATCAAATCTTTTGGTGGTCCAATTGGGCTCTTTAGATTGAACATTGATTTTTATTTTTCCGTATATTTCTGGCCACTACATTTGTCTTTCGGACCATCAAAATTTCACTTGTAAAGATTTGAGTGCCCCTAACGTGCCACCAGAAAAAAATGAAAAAGTTAGTGTCGAGCCCTGTTATAGCTATTCCAGATTATTTCTGGCTACTTAACTTGCATTTCTGTGTCTAATGGCTCGAAAGTGCGATGTTGCTTGCATTAGAGGAACATTACGGAGAACTAATTTCGGGAGGTTATTGCTATTGTGTCTTTGATTGGCAGAAATTTCCATGTTTGGTGTTATTTCTTTGAAATCATCTGATGTGTAATGAGAATTTTTTTGAACCATGTGTACACAATGGCTCTATTCAATAATTATAGTCGAATAAATAGTGAATTATTCTTTCACTTTCTGAAAAAAAAAATATATATATGAAGGAGAGAAAAAAACAAACAAACCTGGAAGTGTCATTATTGTTAAGACTCTTTTGTGAATTGTCTTTTACTAAGCTTGGCCTGGGCCCCGTTTCATAAAACTTGTTATCAGCGACAACTGCCACACTTCTGTGACAAATTTGCTCTCAGCCGATCAGATGCAAGGATTTCAGTAGCATGTAACAGCCATAAAAACGTGTCACTGATAACAAGTTTTCTGAAACGGGGCCCAGATTTGTACTTTCAGTTGGCACATTTATTTTGTGGTAGGATTGTTTAGTGGAGTGGTACATGTATTGCTAATTATGTGTTGAGCAGAGCAGTATAGCCTGTACCGCGCACATGTGCAGGTGTACTAGTATACATTAAGTGCATTTTTTTTTTATTTATCTTTGTCTTCTATTCGTCAGCCTTTTGTTTACAATGAATATAGGCCTAAATAATCTACACTTTAGGTGTACATAATTCGTATAGCGTAAGCATCCCCCTTAAAAAAAAACTAAACAAAAACAAAAACAAAAGAAGGAAAGTGGTCAAAGCAACAATCTTCGTGTACAAACGTTTGGTTTTGTTTTGATCGTACAATGATTGTGCGTAACAGTGCAATTACGTTAACATGTGTGCATTCTCATTGTTTTTAAAATCTATACCAATGGAAATCTTTTAAGACATTACAATGTACAATATACTAGTATAATTATAAACGAATCAGAATTAGATCATTGGTTAGGCACCGAAAAACCGACAAAAGAAATATGTCGATTGTACACCTAATATTGTGTGATAGAATATTTCCACCACCTAAATCAGAAATGAAATGGGAAGAAATATTTAACCAAAACTTAGATTGGATTAAACTAGACAATGTTCCTTATACATCTACCCTGAATCAAAGACCTCGTTATTTTCAGTGTAAAACTACAAATGTCCATTGCCGCGTGTTCGAGCTAAGAATAATATTATTTTGGTTATATTGCATACAATTCAATCATATCCGTTGTACGCATGAACTGCCATTGCGTACTGTGGTAAATAAAAAAAAAAAAAAAAATGTGACCATGTCATTACATTGTACTTGCAAAGCTAGAATGAAGTTCTCTGTACATCTGTCCCTTTCTCTCTCTCTCTCTCTCTCTCTCTCTCTCACTCTTTCTGTTACATCTCCAGTGATATGCCCATCCTATCTCTCTTTTTCCCATTAAAACTTTCATTCTAAACATAACGATTGTTCAAGGGTTTCGTATTCACTTGGCTTTTTATTTGTTTTCTTTTTTTTTACACAAATATTCCTTATAACCTATTGTACTGAAAATGAGATCGCGTGTTTATTCACGTGACCCTGATAACCAAGTTACATATGAGTTGCATATCAGTGCATACTATATAATGATTTTTATTCATCCAATTAATGAACCCGTAGTTCAAGTTCAGTCTTACGATCGAGTGCTAACAAGTCATTTTGTTTGGAGGGCAGAGAGTTTGCAATAATCATAGTCATAGCGCATGATGTGGAACGCTAGCATTCACCATTCTTGTTAATGATACAGTGCTGTGTATACAATACATGTAGGTCTATGGCTGTGTGATTTTAACGTGATGCTAATCAATTATACCCAAATCATGAATCATGCACATAGCTATCTTCACAAGCAGAACGTGGCAAAACGCATCAAAGTAATTCCTAAAATAAAGCAATAAACCCCGCAAAAACGAGTTGTCTGACCATCCTCATACAATGCCATAGACCTATAGCATAGTGTCATGCCGGGTTTTTTTTTCTTTGTTTTGTTTTTTTTTTTTTTTTTCAGCCTTCGACATGAGTTGTTTACGATGCACTCCATAGTTTTAAACCTACAATGATTTATTTAATGAACCCGTGCATTATGGTGCGTAGTATGGGTTCCTATTTTAGACGAAGGGGAAATAAAGAGACTGTTGTTTTTGTATTCACACGCAGTCATTCTTATGAACAATGTAGTCATGCACTCCCAACACAATCATTGCTCTGCGTTTTGACCGCATTGACCAAATAAAAACAAAAGAGCCTCAAAAAACTACAAATTCATATCTAAATATTAAAAAACAACAACACAAAAAGCACAAACAAACTTTGAGTGATTAGTCGATGATGCGTGTCCTAAAGGTCATCACGTATTTACAGTCGTCAATATAGGGTTTGAAAAGCATCAGTTCAGATATAAAGTAAAGCATCATAGATCGTTATCGATCTCACGACACCGATTTTGATAATCGCCTCGCTATAACGACACAAGACCAAGACACGACGTTCTCTCGTTAAATTGTTGGTCCACTACACTGTACCACATAACGCTCTGCAATTGATAATTTACTTCCCGCCAACTGAATAGCAAATCGGAGGCAGACGTTTCACGACGAAGACACGGCTGAGCAAGAGTATACTCGCTACAAATCAATCTAAAACTGGTTCGTGTTTTCAGTCGCTCCCGGCTTGATTGGCTGCAAGAGTCAGCATCCCGAGTCCACATAATGGCGGGCGAAAGATCTAACGAACATTCGCAGCCGACGCTATGCAAGTACCTTTTTAAATGGTATCGTAGTGTATTGTATGTCGGAAGCATCACTTGACAACCAGTTTCGATCTCTCGAGTCTTGAAAACCAACCATCAGGTATAGCACTCTCGATAGTCGATCGTATTATTGTATTCTTCGATTTTGTTTTGGATTTTTTCCCTACGCAGACTAAAAAAACAAAGAAGACTTTTTAAGTAGGTTCGGAAACTAGCTTGCTACTAGTGGTTGCCAATGATCGCTGGAAATGTTTAATGATTTTTTTTTTCCTGTTTACATACTGCATTGCATTGCAAAGACCTGTACAAACCCGGCAATTTACCGGCGATTGTCGGCATTTCGTGCCGGTACTAGTGACCCACAAACATTTTTTAGTTAATCCCGAGAAATATTTGATCGAAATCTGCTCACGCTTATTCCTCTCTGTGATATCCCATGAACTCATACTGAATTAGGACGAGTTCGAAAGGTTTGTCTTCTGTCGTCACAGTGTCATATCATGAGGCTTTGTCATACAGTGTGAGCACCACATGATCACGACGCTTTTTATTTAGGCCGATCATTTCGAAGGTCGAACGGAAAATTCACTCAGCGGCACCCCTTTTGCTTCCTGTGAAACGTCATCGACATCACCCAGAACAGGTAGGTTGCAGATCAAACCACATATGCAGTCAGTCATCATCCTTTCTACATCAACAGGCACGATCCTATGAGACGACTATAAAATAAAGTGGATTAATGTCAGTACTGTATCTTATTCGGTAAACACCGGACACCATGCACTGCTACAATCTCGTTTCTTGCGTTTGCGGTTCGAGTACTCGCATTTCAGTCGCCATGTTCAGACTGGCCAGACTGGAGACAGTTGGAATACAGCTCGATTTTCTCTTGTGCCGTCGACATCTCCTGGGTGTGAGGGTGGCCTTCCATTGTTGTCTGACATCGGGATACCGAGCACAGTGGAAAATAAAGATGAAGAATCCCTGGAAAGCCACGCAGATCGCAAAAAGAACCTGTCGCCACGAAAAGAGAATACGTGTAAATTAAGCAAAAGATATCAGAAGACAGAAGCTGAATGCAAGGGTAATCTTATACCATGAAATAAAATGAAATATGTTCACTTTAAACCATTTTGTGTTTTTTTTTTTTTTGCAAGTCGCTGACAAATTGTCCTTCATCGACATAAATAAACACCGATTATTCAGTGTTGTAGCCACGATAAACGTAAATGCACCTAAGTATTTTTGGAATAAAATGTCAGCTACTGCCATGACTGCACCGTAATCTTAATGGATATCAAGAAGGATCAAGAAGAGGAATCTTTGTTAATTTTGATTCAGTGGACACATCGATAGGATATCTTTTGGACCTGAAATAGCATTTATGACCAGATAGAGAGCACACGAATGGCGAAGGAACCACGCGTCGTTTTCTTTCTAAGATCCTAAAAACGTTCAGATGAAGGAAAAAATTGTTCAGAAGTTTTTTTTTTTTTGTGTGTGTGTGTGTAACCTGTTCATCCTATAGTTAGCTGTCAAGCATATGGCGACCAAATTAACAGACGCATTCAATGGCATTGAAACAATGAGAGCTAATTTAACATGATATCAGACAATATGAATTCCGATACAATTTATATTTCTATTCCGAGATGATAACAAAAGTTGCAAAACATATTATTATACAATAATTCGAAGAGACCTTCGTTGCTCTTCGTAAAATAATGCGAGTCAGCTGACTTTGTTACTTACGTACTTTGTTTATTTGTTATTTGTAGATTATGCCTGTTGCGGTTACCAATGGATTCTTTGGATAATGTACGGGATTCAAAGACGATAATCACAACTGTTTTAGTTGAAATAGCATGCATCGCGACTGGTTTACAATTGGCGCTAATCAAGCTTCTTGAAACGGAAACGTTAACCCTTGTTACCGACCTGAAATGTAATGGCAGCTGCTTGTGGTCCCTCGGCTGTGTTTACGAACTGGAAGTTGACGGCAGCCGCGGCGCCAAATATCCATGTGATACCCAGCAGCACCAGTAAAGCCACTGCGCCTTTTAGCTGGTTCAGCGGCGTCTTTTTGCCATCTGTATAGAGGGAAAAGGTCAGATTAGAACAATGAAATATAACAAGGTGAAATGTTGATCATTGGTAGAGTTAACTAAAATGGAATCATAATCAAGCATATTGAAAGCAGTGTCATTAGCAGATTGAGTATGATTAGACTTAATAGGAAATATAGACAATTTTCACAAGTGTGTAGGAAAGTGATATTGCTTAGAATGATCAGACTATATAGTGCACAAAACGAGAAATTCAGCAAAGAGTGTGTAAAGTATCACCTCATAGAACTCCAAATGTTCTATTCACAGTCTGCGTATCTATTATATATATATATATATATATATATATATATATATATATATATATATATATATGTATAAACGAGAGTAAGGAGGCGGTAGACGTTGCTTTTGAATCCTCACACGTCTACCGCCTCCTTACTCTCGTTATACACACTCCTAAAAGATGCGACTGCCCAGGGGTTTAGTAGCTGAAGATATACGACTAACACTACATATATATATTATATTGTATATATATATATATATATATATATATATATGTATATATATATATATATATAATATATATATATATGTATATGTGTGTGTGTGTGTGTCTGCGTGTCTGTGTCTGTGTGTATGTCTGTATGTGTGAATGTTCGTAATACCATTTGCGTAGATTTTCCTGATGACCCTGAGAACCAGTCCGAAGACGACGCTGTTGAAAAGGACGATGACGACCATGGGTAGAAGAAAGAGGCAGTAGAACGCGATCGGACTGAGACGACAGCTGTATAGGTATAGAATAAAGATAATAGAGAAAATAAAAATTTGAAATGAATACATATGCATATTGATTAGAATTGTACGTTCTTGCATAGGTGGCCACAATATTACTTTAACCTTAACTAGGCCGGGGGGGGGGGGGGGCCTCCGAGGGCCCCCCCCCCCCTCGACGTTCCGCGCGATGTATCGCTAACGCGAAAAGCTATCGCCGCGACGTTTCGTGACTTTTTTCTTTCGAGTCTCCCGCATCTTTTGACACCAAATTTGCGATACCCGGGCGCGCAGTTCCGAAGTTACGCATAAATATGTACGTGCATGTCAGACCAAAAATTGCTCAAAAACGTGAATTCGTGTACAATTTCAATGCAAACTGTGCTAAAGGCAAATTTCATAAAAGCATGATTATTTTGAGGTTTTATGGATTGAAATCAATTAATAACATATTTTCTTGTTCGGAACAATGTCGCGGACAAGTTTCATTGAAAAAAAAACAATGAAAAACATAAAGTCGAAAAAACAACGAAATACATAAGAAATTCAAAAAACAATAAAATACTTAGGAATTTTTTTTTTCTGATGGCGTAATTTTTTCTCTTATATTTGCTCAGGACACTACAAAGAATATTTCCACAAAAAATGTGCTCATTTTGAGCTTTATTTAGTGATTTATACCGAATTGTCTGATTTCATGCATCATTACGCATAAATTAGCATAATTTAGCATAAATGATAATTTCTTTAAAATTTAACTTCATGGTACTTTAGATTACATCATAGGCAACGTATGCGCCAATTTTCGTCGCGATCGCGCGGTCGACGGCCGAGATCTGGATCTCCCCCCCCCCCCCCCCCCCGCTCTATGATCTACCTAAATAGCCCGGCCTAGTTAGGGTTAAGTCCATCTCATGTTTCACGTTGTCATATTGATCATAAATACATGTTTATAAGTAGATATAATGTTACTATAAACCCATCGCATGTTTTCACATTTTCATAAAAAATCATGTATACGGTTCATTTTTTGTAAGTGGACACAATGTTCATTTACATGCGTCGCACGTTTTCACATTGTCGTATGCAGATACGCGTATTGCACAAGTCTGAGAAAGACTACTGAGTAAATTAATCATAATTTGAGAATTTTCCAGAATGAAATAATTGATTGCCAGAATACTCACAAAAACCTCCATCCTACCTGAAAGTACAATTCTCGTGGGATCCGTCAAAGATGCTAACGTTGACAGCAGCTGGTATAACGACGATTATTAGCGGTACGCCTGCAGGAGTGAGTTGCAAATAATTATGACTATCACGACGACTCGTACAACTTCGACTGCTGCTCATTATAATGATAACAATATCGATGCTTCTGATACCACCAGGACGTTTATTCGTACTGATAACATCATGACACACTTCTGTACTGTTTTTTGTTTATTTAACAATGAATGTTTTTTTTTTCTTCAATTTATCATATAAAGTAGCAAAGCGCAAGTTGTCTAAAGGGCCAGAACGCCATGATCAATAACGCACATCCCTGATACAGTCATGATAAGAAATGAGACAGTTACACGAAGGTAACAATATACCATGAGTATTGATGCTGTTCATAAACGTCGGAAATCCATCAACGAAGGTCTGTACTCCCTAAAAAAAAAATCGAGTGAAAATATTCACTCTTGAAGGAGTGAATACAAAAAAGAGTGAATTTACTCAAAGAGTGAGATCACTCTTACATACCGAAAGGTACCGAAAGGTATTTGCCAATGCCCTCTAAAGAGTGAGATTTACTTAATTAAAGAGTGAGATCACTCCAAAATCTTCGAGGATCCCTGAGGTCAGTCCAAAATGAGTGAAAATGAACATTTTCACTCAAAATTCACCCCAATTTCACTCTAAATTCACTCGGCTTTTTTGTATTCACTCCTTCAAGAGTGAATATTTTCACTCGATTTTTTTTTTTTTTTTTTTGTAGAGAGTAAGTAATTATTAGCTCATCTATCTTTCAACAACAGCAATAACAAAAACGACGACGACAACAACAAATCACTAGTCGCGCGATGGGTAGAAAGTCCTTTTCACTGATCAACAAACACTCCTATTGTACGAAAGGTATTTGCCAATGCCGTCGTGTATACAGACACAATTGCTTTCACAATGTTCATTTTATAAAGGAAAACAATAAGTTACAGAAAGCAGATTGTGTTATCTCTCTCTCAAACCCCACTCATTAATAATGATAATAATGATAATAATAATAATAATAATAATATTATTATTATTATATATATATATATATATATATATATATATATATATATATATATATATATATAATTATATGAAGTGTTTGTTCGCAAAAACCGATAAGTCCATTTTTCGAAGATTTTAAAGTACGGTCTCTGTCATAAAGTACGAAATATTACCTTTTAAATGATATATTGGTCACTACATAAAAGGTACATTTTTGAGATTATGGTCAAAAGAAGCAACAATTTTCTTATTATTCTCTTTATTTTTCTTGAACTTTAAGCGCAAATATCTCAGTTTGGCAAATATGGACTTATCGGTTTTTGCAAATAAACTCTTCATATATATACACACATACACAATACAGTTGTATCTAAAGTTAAACTACAATTATAGGTATGAGATCTCACCCCAAGCTATGATGCCGGCCTTTAGGACGAAATGGGAGGCGTGCGAAGTGAAGACTTTGACTAGACACGTGTACATGTGGACGGCCTCCACGCCATTCCACATCAGCGAGACGAGGATGATGTAAACGCGGAAGATATTGGCCACCCGGCACCCGATCACCGTGTCGCAGAAGGCCACGGAGGAGATCAGCATGAGAAGGAGCATGAGGATGGCCACGCAGAGATTGACGTGGATGAGGGTGGGGAGACCACGACGGAGATTACTGAAATACGGAATTTAGAGAGGAGATTATAAAACGGTGTTTACATGCTATAGGCCTATGGTCAATATCCCCATATTATAAAAAAAGGAAAAAAAAATCGTCAAATCGTAATTATGCCCTTATGTACGGCATGTGGCATCAGGGGGGGGGGGGCATTTCATGAATCGTTTTGTCAGATATTTCGTCTGACAAACTGTTAAAAGCTACTGAAAACCTTGCATCTGATTGGCTGAGAGCAAATTTGTCCGACAAGTTGTCAGACAAAATGCTTCCTGAAATGCCCCCCTGAAGTGAATATGCACTGTTAATACGTGATACAACGTCCCTTCCTTGACGCACCACACGGATCATAATAAGGAAAAAATTGTGAACAAATTTTCAACGAAAAGACGGAAATTCGGTAATTCTTTCATTGAACTGCCTTGGAAATCTTTGACGAGCTGTACGTTTAACACTAAATACCTGTGATCTGCATGTCTATACAAGTCGAGACGCACAATTATGACAATGATAAAATCACGTCTTATTGCGTTCTTGAAACAGTGCTTGATACTACTATAATAAAATACTATCATAATAATAATTGTACACCAAAAACAACCACAGAAACAGAACAAGAAACCCAAATATACATATGCATATAGAATGAATGCAAAAAATATAATTAGAACTCGTTTATGGATGTTGAGGAAAATCGGACAATCCTTTGACGAGTTAAGATTCTTTTTTTTTTCTCATTAAATTCCATTGTTCCATCGTTGGACTTCACAGAACACTGCTACAATTCGTGACGTCACCCATGGACAACGATAGAATTTCTACAAAATTTCTTTAAAAAAATGAAAGATTCTCTTGACTTACCTCTGACTTTATTTTAAGGCTAATATTATTTCCCTCTTTATTTCTAAAGAGGTAAAATAGATAAAGGTCAAGTGCTCTTTCATTACGCCATATAGAAGGGTAAAAATAATTATAGGACTTACGGGAAGAAAGCATAGGTGAGGATGGTCATAAGAATACTGATGATGGAAATACTGTAGCCAATGTAACTCGTAATGGTGAGACCAAGGGAGTTCGGGATGCCCTGTGAGAGAGTGAGAGAAAGATAGATAGATAGATAGATAGATAATGAGGAAGAGTGGAAGATTTTGTTTAAGCCTTTATATCACTCTTTCGGACGGTAAAGACTGGTATCGATCAGCGTCAATCTGTTTTCTTTTCTAAGACTGCTCTGTTGCTCTTGTGCATGTTATATAATACATGTATATTCATGTGTTTATCATTCTATAAGACATAGTCTTCATTGCACTACGATAGTATAATTATGTATCATTTTCTATCTCTTTTTTTTTTCAGTAAGTGCATTATAATCTCCTTCATTGATACTGCATCTATGTCGATATCGTTTTATATCGGGCTATTTTGATTGGAAATTTTATCAATATACGGTACAATCACATTTCTAAGCTTAAATACTCTAAGAAGTAATGAAAAACTTACTATGAACTCCAGAGGGCCGGGCGGGGTCTCAGGCGTTGTCTTGAATTTAAATAAAAAGAATACAGAATACCCATACATTATGTACATTCAGGTACTAAATATATTTGTAGGCCTACATGAATATCTATCTACCTACTCCCTATCTATCTCTGTTCATCTATCTATCTATTCATCTGTAAACATAGTAGAGGCAACTAGTATAGTGGAATAATGAACAAAGAATGATGATAGTTTCAAAAAGTGATCATTCTTTTTCCAGAGGGATCAGTCACGAATATAACCCGAGGAATGTCAATTAATAGTAACACATAAAGATATCAGGACTACGAACGACATTTATGGTAAACTCCTCACGTAACGGGAAGAAATCAAAATCAGAATGTCTTGCAATAAATGAAGCCGGTAACACCCATCAGTCCTTTCAGTGAAAAGAACATTATTATCATTACGTCAGCTTCATGTCTTACGAGATTATTTACTAAACGATGGTTATTGCATTGCTGTTCACATTGCTATCGAACGACTTGTGCCAGCATCAAAAGCTTCATTTGACGATTAGTCCCTACGTCCCCAAGAATTGGCTCAGATTGAATGGTGCTATAACCCGGATGTCACACCTGAATGGGTGATTACACATTGGCGCTAAAACATCAGTTGACGATTAGATGTCGTTTGACAAAGATAACAGCCAAAGGTAACTATACCATTTGGATGTCTTTAAAGAACTCTTTATCTATTATTCATCAACCATCCTTATGAACTTATTTCGTAAGTCATGAAACATACTTCGGGCTTCCTGACTGTGTCCAGGCGTGTAACATTTCACAGACACGATGCTGCATAAGGGTGTTACGATAATAACCGACAAGGCCAACGTTGCGAATTCTACCATCGTTCAAAAAGGCCAAAATCTGTGTTCTTACCGGCGCTGGTGTTGGAATCAAATCCCGGATGAGTCCAATGATTTCTAGCAGAGTGCACATGCACACCGTGTAATTGTCATTGGTGAAGTTCAGCGTGCAGAAAGATGAATCCCACTCTATTTCAACTGCGGAGAGGTTATGAGTTGTAAATATTACAACAACAACAAAAAAAAAAACACACAAAGTTAGTATCATGGATTTAACTTGAAGAGAATGACAGGCACAAAACAAAAAAAAGTGCACGTGGGGTGGGGGTAGGAGTGGAAGGGTTGCTATAGTGGAGGCAGTAACTAGAAGGAGTAGGAGGAAGAAGAAGAATGGGGTAGGAGACAAAAAATTGAAAATAGCAGATAGGGAGGGAAATTGATCACAGGGGATGAATGTTTGCTGATACAATGATAACTGAGTTTGTTTTTGTTACTTCAGTTATGTCACTTACTCTATTACTGTGCGTTTGTTGGTATTATGTGTTTGTTTGTTCGTTCGTTTAATCTGTTCACGGACTTGCATGGAAGAACACAAAAAATTGAAAATAGCAGATAGGGAGGGAAATTGATCACAGGGGATGAATGTTTGCTGATACAATGATAACTGAGTTTGTTTTTGTTACTTCAGTTATGTCACTTACTCTATTACTGTGTGTTTGTTGGTATTATGTGTTTGTTTGTTCGTTCGTTTAATCTGTTCACGGACTTGCATGGAAGAATAGCTTTGCTGAAACAAATTGCCGTGATTAAATAGAATTTTGAAAAGGACATTTTTATTTTGATGAGAAATTAAAAACTTCATAAATACTTTTTGAGCATATTACAATTGATTAATTGTCTAACAATTTGCCGAACGATTGTCAAGACGCTATTTTCTGCTTCATTCATTTCTACATGTCAAAGGCCACTGGCGATTCTGGGGAACATTTCGACTGTCAAAATAAACGAAATCAGTCGAGACCTTCATTTCAACGCACTCATAGCTGGTATTTCATTACAGTGGTTCATCATGGTGATCTATCAAAAAAAAAAAAAAACTATTGCGATTAAAAGTAACGCCTGATTAAGATTTCGTATTTGGTTTTTATCACCAATTTATTATTATTTTTTTTAAATGCTTAAGTTTGTTTAATGATCCATGTACATGATTCTTAAAGAGCTCTCTCTTTATACATATTAACCTGCATACTGCATAAAACGAAAATCTGATCAAAAAATAATCAAACCACAATTGAAACGAAAAATCAGCAAACCACTCTATGAACCTGCATCGTGAAAAAAAAAAAAATCAAGAGCAACTGGTTCAGATTTTCAATGCACACAACAGAAATGAGGCCATTAATACATGAAAGGATAGATGCTTCACATCAATCTCCTTTGAAATGTCGAATGAGTTTATGCTCACCTTGGTTGAGCAGGTCTGGCATGGGTTCATGAGCGCTCAGCAGACGGGCAGAGCTACAAGCTAGATCGCCTAGACTTGGCATTTCGTCCTGTTGGAGCAAAGATATTCTTTTAAATATATTATCTAAGCATAAGTGACTTATTGAACGGAGGTGCAACATGATATAATCAAAACGATGATCATAATTATTATGAGCAGGTTTCTTCCTCACAGATTTGAAGAAGAAAGAAAATATAGTCTTGCACTGTTTTCACAGTGATGTTAAAAAAACCCCAACAACAACCAAACTTTGCAGAATGATGAGCGCGGGGGTTAATAGTTCTAAATGACATAATGACATGCTAACAAAGTATGTAATGCACATACAAGCAGGACTGATATGTATATATTTGTATTAGTAGCAATAATAATAATAATAATAATAACAGTAATAACAATAATGATGATGATGATAATAAGAGTAATAATAATAATGATAATAATTATAATGATGGTAATAATAACAATAATAATAACAATAATAATAATAATAATAATAATAATAATAATAATAATAACAATAATAGTGTACACCTCTATAAAGCAACAATCCATCAAAGAGATGCTCATGGCGCTTATTGGCCTTAAAAAGGGAAGAACAAAAAAAAAAATATGTGATTTTTTTTTTCTATGACATATAAAACATATACGTCTTATTATTGATGCTTTAAATGATTTCACCGAGGGTGACTACTTTATATTTTAATATGCCGTACAAATGTATACAATATTATACATCTTTGTTCTTTTTTGTGACAAAAATATTTATATACAATGAATCTATGTGAGTACTTGTGTGTGGATGACTATTTTATATTCTAATATGCGTACAAATGTACACAATATTATACAATTATTTTATTCTTTCTTGTGACAAAAATATTTATATACAATGAATTTATGTGCGTACTTGTGTGTGGTATACTGTATAGACACAGAGACACGTAAATTTTGAAAGTAAGATACTGATTGAAATTTTTGAGTCTTACCTGATCGTCCTCAGAATGATAGAATGTGATGGCCAGTGGTTCCGTGGTTTCTTCCAGCGGTACCCCGTCCGTGTACACGTGAATGTAGATGAGACCCGCGTCGTCCACGGGCGTGATTTGAGCCAACTCACTCACGAAGAACTTTCCTAGTTTCACATAGCAGTGAGCAGAAGTGTACATGGTTGTTTTTACATTCTTTTTACATTATGTACTGAATACTGTATGCTTTACTATGAAAACGTCTGTTTTATTCACCATCTTAACAAAATATATCAAGTCAACTTTATCAGGAGTCTTTGTTCAATGGCATTATTCACGAATTTATAATAATGATGATAACAGTAATAATTATAATAAAATGATAATGATAACAATGACAGCAATCATAACGATAATAATGATAAAGTTAACGGTAATAGACATTTATATATTGCACAGCGACTATAATAGTTCTCTACAGCGCATTACAAACAAAGTCATGACACTCAAAATTCAAATCTAAATAACATTATTCAAAAGATAAGTTGATAAAAAGGATATTAGAGGTATCTACGGTATTTCTCAACGAGCGCTATTAAATTCACCATGTCAACTTGTTCTTTACCATTATCACGCCACACACACACACACACACACACACACACACACACACACATAGATTTAAAAAGGAAAGGAAGGCTGTGGACATTGCAATTACTGAGAGTCAACGCTTTACTGAGATGTTTCTTTCCTGTTCTAACATAAGGGATTTATCAGTTCATTCAAAAGGAAGCACTAAAACAGGCGTTTGACGAAACGTTTCTTCACCGCCCGATTTTGCTTGAACCGTCATTTCTTTACAATTCTCCCCAATTAATAATCTTGTTTGTGCATACAGTATACTATTGAGAATATCAAAGGGAAGACACAAGTTTCAATATTACTTTTTTTTTAACATGTATGATCATAATTGCTCACAGGGTGACAGGGAAACATGTCGATGATGTTATATGCAAGGCCAAAAAGGCAGATTTTGCACTGGAATGATTTTATAGGTTTTTTGCGATGTTGAATTCTCAATTGAGCATTTCAAACAGGCATATATATTCACGTATATGTCTAAACATATACATGTCATACATGTATCACCAATATACACATGCATATTCTACAGTAATTTATCTATGGACACCAGGCACACACATTATGACGTGTTTACATTGTATTAACAACATGTGTTATTGGTATGAAGTGACATCCATTGCATGATTTCGTAGAGTTCTATTCTATACTTTTGTATTCTTGCAATTAAATAAATGCATAAAGTATGTTATAAATCAATGATGTAATCAATACACTTTATTCACCCAAAGAAATTGTAAATACTCTTTCATATAGCACAATAATCACACGTATGCCCTCACGTCAGCCTTCAGCCTCGGTGAAATGAAACTGTACTTGGGTAATTATGCAATTATTTTGTCGTGCATAAAGACTATTACAGTGCATTTGACATTATGTACATCCGATTCATAATATGATAGCAAAGATCGATTGATAGATTATAACAAACGCCTCCATTATTAACTTGTCCTACCATGGACCTACCGGTGTAATAGACTATAGCGGCCGCACGCAGCTTGTAACTCGGCACAGCGAACACATCGGACCACGCATAGCTCGAATGATCGTCGTCGTCTTCTTCTTCAGTGCTGGATGTGTTGCGCCTCCTAGCGGCTGCAAATGGACATTGCATCAAATGGATTAACCCTTTCTGCGCCACGGACTTTGGACAGTGTGTACAATGCTATGAGAAGCGGTTTTGTTGTTATTTTGTCCTTTTTTTTGGGGGGGGGGGGAATCGGCACTCACAGCAAACAAAGGGTTAAAGGAAACTTGACATTAGAAACTTGGGGGAGGGTATGACGACAAATAAGGCAAGAAAAAAAAAAGGTGGAGGAGTGTGTAGTAGCTGTCAACTCCTGCCACAGACCATTTTTGGTAATAACGCAAATACGCAATAGAAGTTGAGCTGTTAATTGTATTAGAATGGGTAACAGCGCTGGACAATTGCTTGATTGGAAAGAGAGCATCAAGAGATAACTCAACCTGATCGATGAACAGGCTCTGTCCTACACCATCGTTCCGGAAAAGTAAAAGTAAGTAAGTAAAGTGTAAGTGCGTGTGTGGAGTTTACGTGTGCATGTGAGTGGAAATGAGGGGGAAAGAGAGATAGAGGGGCTATGCAAAGACATAGAAATTATCTTCATTCAGGGAAACTTGAATATCACCAGAGAGGAATCCAGCGCTATAGGGTGATATTACTTGCTGATTTCAGTTTCCTGACGTCATCAATTTTTAAACACCTAGTTTTCGTATCTTGTGGTCTTCTGCCTTCCACGCAAGGCAACATTCAGAAATCAAACTTGTTTACCTCAAACTTCCAGCTTGTTTACCTTAAACTTCACTGATGTATTCTAACAATGTCTTAATATTCTAACATTCAATCAATCCACATGATTATGGATTTCATTCCCCTTTTAATAGAAATACATAACCCCCAGATTATAAAAGCAGAATAAATCTACCAGCAACTCTTTGGCATCTCTGATCTCAATCTTTACAAACGTACCAGCTATCTTGGCCCATGGGAACTCGATAGACACAATCGGTTTTGAATCGTTGGCGCCAGAACCCATGTCGGGTGACACGATCCACCGTTGAGGGAGGTTTTCGAGGTACTCCGGCGTGGTGTGGTCAACCTCAAGAAACAGGTTTCGGCCGTGATGGGTCAGCTTCTCCCCAAACCAACCCATGGTCACGTGCTCCGTGTATATCTGCAGATTGTCTGCAATACTGAAGAACAGAGCGGGAAATGTGACCAGATATTTAAAACAAACAAACAGACAAACAAACAAACAAACAAAGAAACCACAAACACGTTGAGAGGACAATAAAACGACCTTTTAAACAGGAAACCATTTTCAGGATGGAAACCCGTAGGTTTTGTATTACGTGCATGCACATTTTGCTGGTGTAGGATAAAGCAATAATCTTAATGTGGAACATTTCGGAAATCCCTTCCCTCCGATTAACGAATTTGGTTGTCACATTTCTATCAATGTTCCGTTAAAGCAGATGAAATTTAATGTAAATTACACTTTTTTGAAAATTCCAGGTCAGAGTTTGATGAAGGATATACAAAATGACCATTCGCTTGCTTTTACTCTTTACATGCTCTACGTGTGAGCAGGGAGCTTTTTATAGCTCTGTGGTGTGAGCAAACTTGATTATGGTGTGAATTTACACTTTAAGCATGTTAAGACGCTCTACTCCATGAAGATCAAATCGTCTGCTGTTACAAAAGTCGCAACTGATATAAAATATGTTGTCGAAGCCATGCCGCTTTTCAAATCGGGGTGTTGGGTATTAGCGCCTTGACGATAAGAAAGTACGTCTGCACCTGCTGCAACCACTGTCAAAAAGTGCTCGGTATTTGATCGAGTGCCGGTCGAAGCATGATCGAGTTTAGTCGAGTATCAATCGATAGCAGTCCTGTATCGGTCGTGTAGCGGTCGAGTTATTCATGAAACTGATGAATCCTGGATCGAGATGATCTGAAATCAATCGTGTAGCATTCGAGTATAACTCGAGATGATCGTGAACTGAGCTCGGGGAAAAATCCGTCCCGACCACACTAGATTTCTATACGACCGATTCCTGATCAGCACGATCTCTCCTCGATCACTACCCGAGCTGTTGGTGTTCGGGCTTCCTACTCGAATATTTTGGACATGTCCAAAATCATCGTGAAGGAAGCAGGAGCGATGCCGATCAAGGTAGAGCGAGCCCGACCAGGCTAAAAAAGCTTGATCGGGGTTGATCGAGTTGATCTGATCGGCAGTGGGAACGTACCATAAAGCCCGCCGCACACTACACGATCAGACCTGTCGCGCCATAGAGAGACGAGCCGAGTCATACGACCAGTCGAACGACTCGACACCGCACACTGTAGCAGTGTAGGCCTACGATTACACTACACAGCTATAGGCTTACGACCATTCTGGCTTCAGCATGTGACGTCACACTTCTGGTCTAAGGTCGTACGACAAGTAAATCGTAGCAAAGTCGTGCCGTGTGCGGTGGCCTTAATCACCGACCAACATGCCTTAACACTGTCGTATTCACCTTTTGTTGAAATAGAGACAATAGGCAGAGAACATTGGAGAAGGATTGAAATATGTTATATTTGCGTCTCTGATAATCAGTATTACGTTACCATTTTAGCAAGAAACTGCTGAAGATGTGTAAAAAAAAAACCACACAAATAGAAAAACTTAACTGTCTAATGGTCCCGTATCGCTCGAAAGGTCTCTCTGCGGTTTGAGGACTAGGACAAACTTGTGGACTTTAGCGATCAGCAAAACAAAGCAAATACTTCGTCTTTAATCTTAATGCGCTCCACAAACCAGGCAAGGAAATGGTTTTCCA
Source organism: Diadema setosum (assembly GCF_964275005.1). Lineage (NCBI taxonomy): Eukaryota > Metazoa > Echinodermata > Echinoidea > Diadematoida > Diadematidae > Diadema > Diadema setosum. The sequence goes on along the minus strand of NC_092704.1, from coordinate 33,854,901 downwards.
GGTAAAGTCGATTTTCGTTTTTATTATTAGTCCATAGGTTTTACAAATTCCGCAAAATCAGATTTATGGAAAAACACATATGTTATCTCCCTGAATATACATCTGTATCAAGTTGTTAATAATCATTTAAATACGCTGCAGTGTCGGCATGCACCCAATGTTAGAAAAAAAAATGCTTTACTTTGCAGCCCTTCTGCTTCCTCTCAATACTCAAAAAAAAAAAAAGTGCCAGCAAAAGCAACAACAAAGGAACATGAGTCAGCTCACAAACCAACCCTTGATAATCATCCAAATGGAAATGGCAGCATAACCTATCTACGAGGAGCTTGATACATGTATAGGCCAATTATCATGTGCTTTCTGCTTTTAATGATTACGTGCAGCAGCTTTTAATGATTATAGTGCATGTTGTTTTCTTTTATCTATGAGGTTCTTCTTGACCCCTCGGTAGAACAGCATTGTCAAAGGCACAGCTGAGCAGGCTGGGCAATCCAGCCGTATTCCAGTAACTGCTTGATTATCGTTTGTGTATTTTGATGTTGATTTTTATGCGGAAAATAAATTCAAAAGCAGATGTCATGATCTACACTGTCGTAGATTTGAAACAACGTGCATGGTGAACATCTGAACAGACTGAGCCCAAGGGCTTGTTTCGTACAGATAGATCGTATGATTGATCTTACGATTGATTAGATTCAAAAAAAGTTATGCGCGATCTGTTATTAAATCTGTGCTTTAAACCAAGAGTAAGTGCCTATATGAAACAGACTTCCAGTTAGGATTGATATTGCGATCGATTCTCTGAGCTGCACTCTAAAAAAAAAAAAAAAAAAAAAAAAATAGAGCGTAAGATTAATCGTAACTCTTTACCAAACAGGCTCCAAGTCTCGGCCTTTACCTGAGACACGAGTGATGCGCTCTTCGGAGGACCCACGCGTTGAGATCCAGCATGCGATCGGCAAGACGCACAACTTCGTGACCGAGCTCGGGAACGATGTCGTATAAACCTTCCACACCGGCGCTGATTGACGTATCGATCATGGACGCTACGAGTAAGACGTCGATCTCGTTCAGCCAGAACGTCGGTACGTCGTTGAGGAGTTCATTGGCCTCCCGAAGATGGGCGATCACTGCTGTCGCGTTGCCTGAGGAACCCCCTCCCAACTGCGCAAAAGGAGGAGAACGATTTTTTTTTTTATCATCCACACATTTGCGTAAAGACATTGCGGAGCATACATGTACCTCGTTTGTTTTTAATATCTGCCCAGCTTTCATTTGCTATGTAGTCCCTGTTTCATTTACGGTTTGTAATAAAAATGAAGTGGAATGAAGATTTGAAATATAGTGAAACGTTCAATCAGGTATACAAGCGATTGTGATCACTAACCAAAGGGATAATTATAATTAATGAAACATTCCCAAAGGCAAGGGTTTATGGAAAGAATAAAGTTTTTCATTTCCTAAATCACGACTTTCACATCAAATGAAGATTTCTAGAGCCTTCTTATTAAGTCTGTCACTTTAGCAGACAAATACCGATAGCAGTAAACATGGCACAATGGATCACATACCAGATCGATGATCTCCTCGGCAATAGATTTCCGTATCTCGTCCAACATCCACGTGGTGTCCGAGCTCCAGCGGCAGATATCCGTCACTGGCTCGTCCCAGAATGCACCCTCATAGAAGAGCTTTCGCAGCCCTTTCCGTTCCGTCGGCGGTTTGCAGGGGCGGTAGGCCAGCATCTTTGGTGTAGGGGTGCTTGGGAGGTAATCCTCCAGCCACACCCCGTTGGGACAAGGGAGAAAGGCGTACTCCCCGGCAGGGGTGTAGTCCCACTCGAAGGTTCCCTTCAGGTCGGTCACATTTTGAGGCTTACATAAATCTACAAAACAATACATTACAACCCGAAAGCAAAGAAAAAAAAAGAGATGTTATTGTTATGAGTTAACGACAGTTTTGTTCCTTTTTTTTTTCATTCGTTCAGTTTGGATTGAGATTGAAATTGAAAAGAAATTGATATGAAAGGTGCGCTCTGTATTAAAATGGTCACCCTTCATCAAAATATCTTTTTGTTAACGTTCACGTACAGTAATGTGGGTACGGGTGGAAACATCATAGAGTGGTATGACATTTTAACCTTGATCTGATAATTTCTTATCTAGATCTCCTGAGAAAAAAAAAAAAGGAAGTGCACACTTTGCACTTTTACACAAAAGTGAATCTCCTACTGATCTTAAACCCTTCGACAATTTGTGAATATTGAATTTGACATTGTAAAGTTGATTTCAGGGATACTGAAAACAAGACAAAAGGAAGAAAGAAGAGTCAAGTAATTGCCATCATTAATTACAATATAATTGTTTTGCAAGTACATAATTGTATCATTGAATGATTTTGTTTTGTCCTGCCATTTTATATTTCATTCCGACTTCTTGCAACCATTCAACAATGAAGCATCTGCTAGCCAAATGACTTTGAACAATTATATAATTCGCTTTTAGGCCTCACCTACAACGTCATTACTATAGTAAAACTATTTCACAATGAGCACAATCATAGCTATATTTTTCTAACCACGGAAAGAAACATGTATTTAAGTCTAGTAAAATAATTGTCAAGGACTTATCTCGTACCCTAATACGATGAATATCAAACACTTCTAAATCACGTGTGAGCAACCACGTGCGCACCACAACATGTGACAGGACACAGAAGACCAACAATTCTTACATTAATCTTTAACAATGTTGGTAATTTGTCGGGAAACAATACGAGTCCATCCCATTTAAATTAATTTTTACATTTTTATATACAGTTTACATAAAGATTGATTGCCAGAAGTTTTGATATCAATTAAAGTAGTTGCATGTGTACTTGGAATAAGCTTTACCATTTTAGTGACATAAGCGTTCTAAATTTTCAACGGGTAATGACCTTTTCAGACAAAGAAAACGCAATGCCTGTTCCTGTTCCGTTCATATTCTGAGTTGCCTTCAATGATCTTTTTTTATTTGTTCACCTGTCTAAAAATACAACGTTATCACGTGAGTAATTCAAGGAATGACCAAAAATAAAATTAACAGTCATAGGGAGATGGACAGTTCTGCAGTGGGAGCCTATTTTCGGGGCCAATAATCTGAATGGCAAATACAGTACGTTGTATGCATGCACTTGTCATTGCTTGTCATTGTCAAATCTCTCATCATCTCCTATTGGGTCCACGAAGAGCTGATGGTGATTCTGTGTGTGTGTGTGTGCGTGTGTGCGTGTGTGTGTGCGTGTGTGTGTGTGTTGATATAGGGATGTGTTGTGCAAGAACTATAGAAGCGATGACTTCCTCCCACCCGTCTCACCCCCCCCCTTTTTTTTTCTTTTTTTTTCAGCAGCTGGATGCGCGGTGAAAAAGCAAAGCACTTTGGCATTTTCATTTTGCTTGTCTGCCCGATTTTAGTCGTCTTTCAGAACTGCCTGAATTTTTTTCTCTCTCAAATGAAAAATAAAGGACCACGATGACTAAAAGGAAACCAAACAAACAAAAATAAAAATGAATGGTCTCAGTTCCAAACACAGAGATGAACTATAGACCCTATCCTGTTGTGTGTGAGTGGGTGTGTGTGTGTTTTATGGGAGCTGTCGATTTCATGGGAAACGTGGCTCTAAGGATAACGATTACCCATTTATAGACATAAGCTTAAGTTTTTAAATAACCGCCGAGTGAAAAAAAAATCGCTGACGATAAGGTTTTGACTAAACCTGGATATTTGAAAGCCATGAAGCAAGTTGTCTTTGTCTAAATTCTCAATAAAATCAAAGCTTCCCGTAAAGAAAATTAGACAATGGAATGAACAACCTTTGAAATGCGCGCCTTAAGCTCTCCTGTGTCCTGTCTCTACCTACCTATCAATCTATCTATCTATTGTATCTATCTATCGATCTCTCAATCTATCTATCTGTCTGTCTATATATCTATCTATCTATCTTTATGTCTATCTATCTGTCTGTCTATATATCTATCTATCTATCTTTATGTCTATCTATCTAAATCTATCTATCTATAGATTTATCTAATCTTTATAAGTTTGAAAATACACGCATATGAATAAGATTTGACATGCTATGATTTCTAAGAAGCAGGCAAATTACAGGCTTCAAACGAATAATAAACATACAATGAGAACTTGAATACCTATTAGGCCTATAGTATTCATGAAAATTATGTTCAAAATGTTTTCGGTATTTTTAATGAAATTCTGAGAAATCAGCCCCCCCCCCCCTCCAAAAAAAAAATAAAATAAAATAAAACACAAACAAACAAACAAACAAACAAACAACAACAACAACAAACCGACAGGCTCGTTTTGAGTTGAATAAGGCAACCCTTTTCAAAAGTCTTCGCATCCCCCCCCCATCCCCCATTTTAAAAGCCGAAATTGTTTTTACATAGGTGGAAACCCGAATGATGTGAAGATCCTTGAGCGTCGGCCAAATGTACTGCGCTAATGATTAAAAGAAAAAAAAAATTTCCAGTTCATTACTTTCTCTCCTCTTTGTCATCTTTAGTATTTGATGAATATACTTGCTCTCAAACCTGACGCGTTTCCTAGATTCATTTGAACTCTTTCACCCATGCCTTTAGTGCCGATTAGCACAGAACCCCATAATTAGCACTCTAAGCACTGTCCAAAGTTCCTTGCACAGACTTAAAGAGTGAATAAAATGATACCTGGTTACTTTCAAAGCTGCATGCGATGATTAGTTATAATTTTGTTAAAAACGTCATCATTACTTCGTAGTGTCAATTTTGTTTCTACTGCAAATTTCCAACTGCAGATGCTTCTCAAACGGGAAACTTCTAATTTGGGAGATGTCAATATTTATGATTTTCAACCAAAAATATATGTCTACTTGGAGCTATCTGCAATCAGTATTCCACAATGACGACAAGCTGATGCAAAGTTTAAATGCAAACACATGTTGATAAAATCTTATGAATTTAAAATATTTGAGGTCAAAGTTGCCGAGAGGCAAAACAATGATTGATTAATATATTGATTAATAGATTAACAATATTGATTTTATGTGATAATTCTAATATCAATGCTGATGATGATGATAATAACAATAACAATAATAAAATTTTACCTTTTACCACCGCGTGCAGTATCATTGTTAAGGTTTTAATTTTCTCTATTATTTTTGAAGATGACCTTACCTTCATAAATTCAAAAAAATATCGATTATCTGCTTTCAAATTCAGATTCTTCAGTTGTTATCACTGCATGGAAGCATAATACTCTCAAAGCAATATAACTGCTTTGATTTCAAGATGGCACCAAAAAAAAAAAAAGGTTAATAAAGAGATGGTTGATAGTAAGATTGATAATTACCTCTATTTAGGATTTGTGTGTGCGTGTACGTGTTTGTGTGTCTTGCAAATTATTAGAGGAACAAATTTAGCTCCTTAAGAACGGCTAATTTGATGCGCAAATAGATAAGGCTTGTGGCGGAGCGGTGGAAAATGATGTACACTCTTAGTGCGTAGGCTGACCGCTAGCAATAACTTATTACACCCTGTGGAAAACAAGAGGGACCAAAGTTATCTTCGAGGTACATAGATTAAGCCTATATTTAGAACGATCTTATCACAAAACTCATTTAATCAACTGGTTATGTTTTGACTGGTTTTAAATTCATGAAACGTCGGTAGTCTTCGCCACAAATGGATATTCACAATAATAATAAAAAAAACAAGTAAAAAACAACAACTGATAATCAAAGCAGCACCTCAAATGTATCATTGATGGTAACAAGACACAGCCCTAGAGATGATATTTTAGGAGGATGTACACATTGCATAATCGGATAGGATGTTGCTATGCCATGTAGGACGTCGGGCAAGCATGGCAATTCCGTTTAAAAAAATGTATTCAATGAATTTGACTGAGCAAAAACAAGTCAACACGAGTGCGTGTCATAGGAAAAACTATATGAAATATGCCGGTCTAACGACGTACAAGAAGTAGCCTGAAACCCAGTCATCTAGTTATCTGAATATAACATAATCTTCGGTAACAGCCTGGTTAAGATTCAGGCACTGGATTTCTAAATTTATACCATATCATTGTTTCCTTGACTCCTCATTAAATTCATTGAAAGGCAAACATCCTTCGTACAACCGCATTGAACAGATATTGCTTTATTCAAATCTGCGAAACAGCTATTAATTAACTATCTGGAAGGAGACCACTTTAGTGTTTAAGGACCTTTCCGAAGCTTACTGTCCACTTTCCATTGTTTTCAGCTTAAAGATTGACTGCTTTCAGTCATATCTGTTAAACTGAAATCAGTACGCTGCATAGCTGTTATTACCTCATCACTCAGGGTTCAATTCTCCGACCAATATATATACTGTTTTGAACTGTCGGCTATAATGGTCATCATCATTTTCTTCTTCTCGACTGGGACAATCAACCTGGTTGATACCGTTTGCTGAATAATATTGCTAGTCACCTGGATTGAATGGGGGGGGGGGGTCGGCATCATTAGTCCGTTTTCTTGGGAGTAATAGCATTTTGCATGCTTATACCATGACATTCATCTTTCTCTATATGCCAGTGGCATATTTCTTCTGTTCATAATTTCACAAATGTTTGCATTTGGAAGTTTTAATAATTCATGCTTTAAAAAGACGGTGTGAAACAGGACTTTGTCTGTAAAGATAGCTTCAGATCCTTTAATAGTTTAACGATTCTGTCAATTTTCTCATTTTATATCGATAACGTTTTATAACTAACTGTAATTAAACACTGATTTAATAAATTCTTCGACGTATGCATTGTCCACTTCTAAAATTGTCTGTCGTTACAATTGCAAATTTCATGTAAAAATTCACTGTTATCTTCTGGGAATGTACGACCTTGATACGTAGAATGATTCTATACATAGTAGAGTCCTAATATTCCACGTATATATTCATTTCCTTATTTGTTGGTATTTCACAATTAATTTTGCACATTCAATTCTTAATAAGTTTATAATTCACTTGTGAAATGTGGAATAAGGGAAAATGAAGCAAACAAATAAGCAAACAAGCAGCTGATAAGAGTACTCTATTAAAGTTGGAAGGGCGTTATTGACATGCAGCGTCTATATTGAATATTAAATGGGTTGAAACCTATAATTTTTGTGACATATCTGACACTGCAACTTTATCTCGGCGAACACGTATTCTTGCCACTCACAAATATCGATATCTTTACAAAAGAAGGTAAGACGTATTGATAAGATCTTATTACACTGTAGTCCACGTCATCAATTTCACCGTTAGATTGTCTTGTAACACTGGCTTTATTCTTACGTAATACATTGGAAGGATATTGTGAAACAATCTAAAATTTGCAGTTATCTTTTTATCTGAATCTGATAACAGATAAGAGAGTACAATATATAGACACTTCTGAATTAATACTTATAGTTTGTGTGAAAACACCAGCTTTATTGTCATCTACTTTCCCTTTTTACTTGTATCTCTTTGTAAAGCACTGCTTAGCGTTAAAATAAGGATACAGTGTCTTACCGGAGGGTACTGCATAGGACTGGTACCAATGGAATTTAAATCAAGGCACCTCAAGACCTAGTGGCTGATGATTTTGTCCAGTAAGCAACAACAGCCAAAACAAGCCCCTCATGCGAAAAAATTAGCTGTTCCAAGTGCAGTAGTTTGTACATGCTTTCAATGATCACAAAACACTTGTACGTATTCGTATACCTCCTTTTTTATTTCAAAACCCAGACAATTATTTTAACTCTTAGCATGCTTACTCATTTCTTCTTCAATTGAATTTTACTTATACAGCTTGAACATTATTCCGAACTGTAATACTCCGACTTTTACAACTAAAGATTGCAGAAGGCTACATGTATAAAAAGAAATATTTACGATTATCAAAATCTGGCCTACATAAAAGGCGAGGTTTGTTTTTCAGATGAACACCATTACATCATGAGAGAGCAGAGGTAAAACATCTTAATGTTTATTTTGGAGAGCCTGTATTAGGCTATAATTTGTTTTATACATCTTTTTTACAACTGGAGTCAAAAGGGGCCTGAGCTTTCGATCCTAGCAGAATCTTCGTCAGAGGCAAAATGACAAACATGCAGGGAAAGCAATCACATATAAGGACTTCACACAACAAGAACAGACAGGGACAAGCTGGGTACACAGAACAAAGAAAACAAAGGAGAGGGTGGGAGGTCATGGGCAAGGAGCCCAACAGGTAAAGGGAGGGGGATTAAAGCAGGAGGGTGGACAGACAAAAGGCAGAGGAGAGGGGACAGACAAAAGGCAGAGGGGGGTCAGTGATGATCATGAGGATCAAGGAGGCAACCAATGAAGGAAAAGGATGAATAGGGAGGCAACATCAAAGAAGATAGGGAACACCAGAGGGATAAAGAAAGGGAAAGAGTGAAAAAAGCAACAGTAAAAGGAAGGGAGTGGGGGGGGGGGGGCTGGGCAAACAGTGAGCCCTGAAAGGTGTACCAGGAGGAGGCAACAAAGGGAAGAAATCAAACATATCAAAGTGTATACATATACACACAGTAATAATAAAGACAATGAAATAACAGTAATGAAAAAGATATTGATAAAAGAAATAAAATAAAGCACATATGAAAAACTGGGGGAGAGAAAATTGTATACATTGTATGTAGATAAGCAGGCAAGGCAAAATAAGCACAAGTAGTGTAAACAAACAAAACCAAGTGTGTGTGTGTAGGTAGAAAAAGGCTGTATAAAAGAGACTCGGACTAGAGGAAGGAATCAATTGGGAATAAAAGGGTCTGCAAATGGAAAAAAGCACAAAGAAAGGACAAAATGAAATTGAAAAATGAAAAAGCGAATGATTATAATAATTAAAAAAAATTTTAACTGTTTTATTGCTTTGTTCCAGTTCAGTCTCCTTCCTTGCCCTGTTTCCCTCCCACTTCTCGACTTGTAGTATCTTTATTTCTACAGTGTTGTATTTGCTCGTAACGTATTTCTTACTTTCTTTTCAGGTGTTTGTCTCCGTCCCTGTAATTTTTCTCTTCAGTTCCGTGCCTTTGTCTCTGAGCTTGTCTCATCTCCCTCTATCTTTTCTCTCCACTCACTTTTCTGCTTAGCACAGGTTGGCCTGTACATTGACCGACTGTACTTACCCTTTTTTCCTTTGGTTTATTCGCCCTACAGGTCTATCTTGTTTCCTTTTTTGAATTTCCCTCTATTCTGACAGGTTATGTATTTCTCCTTCCCTTGTTTGGCTATCATTGTTCTTCTCTGTCCTCTGCCTACCATGGCTAACCATCTATCTCTTTTTCATCAACTGAGGAAAGCCAAGCTCAAGGCCCTCAGATTCTCATTTCACCAGGATAATTACAGATTCTACTCCCTCAACCGCATGATACCCACAGGCCTCCAACTCCACTGCACTCCGGCTCTTGGAACACTCTCGCCTGAACTACGGAAACGCTGGAACCAGACTCTACGTGGAGCTTCCATCCGCTTGATTAACATTCTTTCCGAACAGTGTGCCGCCTCTCTCACTTCCTCTTCAGCTGACATCGACAGACTGGAAAGTGAACTTCGCTCTTGCTGCACCGACACCCAGTGGCTCAAATACAATGATGAAATTGAATCTTGTCTCTCAAAACATGTGTCTGACCTCACTGCTCGCAGGAACAAGAAAATAGGCAACCTCGAGAAGAAACGTCAACGGTCTAACAGATTCAGGCGACACACCACATCCACTGATGTATCCTCCACTTCTGTCGTTAACCTTTCTTCTTCTCCCCTTTCTCAAGCAGAAACGTCTCTTCTCTCAAAAGGTCTCAAGTTTTGCCCCACTCCACCCAAGGTCGATCAGATAGCACTCAGCCAAGACCTCTCTTCTTTCTACCGCAGGTTACGCCTCAAAGAGTTTTTTCTCGATGAACCCCCTTCTGCTCCTGAGCCCTTTCATCCAAAAAGCTCATGGATTCCCCCCAAGAATAGAGTTCCCTCCCTGGAAACGTACATCGAAGCTGTCTCATCTCAAGTCCACTCCGCAGATACCCTCGACATTGCATCACATGACAATCTCCCTAAGGAAGAACGCCAGGCTCTCTCATCTCTCAAAAACAGGTCGGACATCATCAAGCCCGCAGACAAAGGATCAGCTGTTGTAGTAATGGACCGCCAGCAGTACATCGATGAAGCCATGAAACATCTCCGCAATCCTTCCCACTACACACTTCTTGACTTTGATCCCACAGATAATTTCTCCCAACAGATCCAGTCGACACTCGATGACATGAAGGAACATGAACACCTCACCAAGAAGGCTCACAAATTTCTCTCCCCCATTAATGCCAAACCTGCCCGATTTTATCTCCTCCCCAAGATCCACAAACCTGGCAATCCTGGTCGTCCCATCCTCTCTGGAAATGGTTCCCCAACAGAGAACATTTCCCTCTTTGTTGATCACCACATTAAACCTCTTGTCTCGCTCGCACCCTCCTACATTCATGACACACCAGACTTTCTCAGGAAGCTCGATGACATCAAGGACCAGATACCTGAGACAGCAGTCATCGGTACTTTCGACGTCTCCTCTCTCTACACCAATATTCCCCATGATGAAGGCATTCTAGCCTCCTGTGAGGCTTTGACATGCAGCGGCCATTCCAACCCCCCCCCCCCATATCTGACATCAAATCCCTCATGTCACATGTACTGACGAAAAACAACTTCACATTCATGGACAAGCACTACCTACAGGTATCTGGCACAGCAATGGGTACCCGGATGGCTCCTTCCTTCGCCTGTCTCTTCATGACCAAGCTAGAGCAGCAGATGTTAGATTCAGCCCCCTGTCGTCCATGGATTTGGTGGCGCTACATCGATGACGTTTTCTTCATCTGGACCAGGGAGGAAGAAAGCCTCCACACTTTCATTGACTACATCAATTCTTTCCACAGAACCATCAAATTCACTTCCGACTTCTCCCAAGAAGAAACCAACTTCCTTGATGTCACCGTTAGGAAGGAGTCTAACCATGTCACCACCACTCTCTACACTAAACCCACAGATACCCATCAGTACCTTCACTCAGCCAGCTGCCATCCCCGCCACTGCAAAACCAGTATCCCTTACAGTCAAGCCCTCAGACTTCGCCGTATCTGCTCTGAGGATTCGGAGTTTTCTTTCCATGCCAGGAACCTGAAGAGACATCTCGCAGCCAGGGGCTACGGTACCAGGAGAGTTCAACAAGCCATCAACAAAGTTCGTTCTCTCCCCAGATCTGAAGTTCTCAAACCGAAAACAAACAAGCAGGACATCACTGACAGAATACCCCTCGTGACCACTTTCCATCCCAATCTACCCTCTCTCCACAATATCCTTCGTGATAATCACCATATCCTTCACACCTCTGATCGTCTCTTGCAGGCCGTCCCAGATACTCCAATCCTGGCATACCGGCGCCCCCACAACCTCAAGGATCTCATCGTCCGTGCTGAAGTACCCTCCCTCACTGACAATTCTTCTCCTTTACAGCATGGCACATTCAAATGTTCAGCCAGTAGGTGCATCATTTGTAGCATACACATCCATGAGAGTGACTCTTTCACCAGCAACTCTACCGGCCTCTCTCACCACACAAAGGGAAACATCACTTGTACTACCACTAATGTCGTGTATCTCATCACTTGCAGAGTTTGTAGAATCCAGTATGTTGGGGAAACCAAGACAACACTCAAAAGACGCTTCTACGGACACAGATCTACTGCCAACACAGCCAAGCTCGACACTCCAGTGGGCCACCATTTCAATCTACCCGATCATTCCATCACTGATATGACTCTACAGGGCATTGAATCTTTAGGCACTCGTCCAGACACAGTCAGAACCAGCAGAGAGAAGCTCTGGATGAGACGACTTCACACCATCCAACCCCATGGCCTCAACATCCAGGAGGGAAATGACTAACCACCTTTATTATATATATATATATATGTATATATATATATATATATACATAATTTTTTTTTTAATTATTATAATCATTCGCTTTTTCATTTTTCAATTTCATTTTGTCCTTTCTTTGTGCTTTTTTTCCATTTGCAGACCCTTTTATTCCCAATTGATTCCTTCCTCTAGTCCGAGTCTCTTTTATACAGCCTTTTTCTACCTACACACACACACACTTGGTTTTGTTTGTTTACACTACTTGTGCTTATTTTGCCTTGCCTGCTTATCTACATACAATGTATACAATTTTCTCTCCCCCAGTTTTTCATATGTGCTTTATTTTATTTCTTTTATCAATATCTTTTTCATTACTGTTATTTCATTGTCTTTATTATTACTGTGTGTATATGTATACACTTTGATATGTTTGATTTCTTCCCTTTGTTGCCTCCTCCTGGTACACCTTTCAGGGCTCACTGTTTGCACAGCCCCCCCCCCCCCCCACTCCCTTCCTTTTACTGTTGCTTTTTTCACTCTTTCCCTTTCTTTATCCCTCTGGTGTTCCCTATCTTCTTTGATGTTGCCTCCCTATTCATCCTTTTCCTTCATTGGTTGCCTCCTTGATCCTCATGATCATCACTGACCCCCCTCTGCCTTTTGTCTGTCCCCTCTCCTCTGCCTTTTGTCTGTCTACCCTCCTGCTTTAATCCCCCTCCCTTTACCTGTTGGGCTCCTTGCCCATGACCTCCCACCCTCTCCTTTGTTTTCTTTGTTCTGTGTACCCAGCTTGTCCCTGTCTGTTCTTGTTGTGTGAAGTCCTTATATGTGATTGCTTTCCCTGCATGTTTGTCATTTTGCCTCTGACGAAGATTCTCCTAGGATCGAAAGCTCAGGCCCCTTTTGACTCCATTTTACTCCATTGGCTCACCTTTATTGGATAAGCAGTTTTCAGCAGCCTCTTTTGCTACTTTTTTACAACTGTAACGATTCAACGGAGAACATTGCTATATGAGATATATCATTTTTATATTTACTTCTTGTAATTCAGTGTTAACGATATGGTTTCTTACCCTGCATACTTAAAGGTAATGAAATAACAATCTTTAACATTTATTCGCCAGTGCAATCCTGGTAAAGGATTGTGATAGAATGTGAATCATAAGAGATATCCGGAAATTGATATTTAAGAGTTGTTTATCATCATGAATGATATGAATGATATACGTATTCTAAGAAGTCTTAAACTAATTGAATAGCAAATTAGTTATTCTATTCTGCGTCCTGACTTCTGTACAAGCCATTAGCCTTTTAACAGGTATTGTTGAGCAAAGTAATAGTAAAGATGGCAAAGACGCCACTATCATAATTGTTTTGCGAATATACAACTTCGATACTTTCTCGTTTGCGAAAATTGATCAGCAACAACCAGAAATCCTGTTTCACAGTTTCTCGTCTTTTGAAGAGATAGAAATGATTATAAGTTAATGATATTGCAGGAAACTTATTTTCTTTAATTTGGTCTGGAAAGTTTTAAAGGAATTCTAATATTAGCAAGATACCGGTGAAAATTGAGCAGAATCTGACAACAAATTAGCCGTAAAAAGGGGTTGATGAAATATCTAATCACTTCATTTCTTGTGTTTAATTTCCAACAAAGATGCAATTGCAATAGGACATTAAATACATGCACGAATTACATAAAATCAGTACAAGATAGTTATCAAGGAAAATAATGCAAACTGGAAATTTAAAGCAACAGACATGACAGATACGACTTTTATGACAAATACCAAATTAAAATGGTTGGAAATGGAGGGGACAGTACTGCTTAAGGGCGTGGCTGTATAGTTTACAGTCTTCTAATCCCGAACAACTAAATTCTGAACTAACATAACTATAAGAAAATCACGCATACACAAACACACACACAAACACGACACTGCGCAAGGCAGCTCTCTTGTAAAAGAAGAAAAAATAAACTATTATCTAATCGCGTACGGTTGTCATTGCCTTCGTCACGTCATGACGTTGCCTTTCAAGAGTAGTCGTCATTTAAGTCAACTATTTATGTCTCTGGACTTGTGTCGTGTTTTGTTTCGTAAACACCATCTGTTTTGGTTTTTCAATCTAAAACATCATCATAACAGCGCATCAGGGGCGGATCGAGGAATTCCGTAAAGAAGGGGCGCCTTTACAAAATTAATTGTATAGTCCGTTATATGCATTGACGAAGAGAGTCAGAAAGCGGGATCCTTTTTGTGTCGAACAGAAAAATAAGTTTATGCACGAGATATCATAGTCACGTGACTGAACAGAATTTTCCAGTTTGAGTGCATTCCCGTGTTGTCGGATTGTATTGTAGATGGCACTGAAGTGGAAGCGTTTTCCCTAAAATCAATTCCATTACTTCTATATGCGTTCACTTTATTCTAATGAAGCCAGCGTGAAGTTACATTTTTTTCCCCACAAGCAGGCGAAGGTCATTTAAAAATAAATGACTTCCCAGAGAAAGTGATATGGAAATGATATCTTGCTGCGTATTCCTTTATTGGGACTTATTATTCAAATTAAAATTCATTTTTTTTTTCATTTCCACAAAAAGTAATAAAAAGCAATATACACAGCGATTACGAGTTCATATCTTAAATAACTTTGCATCATATAAGGTTCAACAAAACATTGATACAATTAGTACCAACTTTGTTTTAGATAAATACACAAGTCACAAGTAAGAAATACAATTCAATTTATTAACTCTATTTGGAAAAGAGAAATTCACAATTCTAAATCACCGGAGACTATTCTTTGTTACGAAGCACAATCCTATATATCATTCTATATCTGTTTTTCTTTGTGATTTGACGCTCCACGGGTATTTGCACGATTATCTAAGCACAGTTCGGGGTCTCGGGTAGTCTAACACCAGAGGTATAAAGATAAGGGCTAGTTGTTGCACCGGTATGCTAGCTTATAGGGTCTACATACCAATATCAATTCCATCATGCAAAACTTGAAAAATCTTCCCCGAAATTAGGTGCATCTTGACACAAAGTGAAAAGGGAGGAAGGGGAGGCGGTGCTAAGAAAAACAAACAAACAACAAAACAAAACACACACACACACACACACCAAACAAGAAATTGACATCAACAATATAATCGTTTAATTCTTGACGTTAAACATATCAATAAAATTATATGACTACTAATGTAAATAATTATTGCTGTTATAAGGACGGTTGTACTGTAGTGTATGTCTTGATCAACATGTTATGTGAAAAAAATGGGTGGGTAGGCTACTCACCTAGTCTGCACTCCTGCGGAAGCCCCTCGTTTTGTTCCTGAAGATCCCGTATGTCATCGGGGTCTCCGAGGGGTGGCAGGTCCTCTTCGAATCGGCTGAGATTCACGTTGTTCAGCCACTGCGACACGTTGAGACCGACAATGAAGCGAAGCCTGTCCATCCCGATCAGCGTTTCGATCGTCTCGTCGGCGACTGTCGCTCGATCATGACGGCGCTGCCCCATCGGTTGGCGGTCATTCGCCCCCTTGCAACACTGGGTATTGGAGTTGCAAGCCACGGCGAATTGCAGAAAGAAGATCAGTGCGATGAGAACAGCCTTCGCTCTGTGCCGCCGACAACTTTGGGAAAACACTTTCGCTTTTCTCCTTTCATCTTGGAGTCCAATCGCACAAAAGTTTGATATGTCCGCGGGAACAATAATTTGAGACCTCATGATATTTCTTATTTTCGTATTACGAATGAAAGCTAATCGTTAGCTGATCAACCTACAACGGTATTTAAGTTTTTCTTTCTTTTTTTTTTAAATCTTTGTTTTTACTCTGTGCGTCCGTTGATGCGACCTAAGTAAAAGTAACTCTCAGTGGTACAAAATTGACAGATTGGACTCTGTTAGACGATGGACAGACAAAACGCTTGTAAGTTATAATCCTTGCTAGAATTTTGGTGGCAGATACTGATGAGTGAACCAGACGTCAGTGAGCTCCAACAAAAGTTCATCTACCAGCTTTAAGAGTATACAGGTATAAGAGAATGCTTTTTGTGGTAAATAAATAATACTTTGCATTGCATACATTCAGCCAAATATGGGTTCACACTTTTCACCTTCGCCGTTCTGTGAGAGAAAAAAAAAGTCTCGATGCAATATTCAATATCCAAGAGTTTCTATTCGCAGCATCAGCTGAGTCAATAAATCACGTGTAGAACACAGATCACTTAGTCAGCCTACAGGTACTCGTTCATTAATCACTACCGCTAACGTTGTTGCCCTGTCCGTCTGTTGGATATCCTTCTATCTCGCGTCGTCGGAACAGAAGTGCACTAAGTTGTTGATGTCACCTTTAATGGATTATGTTACGTCAGGATGCAGACTTCGTAGTTATATTTCCCCTCGTCAGACTGCCATCAACCGAACAACTTGTCTTCATGAGAAATAATACACCATAAGAGGCTTTTTACCATTCTGAAGAAATCAGAATCCTAAACTCCTTTGCGACACTCAACTGGTACTCAGCGGGCTAAGTGCGCGCACTGTGCACTCTGATGTTATCTAAATGTACTTAGTTAATGGTTAGCAACACTTGAAGATTTAAAGCAAATACCATAATCTTTTTCTGTGGTCTTTCCCCCCAATAGCACGTTTCTGTGATATGGTAGCACGAACTCAGTGATTTATTTGAGCTGTATTCTCAAAGTCGGCCGTGTTCCCTCGTAGTTTTTGTAATTTCTTTTTAATAATTTTATCATGTAACAAATGTTTACCAGTAGTTGTAGAAAGGGCGAAATGGACGGAGGGCTGGTGGAACTGATGCAGTCGGTAACCATGGCTACGTTTTGGTTCATAATTGCCATGATGTTTTGTATCGGGGATTTAGGGCAGGTTGCTGAAGATGATGGTGATGATGATGCTACTGCAAGTGATGTTCGACCTATACAGTGAAACCCAAACCCCGTTATAAGGAGGTCCGTGGGACCGGCGATATTACCTCGTTATAAGCGGTTCCTCGTTATAACCGAACTCGTTATAACGGGGTTTCACTGTACTTTTGTAACACGGACGGTGGTAGTTGTGGTGGTAGTGGTGGTAATGGTGAATGTTGGCGTAGCGGGGTGGAGGTGGCGACACTGGTAATGAAGATGATATTGGTGACCAAGATATACCCATGACTTTGAGAAGTCTTTCATTCTTGTCTGTTCTATTCATTTATCTATTCAATTAATTAATTGATTGATTTATCTATTTATTTATCTATCTATCGATCCAGCAATGTATGTATATTATATCTTATGTTCATTTCTATTTTTATTTCATTTCTTATTTATTTTCTTTTCAAGGGGGGGGGGGGTAGCAACCGACCTGATGTGTGCAACAGTACAGTTACTGGCATTCCTGGTTTGGACATACGCTAGGAGTTTGCCTTGGACTTTGTGGGGGCCAATATACACCCCAAAAATGCCCATGAATGGTAAGATAGCAACATTACGTGAAGCATTCCATGGACAAAGTCCAACTGGTTTCCAGCTACAGGAAACAAAGAAAGACTGAGAGAGAGAGAGAGAGAGAGAAAGAGGGAGATGGGGGGGGGGGGAGAAATGGAGAAGGGGCGGGGATGGGGTGGAATACTGTAACATGTGTTCAGGGCTAAGAATTCAGGGCCATTTACTCGATTTCCATCATGTTTTTTTTTTTTTCTCAGTTTATTAGTTTTAGTTGAAAAAAATAGAGAAGCCCGCCATATAATGAATGATGGAATCACGCAAGTGTGCGTGTGTTTATATAATATGGGTAACATAAACAATCACTCTCCCTAGGCACAGTTTTTACGATTTTTTTTTTTCTATGACAACATTAAACTGTACATACATCATCATGGTCAAAATGGTGACACAACGTTTTGCTCCTGCACTCCGGTCTTATTTTCGCCAAGACCTTACGATTAGAGTTGTGATAGGGATTTAGGTTTAGCTTGATATCAGGATTAAGATTATGTTTGAGGGTGAAATTAATGTTTGGATTAGCATGCAGATATTTCATGTGAACAATTATTGTTGCAGGAGCAATATATGTCATGGAACTGGTCATAATACAGCATGTAAAGTTGTTGTAATCAACTGCACCTGGCATGCCATCTTTGTTGCAAGTCAAATTCACCTTTTCAATAAGCACCTACATAATCAGCTCTCAATAACCTCCTGGGCTGTAGCTCACAGTATCTTTTCATCTGTTTCAGTTGATTTCTTTCACTCAACCAACGAACTGCAGTCAGCCTGCTTCGGTGGATACAACGAGTGCCACAGTCCAACAAAAAGGTCATGATGACACAATAGGCATGGCTCGACACTAACTTTTTTGTTTGGTGGCCCGATGGGGCCACCAAAATCCTAAATTTCAAATTTTTGGTGGCCCGAGAGAAAAATGTGGTGTCCCGGAAAAAAAAAACACAATAAAAAACATTAAAAGTCCTTTTTTATGAGTCAAATATTTAAGATTTATGATAGTAAGAATTAGAAGTTGGACATATCTACTCATAAATAAACTTCAACAAACTTGCAACACTCACTCTCAGGCATTCATTCAGTCCTTTTCATCCATCCTTTGAACAAATTTAACTGCTAAAAAGTTACGAATTTATTGACATACTTTTCAAAAAATGTTGGTGGCCAATGTTGGTGGCCCGAGGCGGGCCACCAAATTTGCCCTTTCTTGAAATGTGGTGGCCCGACTTTCATTTTTGGTGGCCCCGGGCCACCGGGCCACCGTTAGTGTCGAGCCCTGCAATAGGGACTACGGGAATTACGTAATCTATATTCAATAGAAGTTACATTCCAGACATTTGCACCCAAGAATCAGCAAAAAAGATACTCCAGTCCATTGGATGTGCCAACTAGCAAAAATAAACAAAAAATAAACAAAAAACAAACCCAACCAAACCAATCAAACACCCCCCCCCAAAAAAAAACAACCAACAACCAAAAACAACAACACTGTAATGGTTAAAAGTATACCCACCACAAACTTCATGTTTCTAGGTTTTTTTTCAAACTTCCCCAATTAGATACAGTTATGAATCGTGTTCCATTTGAATAGGATTTATGTGCTTACAGACTTGAAGTCTGCTGGATTATAGGTCGCAGTATGAAAGTGTTAAATTCCATTACCTCATTTCACTGTACAAGCGCGCCGGAACACTTCTGGGTTTTTTTTTTTTTTTTTTTGGGGGGGGGGGGGGGGGGGCAAAATCTCGACGGGGGCACATTATGTGACGATGTGAGATCCTCGGCGCGGGAGCGAAGCGAGCGAGCGGGGGGGGGGGGGGGGGGTGGAAAGGGGATATCCCCTCCTACATACACACACACACACACACACACACACACTGTAGGGAGCTTTTGTAAAACAGAGTCGCGTTTATAGACCATTTAAAAGAAAAAAATAAGGAATTAAACATAGTAAAAAATAATCAGTGCGAAGGATTATGATTATTACATACGGGAGTACATAATAATGTGATGGTGTGAGATCCTCGGCGAGGGAGCGAAGCGACCGAGCGGGGGAGGGTGTGGGAGGGGGAAAACCCCCTCCCACGGTAGGGACTTTTTGTAAAAACAGAGTATAAAAGTCGCGTTTATAGAGCATTTAAAAGCAAATTTCTAGGGAATTAACATGTTGAAAAAATCAGTTGGAAGGACTATGATCATAACATATGGGAGTACATAATAATGTGATGGTGTGAGATCCTCGGTGAGGGAGCGAAGCGACCGAGCGAGGGGAGGGTGTGGGAGGGGGATACCCCCTCCCACGGTAGGGACTTTTTGTAAAAACAGAGTATAAAAGTCGCTTTTATAGAGCATTGGGAGGAATTAAACATAGTGAAAGGAATCACTGCGAAGGACTATGATAATAACTTATGAAAACTTTTCATTTTACTATAAGTACGGGCAGAACGAGCGAGCCACTTTCACTTTGCCATTTATCTGAAATGTACTCATTAAAAGCTTGAACGTGATCGCATCGTTCGAACAATAAAAATATTCTTATACTGCTGGAAAGCAAAGAAGAAAATGAAAAATGTAAGGTTTACTAAAGGTATGTTTCAGCGGGCACACTCGAGGACATGAGGCTACCACCTATACACTTTATTCATAATTAAGTTACTATTAGTGTATAGATACAATAATGTATGTTGTTAGTGTATTATAATTTTGCATTTTGCATTTTCAGTCATGAAATTACAACATTTGGACAAGAAATATGCCTTTATTGTTCATTTTGGTCTTTAAATAAGTGATTAATTATTTGTTACAGGGGGCACTTTGGGGGGGCAAAAACTCGTTTTGCCCCCCCCCAACATTTTGTTTGGGGGGGGCAAGTAACACCGCCCCCCCCCCCCCCCCCCCCCCCCAGCTTCCGGTGCCCTTGTCACTGTATATCATAATGATGATGATGATGATGATGACGATGCTGATGGTGATGAAGGTGCTTATCATCATCGTCACTTTTATGATCATCACTATAAAGCATGCTGACACTGATTTACATCCCTCCTTTCTCACCCACATGTTACTGAGAACCAAGAAAGTGTAGTGAGAACAGCTACACTGGTGATTACTGATAAGGTCAAAATTCTGTGTAGAAGTTTTGAAGCTCTCACCTAGTGCCATCACATAAAGCAAACGGAATCGAAATCGGGTTAGAAATGGCGAAGGAGTCGCATTTTGTAGCAAAATTTACAATACAGGTCAAAAATCAAGGTCAAAGGTCAAAGAAGTCAAAGGTCAAAATTCTGTATAGAAGTTTTGAAGCCCTCACCTAGTGCCATCACATAAAGCAAACGGAATCGAAATCGGGTTAGAAATGGCGAAGGAGTAGCATTTTGTAGCAAAATGTACAACACAGGTCAAAAATCAAGGTCAAAGGTCAAAGAAGTCAAAGGTCAAAATTCTGTGTCGAAGTTTGAAGCCCTCACCTAGTGCCATCACATAAAGAAAACGGAATCGAAATCGGGTTAGAAATGGCGAAGGAGTAGCATTTTGTAGCAAAATGTACAATATAGGTCAAAGGTCATGGTCAAAGGTCACAACTGAAATTCTGTGTAGAAGTTTCAAAGCTCCCATGTAGTGCTATCATATAAAGTAAACAGAATCAAAATTGGCTCATAAATGACAGAGAAGTAGCAAATTGAACATTTTGATCACACACGGACGCACACACACACGGACACACACACACACACGCACACACGGACACACACGTACGGAGCCCGTTTCACAGTCCCCTGCTCAAACTCGTTCGGCGGGGACAATAAATGTGCATTGTAAATCATAGGTGAGATATTTGAATCAATACTGTGTCTAAAGGGCTTTTAGCCCTTTCACTAGTTTCAGACCTGCAAATGAATGCATGTTCAAAATGCAAAAAACAACCAAAAACAATCAAACAAACAAACATTACTATGTATCATGTCTTATTTTGTACTTGCACAAAAGTATTAAATCCAAAGAAGTCTTCTTATAAAGATAAGTTTATTTCAGTACATTGTACATAAAATACACATCTGATTGATTCAGCCGAGATATCAAATCCCTGTGCTCCAAACCCTGATACATCGTTCGGAACTACAGTCAACCTTACGTACAAATAAGTCGAATCTACTGTATTTGGACTGAAGAAATGGCTTTGACTTAGGAGAAAATTTGACTTGTGAGGGATTAAAATCATCAGAGCATAAAGAGAAGAGGATGTTTGACTTAGGTCAGGGCTCCACACTAACTTTTATTTTTGGTGGCCCAAAGGCAAACATCCGACCTTTTTTGGTGGCCCGCTCAGGCTACCAAATTCTTCATTTCTAAAATTTTGGTGGCCCGACGTGTGTTTTTGGTGGCCCCGGGCCACCGGGCCACCGTTAGTGTCAAGCCCTGACTTAGGTGATTATTTGACTTCAATATGCAAGGTCGACTGAAGTAAGGTTGACTGGAGTTCCTCTCTGAGTTAGATACTATCCCTTGGAACATGACTAGTTTGTTGATTTATAATGAGTTTCTTGAATTCATGAGTGTTATTTCATATTCACACTTCTCAGTCTCCTGTAATTTACTTTCTAATTCAGAAAGTATTACCTATAGGCAAGCAAACGAATCATAGATAATGGAAATCACAGTGTTTGATGTCAAAAATGTTCTACAACTGCAGTTGTTGTGGAACAATACAGAAAACCTCACTTGAGTCGGCATCGGACACCATGTTAAATTGACAAATCCCATAAGTCAACGTATGAATCATTCACAAGAGTTTTACAACTGTATGTTACTTCTTAAAGGAAGGAACTTTTGTGTAAGTCAACCTTCACAAGTCGACTCTTTGTACATATCAATATGATTTTGTGGTCCCACTAAAGGAAATCCTTTGATGTCTCTTGGCAAATAATAATGGTATGTGCAGGTTCCTTGTTTAGCTGTTACTGATGACTGCTCCAGGCTTAAATTCAAACTGGAGTGTGTGTGTGTGTGTGTGGATGGGGGATTCCCCCATAAGTTTTTTGTTTGTTTTGTTTTGTTTTGTTAGTCTTTGTCTCTCTTCATTCCAGCAGCAGTGACAATGATGTTTAATAAATGATAATAATAACAATAAAAAAAAATATTGTTGACCAGGAGAGAGGGCATTGTTGAAGTGATTCCAATGAGTGTTGCAATCAAGACATTTGGAAGGGATGTTTACGTGTAGCTAATCATATATGTCAGCTCATTGATAAAGTTTATGTAAGTGTTATAATGGTTATGTAAGTGTTTATGTTAAGTTGACACCTGCATATAGATTGACACATTTTCTTGTGTCCCAGGTACAGCTGACTTAAGTGAACGATCTAAGCTTACTGTATGCTAATGCGTTACAACTGTTTGAAATGAGGTAACCATGTGTGATGCATACAAAGTGTCAGAAAGACCCCAAGGGTCAGAGTTTACCCACTTGTACCATCTTCCACAGGCTTTTCCAGGTTCTATGCTAGCACAGCTGGGAGGACTGGCCTAAATCAAAGCAGGCGTCTCACTGAAAGATGTCACATTTACCAACATCGAGCCTTAAGAAATGCCAGGCTGACTTGATCCAAAGTCCTGCGACATATGCAGTCTCCCTTGGCAAGCACAGTGCTCTACAATACCACCAAATCTTGGCAATGTGAAGATACATTCCAAAAAGCACGTGGCCTGACGCTGAAGGAGCTTTTCCACAGATCCATGTCCATTCACGTGTGAGCAAAGCCTCAAGTTGATTTAACCTTGGGCAAGATTGCACTGATATTATGTGATACTGTCGAAACCAAATGGTGACTACATGCACACAGTAGAGATGACTGGTCCTCAGACAAACTTTCATCCACATGAGTTTAATAGTGAGCAGCATTTGATGGTCTGCACACGACTTGGCTGAGTGCACCAACCAATTCAAACTGACATCTCTTGATGTCTGAACCAGGTGAACATCTGTATGGTAGAATCTGCGTATCAACTACACAGTATCCACACTAGTCGTCACCTGTCATGAATCAGAGCATGGGTGAGGGCATTGTGTAGAAGCCTCCCTCAGGCGTACTCACACTGGTGTCCGCATCCTGTCGGGCAGTAGCGACTGGTCTTGAACCATTCCCTCATGTGATTGATATGTCCTCCGTGTGAGCATCCCTGGCACCAGGCATACAGGCCTTTGACTGGTAGATGGCTGCAGTAGGCAGGAATACATCATTGCAGGGGTGAAACATGTTGTTTTTTTTATTACTATAATTATGTATACTTTATGTACCTACATTTGTATAAACCTAACAATCGAGCAATCTATCAATCTATCTATGTATATATTTATCTACATTTGTATCTATCTATCTATCTACCCACCTATCTATGTAACATCTATCATCTCTTGATTTATCTATTTACTTATTTATTCATTTATCTATCTATCTATCTATCTATCTATCTATCTATCTATCTATCTATCTACATGTATCTATCTATCTATCTATCTATCTATCTATCTATCTATCTATCTATCTATCTATCTATCTATCTACATGTATCTATCTATCTATCTATCTATCTATCTATCTATCTCTTTGTGAACAAGTAGGATACTTGGAAAGCATTGTTTGATGTTGCAAAGTT
Organism: Diadema setosum; assembly: GCF_964275005.1. Lineage (NCBI taxonomy): Eukaryota > Metazoa > Echinodermata > Echinoidea > Diadematoida > Diadematidae > Diadema > Diadema setosum. The sequence goes on along the minus strand of NC_092704.1, from coordinate 33,830,745 downwards.
CTGACAAGTTCCATGGACAGCTCACTAAGAGTCACTAGTAAATGTGTGTCGTATAAATGTTCAAATACAGCTTCTTTGTGTGTCTGTAGATTACTTTCATGGATTTGAAAGTGCAAAAGTAGTGATGGAAAAAAAAAGTGGAAACACACATCTATAACAAAACCAGCTTATACTACAATTCTTCTCTTTCCATGGGTGAGATCCTGTGCTGAGGGTCTTGTTGCAATTTTAGCTCTTTTGTCAGATCGTTGATGGAGTAATAAAGAAACCAAATCTAACAAAAATATCACATACATGTATTCGGTATTGGGCAATTGTGGTTCAACTTCACTCAAGGGAATTGCAGCAGGGCCTACAATTCATGTATTTGACAATTTTACTCCACAATACTACTCAGAAGAATAATTACTGACAACAACCACAATGCAACTAAAGTTGCAAAAAGAAGTATCTGTCATGTGCTACTCTGGTATATGGACAAAAATGATACTACTAGCAAAAGGAATTGATGGGATGAATACCATATTGAGCATGGATTGGTGAGGCTCTGACGATTCTTCTGAAAGCATGCCCATGAAAACTTCTCCAGTGGCTTATTGCACCTGTTACAGTATGTCAAGATTGTGGTTGAATTCTGTGGAACATTCAAACAGAAAGAATACTACACTGCATTAAGAGCACTTCTCACATAGACAAGACTACCATGCCTGGACCTCATATATTGATTTTAGCACAGATATCCTGAGAGTAATTGCTGATGAAAAAAACAAAAAACAAAAACAAAAAACCAAAAAAAACCCCAAAACATTATATGTGACCGTGCATCACAAAACGAACACAAAGTCACAGCCAATGATTTTGCGTGAGGACCTCAAAAAGGTGAAACAGGTCAACCAAGTCAATCTTGGAGTTTTTCATGCTTTCTGAAAGAGCTATTCTTTGTCTAAATAATTCTTAAGTTTGTGGTCTTAAAACGAATTGGAAAGTGTGTTTTCAGCAGTTTTTCTACAACCCTTTTTTCGTAGAGTATTGCGATTAGGTACATCTTTAGAGGTCCCTTTTCATTTCTTTAAAATCCTTTTGCACATCCTTAACTTTCAACTCTAAATAATAACTTTCGAATAGATAAAGCTACCACCTTGAAAGTTGGCATTTACATGTATTACATACAGAATGTGTTAATTAAGCATGCTCAATTTCAGCTAAAGCTGATAATTCCTTCATTGTTGATGCTACAGTGGTTTACATCCTGTTTTTTGTCTCATTCATCGCACAGCCAGCACAGTTTCTAAAGATTAAGCCCTTGAATAGACCCTTTACTTCAGAGCCTCTTTTCTCAGTTCACACCTTTCCAGAGTGTGTGCTTTCCTTCCAATATTTAGATAGGTTAAGAGAGTCCATTTGAATTGAGTTATACATCATTTTAAAGCTTGGAATCTGTTCTTTCAATATCTGCCCTTAACTTAAAATCCATGTTTGGCGACTTTTTGTTGGTTTTGTGATGCAGGGTCACATATATACAATGTATGTTTAGATGCCTATAGTATCATACTCATTTTTTTTTCCACTCAATTGTGACATTTTCATATCTGAAAAGCTGTAAATCTGACTTTACAGTCAAGTCTTATGACAAATCAATGGATCCACTGTAAAAAGACATGCTTTAAAGGCAAAAACCATATTCTGGTTTAAAAATGGCAAATTTTCGCACTTTAAGTGTGCTAAATCACATGTCTGAAAAACATACTTTCCATTTGAAAAGTACATTTTCTCCATTTTGATGAAGGAAGAACATAAAAACATAAAATGTGAAAACATACAAAATGGCATAAAAACATAAAATGTGAAAACATACAAAATGGCAGCTCTACCATTGCCCTTATGGCATTCACATTTAAAATTCTCATAAAAAATCTTTTTTTTTTACCTCCACCAAGGGAAGAGGTTATGTTTTCATTACCGTTGGTTTGTTTGTTAGTTACATGTAGTTAGTTTGTTTGTTTGTCCATGTGCAAAATAACTCAAAAAGTTGTCCACAGATTTGGATGAAACTTGCAGGAAAGGTTGAGAATGACACAAGAAACAGATGATTAAATTTTGGTAGTGATCAGGAACTTTTTATGGATTTTATGAAGGATTTTTTATATTTTGGCAGGAAGGGTCAAGAACTTGGGAGTTCAAGCTGCACATTTTTGAGGTTTTCATACGCGCACCAAAGTGTGTGCTCCAGTTTCTGCTAGGGCGAGGCGCACTGCACAGCTGAGGGTTTATGATGTAACAAAGGCTTCTACTGTATATTGGGAAATCGGACGATTTTTCAGCACGCATACGTATGGGTGGAAATCACTGATCTCTATGGAAGAGCAAGATCATCATTGGAAAGTAGGTGCTTGGCGGAAGTCTGCGCTCTCAGAGTGCTTTTCTTTTTTTTCTTTTTTTCTTTTTTTTTTCATCTCACCCCACCATGAAATGCCAAGAGGATATGAGTAATAAACACTTTCATAAACTTCCATAAACAGTCCAAGGTTCCTTCCATTTATAAAAGGAAGTCATACAAAGTTCTAGTGTAAACATCATGAATTAAAACCCTGGCAACCACAAAAGGGTCACAGAGGAATCACTGTCCGCACCCCTGATATACAGGCATGAGTACATGAAGGAAAGTATTAAAGAGGACACAAGAGCCCTATGTGAGTTACCTGATTGAGGGTCTCGACGCTGGGGTGTCTGCTCAGCTTAATGATCTGGTTGGCCACACACCACAGTTTGAAGCGGCTCAGCAAATCTATGTTAGGAATCAATCACAATATTTTGATTATAGTTTTTATCATTCCTTTTCTTTTGAATAAGAAAGTCTGTGTGGGTGACAAACAGTCTATTGTGACCCTGCATCACAAAACAAACAAAAAGTTGCCGGACATGTAATTTTAGTTAAGAGCATATTCTGAAAGAGGAGATTCTAAGCTTTAAAATGATGTATAACTCAAATCAAATGGACTCTCCTAACCTATCTAGATATTGGAAAGAAAGCACAAACTCAAAAAAAGTGTGAACTGAGAAAAGAGGCTCTGAAATACAGTGTCTATTCAAGCGCTTAATCTTTACCAATTCGTGCTGGCTGTGTGATGAATGGGACAAAAAACAGGATGTAAACCATCGGAGTAACAACAATGAAGGGATTATCAGATTAAAGTGAAATTTAGCATGTCTTATTACCACATTCTGTCCTTAATTAATGCCAAATTTCAAAGTAGTAGCATTATCCTTTCAAAATTTATAGGAGTTGAAAGTGAAGAGTGTGCACAAGGTTTTTAAGAAATGAAAAAGAAGACTCTAAAGACATACTTAATCACATTATTCTGCCAAAAAGTGATCGAGATAAACTGCTAAAAAACACACTTTCCTGCCCGTTTTATGATCCCAAATTTTAGCATAATGTAGAAGAAGACTTGCTCTTTTAGAAAATATGAAAAAGTCAAGATCGGCTCGGTTGACCCATTTCACCTATTTTCAGTCCTCACACAAAATCAGTGTGTGCGACCTTATGTTCGTTTTGTGATGCACGGTCACAATTGGTCTCTACATGATGACTTGGCATCAATTGTTACAATTCTCTCTTATCGTGATGCCTGGGCTTGATGACTTGGTAATAAAGTGAAGAGCCTGTTCCTGTCTCTTTGATATGAAGCAAGAGCAGAGACCATGAATCAACTTGTGTGATTATATTGAGGGCTAGTACTGCTGACTAGCCATTATATTGAGGGCTAGTGCTGATGACTAGCCACTACAATTTTGTTTATAAAATGGGTTCAAGAATGTAGCCAATAGGAAGCGCTGAAATGAGTCACGTGTGCTTTGGTTATTCTAGTCTCATCGCACTGCGTGTTAAATCCTATTGCCGATCGTCTGTGCACGCGGCGGCTCCTTTGAATTGCATGCATACACGCTGTCAATCCTGTAAACAACTTCTATCGGGCTGCCAAGCCGGCCGGCTGGCCTTTCTTCCCTTGTGCATAACATGTGTGGCGGCGTACGTATACTCTTATACGTACAGTACAGTAGACCAAGCGTTGTGGGACTGGACGCGTACATGGAGTCACTTTGAAGGGCAAATCCAACGATTTAGCAGGTTAATTCTTACGCCGTTTTCAGAGTATGTTGTCTAGAAGGCCTATATGAGGAGTCTATATCAAGTCTTTAAGGTAAAGGGTGCATATTCTATGTAAAATAAGTAAGTTTTCATGCGGGAACTTAAGTGTCCGGAAACCCAACCCCCCCATCATACTTACACTGTATGTGCGAGATTTCCGAGTGCGACGTGCGTAAATGTTTGGGATGAACATCTTCGGACGTCTTGACCCAAAAAGGTACGTGAAAAACGCTGAAAAATACTGTTAGTTTTCAAATTTTCGACCCATTTTATAAAACAAATGATGCACAGGATTATTTTGTGGCGTTAGTGGAGGTGCAGCTCAATCTCGGGTATTTACAATGTAGTGCAACATGCACTCGACTTCGCCTCGTGCATGTTTCACAATTGTAAATACCCTCGAGTGCACTATACGCCTCCACTAACATACTCTATCCTGTGCATCATTTGTATAATATCGTGGGCTAGTACTGAAGAGGATCACAACCAACCACTCACCAATGTAGGACATGAACCACTGCTCCTGAGTGTCAGATGCGATCTCGTTTCGTATCCTGTGATCCAAAACGATGAAAGCTGATACTGCCATCTGGATATCACCCTGTAGGACAAAGACAAATGTGTGGAGAACACTGCATAATAGGTAGAGCTGCATCTGAATGAAAACTTCTGGTACACATATTGTGTAAACTTTGTTATGATCGTTTCCAAAATAACCTCTCTCTCGCTCTCACGAGCCCTCAAAATTTTGACTAAATTTCATCAGTACCTATTCAGCATTACTATGATACAAAAGCTTAACTGTGGGTTCAAACTGCTTACATAATGTTGTGATTTAATAGTGAAAATACAACTGACGAAGTCCTTATTATATCTTGTCAAACACTTTATAAGGGTGTATGTAAATTGCCCCTATAGTGGACATGGATTTTTTATACTTTATATTGCATTACCCTAGTGTATAACCTCCATTGAAATGTTCTGCAGTTGTGACATTACACAATATCAGTAAAGACACTCTCAACTACACTATTGCAGGAATGAAGGTGAAGAACAATCATATATACAAACACTGTAAATCACATAAATTCCACATGTATGAACTTTAGATGCCAGACACGCTAAAATCATTAAATATGCTTCTGTCTATCCTTCATACTCTAAATCTACTAACCTCCACTTGTCTTTTTGTGTTCGATATTCTCTAAAGTTTGGTCAAATGTATCACATTCTTGACAGGTCCTTGACATCAAGGACAGCAAGCCCCAGTGAGGGTTGTTACTACATCTGAGCCTGCCTTTGTGAAACACTTTACAACTGATGCATCCCCCAAACATTGCAATAAGTCAGCAACTATCACTCTAATGTGATCTCCTAATACACGTAGTTGCTTTTGTAACTGCAATCGTTTTCAGATGCAAATACTTATCATCATAATGTCTTCATGGGTCAGTATGCACAACCATTCTAAGGTGCTGAAAGTGTAATGTCTCTATAATGTGTAGCACAGGTCAAGTATCACTTTTAGAGACTGGTGTGGATTAAACAAGAAAACTCCCTTGCGTAATACTGAGGCATAGAACAACCTGCTCTGCATAGTCCGTCAGCGTGGCAACCACGATGGGGGTGAACTTGACGGAGAGCTGGAGCTCGGGGAGCTGTCGGGACGGAGCCTGGTTGAGGGAGCGGGTGGAAGACAGCAGCTGAGAGCTGACGGTCATGGCGGCCGGCTCCAGGTCTAGAAGGGGCCTGGAGGGGTGGTAGGAGGATTGAGGTAGAGATAATGATGAAGAGTTAGAATTTAATAAAAACAAAGAAGTAGTTATGTATTTGATTAATGAAAGTTAAGGCTCCATCCATTAGTAAAAATAGAAAGAAAAAAACCTACTGAGCAAACAAATAGTAAAAAAAAACCAACACTTTATTACAATCTGTTACTTTAAGCAAAAGACATGTGGGTTGTCATTCTTCTATGTGACACATGGATACACCCAATTCACTATTCCTTCTAAAAAATAATGTAAGACATTCTGTGCAAAGCATCAAAACACACGATGTTTGGAATGAGTTTCATCATATTTGGTAAAACCACGATGGTTATAAAGGGCGACAGGTATTCTCTTCTACTTGTTAAATTGTGAACTTCAGATGAATTACACATTCCTTTTTTTTTTGTATTCTTTATAATTGTAGTAAATCTGTATTAAAAATGTCTTGATTTCAATATCTTCTATCTTGGTGAGGTGATTCAATAACTATTTTACATTTTACATTTTGTGAGGTTGAAGGAAAAGTCAAATACTAAATTTACCGATTTAGATCATATCTGTGAAATCAAAGTCAAATGCATAACACCTAGTCAAAAGGTATTCACTGTGATGATGGGATGGTCCAAGCTAGCTACATGTAATGAATGAAAATTACATCTAGCCTGTTAAGGATGCTTTTATTTTGCTGGTGTTGCATACACTCTTTTCACATTCCATCTCAGAGCTACCTGCGACTACTCTTGAACAGTTTAAAATCAAAATCACTGTATTCAGCTGGTGATTCTATTAGATTTAATGGATATAATCTGTTCTAAATGCACACTGACAAGCATCTGCTGGATCATTTCTTTTTTTCTTTTTCTTTTTTTCTGTCCAACCTCTTTCTATGGAAGGAGCCATACTTGCTGCAAATTAGTTGTTGCAAAGAAAGCATGCATGGAGTGGGCTGTGTTTGGAGCTGTATCCTATTATGACCCTCTGTCACAACACATACACACAGGCTTTTAATGCACGTACTTGTCTGCAGTAAGAATAATGAGATGCTTTATTGGGACAGAATGATTCATCGATATGAATCCTTTAATAAAGTAGTTCTGGTCCACTGACAACCAACATATAGACCTGGACTAAGACTTGAATTTGGCCCAACTTACACGGCTGGTGAGTCTGGTCTGGTCCTCTCCTGATGAGCTGCATCTGGAGTGGGAGGTCTGGATAACAAGATACAAATGTGTGATTATTTTCATCACTATCCTTGTTTTCCATTGTTTCTGTCTTCCCTGTCATCCATTCTTTGCTATAGATATGTATTTCCCAATCATTAAAAGTGTTCCTTGCCAATTTTTATTACACTTTAAGTCCAAATGTCTACTCTTATCTTATATTTCACTTTGGAAACATATCATTTGATGGCACTGTTGTTGTGTTTAATCTATCATTATCAAGTTACATTCTGTAGCAAAAAAATTACATTCTCACGAACATGCTGAACAGAAATCCCTTTAAAAACAGCTAAAACTTGATCAACAGTAATATGACTGTTTGTCCACTTAACGTATATCTAATATGATGTGTCCGCAGTTCCTGGGAAGTTGACATTTGACTGATTTCTGTTTCCCCTCTTTCCTATATATATACGAAAAATCATGAAATATGCTACAATATGCTTGTGTTACAGTGTATTTCTAATTTCTAAGCTGCATTGCAGCTGCAGAAAATGTAAAAAGAATATGCCGCAGACAGATTTAAGAGATGATTCTTACAGACCTATTGTGAGATGAAACGCATAGTATGCCTTCATGCATTACAGTAGTAGAGAGAGGAAACTGAGTGTGTGTGTGGATGTGTTTTTGTATGTGTGTGTATGTGTGTGAGGATATTTCATACTATCGTTGATTTCAATTACCATCAATGGCACAGAGGTTAAACAAAGCAATGCATGGTATGGGAGTTTTACCTGTCGACTATCTTGTGCCTCTGTGCAAACGCCTCAATTGGCAGGCTGACATCATCGTTCCATCCATGGAGATCATCGTCAAACACGTTTCCCGCCTCCTCCTCTTCTTCCTCCTCCCCGTCATCATGCGGAAAGTAAAAGTCCACGCCCCCCAGGGCGCCATCATGGGAGCAGTGTCTGCGTTTGGTGTGCCCAACCACCCCATACTGGAGGTGGTCATGCTCGCTATCGCTGATCTGGGACTCGTTATCGTCAGTGAAGCCGGTGGCCGAGTCGATGGCACTAGGACCTGTGTGGTTGTGAAAATCATGGTTGGACGCCCCGAGGTGGGACATACTGTACTGGGCAGACGGATGATCTAAACACACCAGAAAAATAAGAGTGTGCATGTTTTGATAAAATGATTCCTGAAAAGCACATGCAGCAAGTAGATTTGTGGATTCGTCTGCCTGTTTTGATTAAAATAACATTCAACTGCTACGAGTACACAGCTGTACAGAATTTCTTTATTTTCAGTGTCTGTCAATATCAACTAAATATCAATCATGTATCAAAACAAAGTCTTTTTTTGTTTGTTTCTGGGACCTATTTTGCTCTGTTGATAAACTTTGTATACATGTATATTTTCTTGTTTATTAAGCATCTGACATCCTTTTCAACTTTTTCACCTCAGTTGAAATATATGGATGTCTGAATAGATAAACGAATGTGCAAGCTGTATTGAATATCTACTGTACAAGCTTAAATTTTGCTCAAAGAATGGTATCATGGCATTTTGCATAACATTCCAATGACATGTTTGCATAAAGCAGTATTCAACAGGCACATTAAAGAAGTAATAATGTATGAATTCATTTAATGAGGACATATTGAAATTCTACAACGAATTCAGCACAATTTGTGACTTAGCGATTACTAATATACATGTGATAAAAATACAAATGTGTGAAGAATTGCATAAAAAGTACATTCCCTTATATTTCTCTGACAAATTCAGCCATGGTACAATGTAAGGCATGTCATGCCATCCAATATGGTTTTTTGACAAGATTCCCGAGTCTTGTTAATCTTTAGTGATTCTGGGTGCAATAAAGCATCCACACATGAGCACACTGATTACCTTTATCGGAGTCCGCTGGAAGGGTGGGGGGCTCAGGGGGTGCAATGCCTTTGTTGGTGTAGACAGGTGGCACAGCACAGGTGGTGTCTGTGTAAAACAGCCTCAGCATACGCCATGTCTGGGCAATCTATAGAAAAACCAACATTTCGAATTAAGATGAGGGTGATGACAACGATGATAACAACATGATGCTAGTGCGTTGTCTACTACTAACATTACTACAACTCCTACTACTTTGACCCATCTTAACAATTACAGTAATAAATTGATAACTAGAGAAGCACTCTGAGAGCGCAGACCTCCGCCAAGCATGCAAATCATTTACACCGCTGATCTTGTTCTTCCATAGAGATATCAGTGATTTCCACCCATACGTACATGTACTTATAGCATTGTGTGATGAAAGTTGCCTGATTCCCCAATATAGAAGCCTTTGTTACGTCATATACCCTCAGCTGCACGGGGCGCCTCACCCCAGCAGAAACTAGAGCACGCACTTTAGTGCGCGCAGGCAAACCTCCAATACGCGCAGCCTGAACTCCCAAGTTCATTGACCCTACCTGCCAAAATATCAAAAATCCTTCATAAATTCCCCAAAAACTCTCGGATCAATACCAAAAGTTAATCGTTCGTTACTTGTGTCATTCTCAACCTTTCCTGCAAGTTTCATCCCAATCCATTGACTACTTTTTGAGTTATTTTGTACACGGACTAACAAACTAACTAACTAATGAACGAACGAACGAACGAACACACAAACCAACGGTAACGAAAACATAACCTCCTCCCTTGGCGGAGGTAATAACAATCATAACAGTGACATTAACAGTCATGATTACCACTTCTACTACCCACTACTATTACTACTACAATCGCAACTACTACTATCACTAATGCTAGATGTACATTTAATACTGCAAAACAAACAAGGAAAAGTAGAAATTACGCGGTGCGTAATATATGTCCCCGCCGGAAGTAGCATTTAGTAGCACAATGTACAATATAGGTAAAAAGATCAAGGTCAAAGGTCAAAGAAGTCAAAGGTCAAAATTTTGAAGCCCTCACCTAGTGCCATCACATAAGGCAAACGGAATCGAAATCGGGTTAGAAATGGGGAAGGAGTAGCATTTTGTAGCCAATGTACAATGTAGGTAAAAACTCAAGGTCAAAGGTCAAAGAAGTCAAAGGTCATAATTCTCAAGCCCTCACCTAGTGCCATCACATAAAGCAAACGGAATCGAAATCGGGTTAGAAATGGCGAAGGAGTAGCATTTGGTAGTAATATGTACAATACAGGTCAAAAATCAAGGTCAGAGGTCAAAGAAGTCAAAGGTCAAAATTTTGTGTAGAAGTTTTGAAGCCCTCACCTAGTGCCATCACTTAAAGCAAACGGAATTGAAATCGGGTTACAAATGGCGAAGGAGTAGCATTTTGTAGCAAAATGTACAATATAGGTCAAAAATCAAGGTCAAAGGTCAAAGAAGTCAAAGGTCAAAATTCTGTGTAGAAGTTTTGAAGCCCTCACCTAGTGCCATCACATAAAGCAAACGGAATCGAAATCGGGTTAGAAATGGCGAAGGAGTAGCATTTTGTAGGCAATGTACAATATAGGTCAAAAATCAAGGTCAAAGGTCAAAGAAGTCAAAGGTCAAAATTCTGTGTAGAAGTTTTGAAGCCCTCACCTAGTGCCATCATATAAAGCAAACGGAATCAAAATCGGGTTAGAAATGGCGAAGGAGTAGCATTTTGAAGCAAAATGTACAATATAGGTCAAAGGTCAAGGTCAAAGGTCACAACTGAAATTCTGTATAGAAGTTTCAAAGCTCTCATGTAGTGCTATCATATAAAGCAAACAGAATCAAAATCGGGTTAGAAATGGCGAAGGAGTAGCATTTTGAACATTTTGATCACACACGGACGCACGGACGGACGCACGGACGGACGCACGGACGGACACACGGACACACGGACACACAGACACACACAAGTACGGAGCCCGTTTCATAGTCCCCTGCTCGAACTCGTTCGGCGGGGACAATTAGTTGAAAAATGATTATAACAATCAGAATATTAATGATGATTACAAGAAGAAGCTGATGAAAAAGGAAGGAGTATAAGAGTAGCAGCAGAAGAAGTAGAAGAATGAACATGATAATACCATGACTTTGTCTTTACATTGTAGATTAGTTTTGAAGCCTGGTCAACTGATGATTTTGATTGATGTATGTCTTCTGATTTATGATTAAAAATGGACAATGCTACATTGAGGACCACAACACACAAGAGTGAACAACTTCATGATTCTCATTGAAATATCTGGTACTTACTGTTCACAAGTGGAACAGTTTACTACTTCAGCAACACTGCTTGCATACTCTACAAGCATATCCGAGACGGCTCTACATGACATGAACAATTAGCATGCAGCATAGAGAAGCACACTACCTGGTGTCTGCCGAGTTCTGTCGCAACCTTTGCATTGTGTTCACACAGCTCAGGAAAGGGCTTCCCTGTGAGGAGGTAGCGCTTGGCGGTCTTGCAGAAGGACTCTGAGAACTGAGGGACAAAACACATATGGCATGTTAGTCACTACCACACTAATAGCACTGCATCCCTGGGGTGACAGGACCTCATATCTCAATAATATGATAAAGTTTCAGAAATTTGAATAAACAATTTTCATTTTTGAAACAATTTTGCAATACAACATCAATGTTGGAGTTCAAATAATGTAGTAACGTTGATTTGGATTGCATTATTGATTCTAATGTTTTAAAACTCAGATCAGTATTTTTGATTTAATATACTAAATTAAGGTACGAGGTTTTTATAACATATGTATCACCCACTGAGATACCAGGTCTTGTTACCTCCGGGACGCCTAATGATGACAATGACGCCAATATTCTCTATAGTGCCAGTGAAGGAGTCAGCTTCAACAGCAATGAATACATAATAGTTCCAGAAATAACCTTCACAACGACAGAGATTGTAAAAGTCTACAACCACTTTTATTTTCATGATAATGAAGAGAAGAAGAGACAAAGTATACAGCAATAAACATTATTATACATGCAACTACAGCATAGGGATGGAAGAGACTCTCAAACTTATTTCACCCTGCCGCACTCAAAACTGTAACTGTATTCAACTTTTACTGCTGGACTGGAAACCTGAATAACAATAATTAACAGCACAGCCTTGTTGTACTTCAAGAGCAATTGATTGTCTGAAACTTTAACTGTACACTATTATACATGCATAAACACTTTTTTTTTTTTTTATGAAAACTTGTTGATGATTAATGCTACTGACAGTCCTCCAATGATTTCTTTAAAGATAGGCAAGAGAATTTTTGAAAAGTAGAAGTGGACTCTGACTCAACAATGTTTTGTCTCACACCATTAGATAGGCCTATTACTACTGAACAAAGCAGGAGTCTTGAATGCGTGTGTGGGTGTGGCAGGGGGAGGGGTACTGAGGTGAAAGAGTAGAGGGTGGATGGTGGGCAGAGTTTCACTGCTCACAGTCCATAGAGATACCTTGATTTCTTTGTTTTCATGAACCACAAGACCACTCTCATAGCGCTCGTAGTGCTCAGAGACCTCCGGCGTGCGGCGGAACATGATGGGCATGATGGTTGACGTGTAGTTCTGCTGGGCTTGGATGCTTGCCTTGCTGGAGCTCTTGTTGAAGGCGTGGCCTATGTTGTCATAGATACTCATGGACACACCCACAGGGTTCTGTGGAGAGTAAAATGCACCTTTCATAGTTGAATTTTTTCCTTTTCAATGGCATCTCATGAATTACAAGTGCCATTGGGATGTCATCGAAAATCATTGACTCAATTAGAGTGAAGTCTGACCTCTCGTTCTGCTCTAGATTGATATCAGTACAACTTGAGAACAAAACAACTGATTTTATATTTGGTCAGTAATGATCAACAATTCAATGATATAAAGGCAACAAAATTATTTTATTGGGGTTAACACTTACAGCATCTTCCCAGGATGCTTTTTGTTCTTTCAAGACTGTTTCCAGATGGATAACAACCCTCCCCCACCCCTGGGTGAATCAATCAGCAATTAGAAAGTTTAATATGTACACAGCAGTCAAAAACTTGTCCACCCCAGCCTTGTGTTTATAATCCCTACCGCTATAGAAATTTATCCCAGTCATTGGATGGATTAGTGTATTGTGCATCTCAGACTTGCTTACCATAATCACATGATTTCATCTTGATGTGACATTATCCCTACTGCTGGGTGAAGAAATATGAACTATACTAATACCTCTATGATATAAAACTAACCATGTCTGAGAATAAAATAGTCATGATAAGTTAAAAAATGATACCTCTGGAAGCCAATAACAAGCTTTTTGTTATAGAAGAGTGGACATATTCATGCAAGCTAACATAATTGACTTTGAAATGAAGGGCCTAGAGAGGAGTCAAGTGCCACATCCAATTGTCATGGTGCCAGATTACAAGGTGGGGGTATTGTGTAAGATAATACGCTTCTTGTTCGAAAGTCCCACAGGCAATTCTCTCTTATTTTGAGGACCGAAAAAAAAAGCAGGAATGAAAGTAAAATTTGTGATAACTTACAGCTGTCTCCGCTGGCCTCTTAGCATCCTTGAATTTGTGTTGGAAGAGCATACAGTCTTTGCTACCACTGAGGAATACGTGCGGGTCCTGACGCCATGCAATGTCTATGGGTAGACACAAGATATGACCCCATCGAAAGGCATCATTTCATGTCTTGTTTACACAGCATATCCCTCAGAAATTATAGACTTACTCGGTTTTAAAACCCTGCAACTTATGTCAGGCATAACTGGGGGGCTTCCACAAGAGGGAAAGATGATTAAAAGGGTTAAATGCAATGAGTCAGGTGCATTGCTATGTCAGTGCATTAATCAACAACTGTAAGGCATACTGAAGCCCTCCAGTCATGGGTGAAATAGACATTAACATGGAAAACAGCACCCCAAACTAAATAGATTTACAACACCAGCACCAGCACCTAGTTTCAAAGCATTGTAAGAGCCAGTACTGACAGTGTTTACAAAACTTGAATTTGATGTGTGTATATTATCACATTTTGACCACAAAGTGCTTTGAGACTGACATTTTGAGTTAACTTTTTTTTTTCTTTTGTTTTCAGGTCATACAATATCCACATCCATCTTTTAATACAATTTTGTAGCTTCTTCATGATTTTCCTTCACTGCAATGTACATAAATGGGAACTTACTCCATAAACTTGTAATTATCTCAGAGGGTTTTACTTCCCAATATCAAAACTTTACAAGGGTTTTAACAATACCTTTGCAGGTGTGATTCGATTTTGACTTTTAATGTACATGTAACAAGCAATTTGTCTTTTGCTGTCTACCTGTGACAACGTCTTTGTGTTCCTCAAAGACGGCAAACGGCATGTAGGAGCGACGGATGTCCCACACGCAGATGGTCTGGTCCACTACCTGGCTGCAACTGGCGATGTGATACTTCTTCTCTGGACGCCATTTTATGTGGCTGACAGAGGCAATGGCGTAGATAGTATACTCTGGTACTAGTCTGTGTCCAAGGTTGTCCCAATTCCAAATCTGTAAGGCAACAGGGATGAAGTTCTTAATGTGGCCAAAGAGCTGATTACATTCTGAAACAGACTAATCAAGGGGTTTCAGTCATTCCTTTTATGTTTCTGGTTGATGAGAGCGACAAAATGAAATTTTATTATCATTATTTTCTTGTTACTATGGAACTAGCCAAAAAAATTATCTCACTTGAATTGATAGTATTTGCAGAAATACATGTATCTGCAGTTTATGGAAAAATATGAAAACTGTGAGATCTTTAAAGAAAATTAGTCAGTAAAAATTGAGCTAAGAAAATTGAACTCCAATGGGATTCCAACCTGAGACCTCTGGACTGCTAGAAGGGTGCTCTTAATGACTGAGCTATGGAAATCCCTAGTATGGTGTTGCTCAATTTTCATTTATATCATACAGTGTATATATTTCTAGTCTGTTTCCCTTTGTTTGCATTTCTTGCAATACCTTTCAACAGAACAAGGGATTTTTGTTCACATTAAAAAAAGCTACTCACCCCCCCCCCCCCCCCCCCCCCCCACACACACACACCAAAAAAGATTAAAGGGTGTGTACAGTTCTGGTCGAGGTGAGGATTTAGCTTTTAACGGTTTGTGAGATATTCAGAAACCACTCTATGAGATGTCAAGGAGCATGCAATTCTAAGGGGTATCAAAAGTTTATTTGATGAAAATCGGTTTTGAAATGGCTATCCAATGGATATCCAAAAACAAGGTGAAACAAAGAGATCCTAATAAAGTTGTGGCATGTCGCCTTTTATTATTATCACTTTTTTGGATATCTCAGCCATTTGAAAACCAATTTTCATCAAATAAACGTTGAATCCTTCTTAAAATTACATGCTTTTTCATATTTCATATGAGGTTTCTCATTATCTCACTTAAGAATGTTCAAAACATGAATCCCCACCCCAACCAGTACTGTACAGTCCCTTTAACATTGAGTGAAATAATCACAACAGAGAAAGAGAGAGAGGAAAAAAATGTTTGTTACAAACCACAGTAACTTTGGAAATGCTTGTTAATGAACAAGAGCTTTGAATATCATGTTCATAACACATAATACCCACACTCATGGAAGTAGCTCAGTGGTAACTATTTTTGATGAAATAGTACTGGTGATACAAAAAGGAAGGTTTCGGTAAGAATAAAGTTTTAAATGTTGCATATCGTGAAGGGCTCCTTGTTATCTTCTTCCATGCCATCGTCTTAATACAAATCATGGACCATCTTGAGATCCGATGTCTCTGGTATAATCACCTTGATGACCTTGTCTCTGCCACATGTTGCTATCCACTGCTTCTCCGTTGGATGCCAGTCGAGGTTGAAGGCTGGACCATTGTGGACGGGGAAGTCCAGAAGCACCCGGTCCGTCCTGCGATAGTCCCAGAACTGCAGCCAAACACAAGGAGGACAAATGAGAACATCTTTGAGAGAACTTTGCAATTTTTGAACACAGACAACATGAGCCTCTGAAAACAATCATAATGCTAGAAGCTTGTAACTGTGATTGTACATGACTGGTGCTAAATCACATTTATGGTCATTATGTCGACTAGCACATTTGTCTGAAACTAACTGTAAATGAACAGAGAAATGAAGAGTTTTATTGCAAATTCAGCGAAATCCATTCTTATTAAGTTGAGATATTTGTGATTGAAGCTGCTAAAATAGAAAATAATAAGAAAATAAAGGATATTTTTAATCATAACTTCTAAAATATTCCTTGCTATGTTACAAGTGAGTTATTACTGGAAAGATTTTTAATTTGCTCTATCTGATGATGAACTACTAAGAAATGTTTTAAAAACCTGGTATGTTAAAGGTAAATGCCTGGGCACATATTGGTTGATTGCCTGATTTACAAATGTACCTGAATGTGGCCATTGTCCAGTGTAGCTGCAATGTAAAAGTAATGAAAAGGATTGCACTGGACATCCCGTATGCTCTCAGACTGTCCCGTCCCATACGTCATTTCACATTGGTTTGTTCTCAAATCCTGTGTCGACAAAGGGGAACGAAAATAAAAACTCACTGAAGATAAAGTCGGAGCAAAAGTCGAGTGAGAGATAACACAATTGAATTCACAGTATTTGTCCCTATGCCTCTCACTCATATGTAGTTCAGGCTATTATAGAATGTTACACTAACACAGACCTCCCAACATTTCTAACAAAAAAAATAGGGATGATTGGGTTCATACGAATGATTGGGTTCAAAAGTAGGAAGAAAGGGCAGTTTCCTTAAGGTTGTGTAGTAGATTTGTCAAGAAAATTAAGAAACTCCTATGGAAACTCAAGCTGGGAATTGTCAAAATTCAGAATCTTCACTCCAAATTCAGAATGGTTGGGAGGTCTGCTTACAGTAGGACCTTGATTATCCGGACCCATCAGGACCGGCGGGCATCTGGATAATCGATTCGGCTGGATAAGAGAGATGCTCAAATACGGCACATGCTTAGAGGTATACACATTTTATTGCTAATTCACTACGATGTGGGGACAGTAGAAAGGTAAGAAAGTCACCAGTCTTTCCTACCTAAAAGACTCGCTTGTGTCTTTTCACACTCCAACCTTAAACATTTGAAAATATCTGAATGATGTCTTCTAAACTGCTTCTATGTAAAACATACAAAAGTATCTGCAGGACACACAGCCATACTAGATCTGTTGAAGACCAGTCCCGAGTATACTCGGGCAGGTGTCTATGGGAAATGCGTGCTATGGCAAAATCAGCCTGTCCTAAACAGGTTAAAATGTCTTTGTGTGTGGAAGCATGGAAGAAGCTTGTAACACTGACTTAGTGAGAGTTGCAAAATGCCTCCAACAGTTAATACAAAAGGGAGTTTTCCATTCATGACAATAATGCTAATATGAAGATGGTGAAGTGATTCAGAACCACTGTGACTTTGAGATCGATTGGAAACAGCTGTCTTTAGCATGAGCAGAACAAAATTCTGTGCATCGACTACATTGGTGTGTTGTAGACTTTTTAACAACTGCACTGAGAGAACTTACAAAGTACTTCACAGAGCCATCTTGTGACCCGCTGAAGAGCATATACCACTCTGTGGGGTGGAAGGAGACCTTGTGCACGGTTCTCTTGTGGTCATTGAAGACCTGCTCCATCTTGTTTCCCTGAGCCTTGCTCAGATCCCAGGTGATGACTGACCCATTGGTGGCGCCTGTCGCTATCATCTCTTCTGCCAAGTGGATTAATTACATGTGCAAGTTGATAAAGAATTACCTTGGACATTCAAAATACACACAGACACAAGCAAGCACACATAATTATTGTTTCTAAATGTACAGTTGTACACATGTATCAAGGGTTACAACCTCATCTAATGAGCACATTATCATTGCCATCCGAGAGTGACACTGATGACTTCTCGAACAGATAATGGGAAATGTTTATAGAAAAACAAGAAGAAGTATGGAATGCATATGTACCAATTAACCTCTTGTTATTAATTTCATAGTTTGTCTTCTTTCTCAGATTCCCTTGTCATTTCCTGAGTTTCTACTTCCTCGGTGTTCGCATGTAGTGCTTCTGAAAACCAGCTAGATAGTATTAGTAAAGCAGCTGTCTAAACCAGGCTGACTGATGCAGATCTCTCTGCCATTGTTTAAATTGATTTTTTACTCCATTTTACGCCATTTGCTCACCACTATTGGATAAGCAGTTTTCAGCAGCTCTTTTTGCTGCACTTAATTTCTGATGGTCTAGTAGTTGGCAGGTTAGAAATGATCTTTATCACAAATGACCTAGTTCTTCCTGAATATCTTCCCAAACCCTTGTTGATGTTTTACACAAACCTCTGCTGGGATGCCACACCACATCGTTGCAGCTGAAGTTGAGGTTCATGCGCCCCACCCTGAGGTCCATCCTCTCCCTGAAGCACATTTCCTCAATGTGGAAGATCTTGAACACTAACAGGAGCAAAAAGTTCAAGGGAACAGCATGAAATAAAATCAAACATAAATGTACTGGTCAACTCTTATTCTTCAAAGTGCTGCTAACATTTTAAATACACTAGCAGTGATATGCAATTCTCATTTTACAGCAGGAGTGAAAATACGATCGGGAATATCAACATGAATGGGTATGGTACTCTGCTACAATTCCTGTAATTTTAAAGACAAGAAAACAATAACAACTTTGTTCTCATATTATATTCTTCTTTCTTTTCTTTTCTTTTTTTTTATTTTTATTTTTTTTTTTTGGGGGGGGGGGGGAGGGGAGGGATCGCAAGTAGCTGATATTTCCATGTTTCGAAAACAGTGAGAAATTGTACTGTACCAGTACAATCAGTGCATAGACCCCCCAAAAAACAACTGCTACTCTGTACTTTTCCACATTTCACCTCCGCCAAGGGAGGTTATGTTTTCCTTATCATTGGTTTGTTTGTTAGTTTGTGTGCAAAGTATTAAACAGTTTTAAACGGATAGTTATATGGATGAAACTTGCATAAAAGGTTGATTATGACACAAGGAGCAGATGATTAAATTTTGGTAGTGATCCTTGAATTTCTATGGACTTTATGAAGGATTTTCTATATTTTGGAAGGTACACTGTAGGGTCAATGAACTTGGGAGTTCAAATTGCATATTTTTGAGGTCTCCAAGAACGCGCTTGAGGCGAGCTCTAGTTTCTGGTCCTGGGAGAGGTACGCCATGCAGCTGGCATTGATGACATAACAAAAGGTTTTTATAATGGGAAATCGGGCGATTTTTAGCATGCATACTTGTACATTATGGGTAAAGATTACTGATCTATAGATACGACAGAACAAGATCAGTGGTGGAAATTAGCTGCTTGGTGGAGGTCTGCGCTCTCAGAGTGCTTTTATAGTTTGTTTTATTTTTTGCTTTCTTTCACAGGGAAATGGGGGGGGGGGCAAAACACTAAAAGATATTTAGAAAGATGGACACAGCATAGGTAGATGGTGTAGAGACAGAGAGGGAAACTGAGGGGGAGGACTGGAGTAGCAACAATCACAGTTCATCATTCATGGACTTACCCTGTCTTCCTGCAGCGACAACTTGAGAGGCATCCTTGTTGAGACTGATGGCATTGATTCCTCCATCAAGTTTAATGGACATCGTCTTCCCTGCACTACTCCTCACTGATAGATAGAGGGGGAGACAGAAAAAAAGAGGGAATAGAAAAAATATCAGTCCACATCATGTTGTAAATAGATTAAAGACAGGCCTTCTGAAGTCTTCAAGTCTACACTCTAGTGTATAAAAAGTACTTTTTACAGCAGTGTAGTATGATTGTGTGGTGCTGTTCTGAAGAATTATTAAAATATTGATTCACTGTAAATATTTCTCCTGCCCTCCAGTTGAGCTCTATTTGACAAGAACAAACACTATGAATAGCTGACAAAGTTGTAAACAATAACCATGGTACCAAAAAAACCAACAAACAAACAAACAAACTGACAATGATGACCATCTCAATTTGCATTGAGCATTAATTCCTACTGCTATGAATGTTGATTACAAGCGCTTGGTGTCCACCATAAGAACCATTATGCAAGGTTCAGAAATTTCCGTCTTTCTAATGTAATAAGGTTTTCTTCTTTGTCTGTGATGAAATCTATCTATTTGCAGTCATTCTCTGTCAGAAAACATCAATTGCCTTCAAATGATGACTTTTGAGGAAGAACACTAACACCTGACACATTCAGATCCTTGTAAGACTCACCATACGTTGTACATGACCCGGGGTTGTGTTGGGGTGGACGGCAGCTTGAGAGTAGCTGCTATTTCTCCAAGATCTGAATTTTAAGCTTTTATTTTGCATATTATGAACAAACTGCCCTAGACTAATTTTGGATGGAGACTTTGAACCAGATAATGAAATTCAAGGTAGAATTGCTCATCAAAATTCAGCTACAACGTGTGTTACTTACAAGCTTACCCAGCTAAATTATTGGTGTTGATGTTACTTTATAGTGTGTCTTTCTTATTTACATACAAAGTTGTTGTTGGGTTTTTTTTTTTTGTATTTTTTTGTATTTTTTTTTAAACCAGAGAAGTTTCAATCCTCTCTCTCATCTGTGAGGCCCTAACTAAATATTGATGTTAAAATTAGCTACTTGAAAAACTCTTTAACATGTTCAGTGGCAATTAATGATATTCACTGGTCAGCACTTATCACATGTGCTGGAAAACAACTCTGAGAATGACATGGATATATTGAAACAAGTACACGTATAATGTGCACTTGTACACAAACTCACTTCTTTCTGGCTTATAATTTTTTTTTTTTCAAGCTCTATATTGCAGATCTATAGAACATTGTAGGCATCTACACATTCTAGTCCAGTGCGATCTGGTGAATACTAATAGACCTAGAGTCTATATCTATCAGGGTCTAGCTATATTATTTTGAATTGTTCTAATAAAAAACAGACTGTCCTAAACTGTGATTTCTTCGGTGGGTGGATATCAACATTTTTAGGGTCTGTTTGTTTGTTGGTTTGATTTTTGGTGAGGCATGAGAAGCTTGTGTGACTGTGAGGGTGAGAGAGACAGCTCAGGCATGAGACTACGTTTTGTAGGTAGGTACACATTAGAATTGAGTCTGTGTGGTTTTACATGAGCACTTCTTAATTTCTTGGAATCTGTGAATTGATGCTTTACACCAACGCAACATTTGGGGAGCACATTAAGGTAAGTATGCTACACTTAGATTAGAACTAGAACTTAGAAGAAGCATTGGTGAAACTGAAAACTAGCTACATTCAAGGTAGCTGCTGCACAGACGACCCCAACACGTTTGTATTACTGGTTGTTGATTACGTCTAAAGCCCTGCGGTTGCACAGGTATCTGCGCAGCTGTAAATCTAATTACATGTAGGAGAGTCTATTGTCTGAATACCGAAATCTGAACACTTTAATATTTGGTGCTCTGAATTATGTCCTCAGAGGATGACAATTCAGACAAAAACAACACTTAGTCTACAGTTGACCCTATTTATTTACAAAGTTCTGACAATTATGAATTTTGCAAAATTATGTGAATTTGAATTTCTCTGGTTTTTGAAAAAAACAGCAAAAAATCATTATATCTTTTTCTTGTTTAGCACTGTACAAGATTGCATTACAATTCTGAACATTATTATTTTTTTTACATATGGATAATCAATGCCTTTATACAATGTATAAAGGCATTGTATAAATTATAATTCATGCACCAGAAATCAATCACTACAGCTGGGCCTATTCATAGTGAGTTATTCCTACATGTACCCACGATTCACCACAGCCATACACACATTGTAGCAGATAACAATGAGAAAAACTACAAATGACATGAATGAGGTTCACATTTTGCACTGTACAGTGCAGTAAAAAGTCAAACGTGAACATTCAAACAACTTACACAGTAAAATCTTGCAATAAATCTCAACTTTACATCTCCTTCCAAATCCGAAGTATAACTATAAATGTGAACCTTTAATTTTAGTAGATTTATTTACCATAGACGTGATACTGATGATAGATCTAGGTCTAGTAACTGTTAGAGAGCTTAGAGTACGTAGAGTAGAGCCTACAAGACTAGAGGTCTGCAGTTGAAAATTGGTCTGGTGTGGTAGTGGTAGGTAGTGTCAAATTTGGGGGATTCCGGCCCACGCAAACAATGTCAATGACAATGGCAATGCCCATTCATTGGCATTGGCATTATAGAATGGTCAATGACAATGCTTAAAGTGAAAACTAAGTTTCGGTAAGTGCTTGAGAACCCGTCTAGCACTATTTCATTTTTGCTTGCAATCTATCGAAAGAGTCCACTAAGAAACTTACCTGGCTGACGCGGTTTGCCGGAATGATGAGTCGGTTTGGAGTATTTTGAGAAAAATAATAATAGTAGGAAAACCGACTTTTATTCCAGAAGGCTCCAGACTAACTCGGTCTCGGGAAAAATTCGACCCTACTTCAGACAATTCACACGCAGTAAGTGATCACCACATTCTACTGGCCACTGCATAATACCAAATGAGGCCTAACTGAATGGACAGGAAAGTGCGTGCTAACGTACTAGTAATCCTGTACAAAACAAAACAAAAATGACAGCGCGCGGTCCTCAGTTGCTGAGACGCGCGGTCTTTGGAGTTTTTGTTGTGGTTTATCAAGCGCCTTTGTTTTAGAGACTCGTGCTTGTGCTTGATAGGCGCACACTAATTTTGCATGCGCGCAAAAGAGGTTTTTGATGCGCGCGTTGAAACAACTCGGACCATTACTGCGAGTAGCCAGAACACGAAGCGCTAGTTTATACAGGCCGCTCCCATAGGACAACACTGTACAATCAGAGGGACAACCATTATTACTCATCCCGCCGTCAAAGCGAAGCCGAGTTATCCCCGAGTCCGAGTCTAGCCTGACCCCGTTCGGGTAAGTTCTGAGACTGAACGTTTTTGGTTAATATTTCCCATTTTCGTCGTTACCCATCGAATATCTTGTTATTACAGCGTTATTCCGCACATTTCCTAGGCATACGTTCACATTGTGGAGCAAAATTTGACAACTTTTGCAGGCTTACCAGAACTTTGTTTGGGCTTTAAGATCTAGGACGTCTGCAAAGTCCCATGCACATCATAGAATGTAAATATTGCGCAGAGATATAGATGTACACGTCTGGAACCACCATGCTGTCCAATAATACTAATTACCACCAATTTACACGCCTGCAAAGCTGTAAAACACAGTGCAGTAGTGGGGTCTTTTAATAACACGATATTGAAGGTATGGGACTTAGCCGAGTGAAGCTGTTCAGACACTACAGAATGAAACAAAACAGCTGTTGTCGAAGATTCGGAGACAAAATGGGAGGTAAATGACATTTAACGTGGCAGACTATTACCTCTCTCCTGTGTTCCTCTTGACATTTTGTTTGGTTTCCACGGCTGCTAGGCCAACTCAAAACATTACACATTCTACCTTTGCTTCGTTCAGTGTTGACTAGATCTAGACCTATGCCGAGTTTTATGCGCTGATATCCCTTATATAATATCCCTCCGATATGGATCCGATATTGAGAGAGCTCCACCGCCTCCACCTCCCCCCCCCCCCCCCCCCGCCGCCCCGGAAATTAATGTACACATACATAGCTCAGAAGCTCAGACATCACTGTTCCCACTTCCCAGAGGCGGATCTAGGAATTCTGTTAAAAAGAAAAAAAGAAAAAAAAAATGGGGCGGGGGGCGCAACTAACATTTCTGGTGCCACTTCCGGGTTTCATTTCATTTTTTTTCTTTTTATTTCTTTTGTTTTAACGAAAAATAAGAGGGGGAGGGGGCGTGCGCCGGATGCGCTCCCCTTTGGATCCGCCACTAGTTCCTGTCACAAATTCTGAAAACAGTGAAATACATAAGATTTGAATTGTCTTTTAGAAGTTTTGTACTACTGTTGAATATGTTAAAACGAATATAGTAGGCCTACTCTACAAAGCAAAACCCAAAAAAAAAACCCCCAAAAACAAATACAAATTAGAAAACAAAATCAGTCTCCAGTACATTTGATTATGCAGATATTGGGCTTCATTTTTTTTCGCTAAATTTAGAAATTGCAAATTTTGAAGAATAGCCTTGTTATAGGCCTAGATGACGACGTGTTGTGCGTGCCACCGGGTATGGCTAAGATCGGGAGGGGGGTTGAGATAATATATCGAGTCCCTTTTCATTATTTGCCAAAGGCCTCCACCCCCCCCCCCCCGGAAACAGAAGCTCAAAGACAATTTCTATAACAAAGAAGAAGGCCCCTCCCCAGAAAAAAAAAAATAACCAATACCAAAACAAAAATAAAAACAAAAACAGTCTGTTTATAGGGTTTAGGGGGTTGACTTTTCTCCATGGTAAATGTACGTAGGCCTAAGCAGGTTCTATGAGAACCTTATGGGGTTCGATTGTTGTATTATTTGTTCTATCGTGCCATGTTGTTGTTGTTTTTTCCGGAGCCAAAGGTGTGTGTGTGTGTGTGTGTGTGTGTGTGTGTGTGTGCGTGTGTGTGTGTGTGTGTAGAGTGTTTGTGTGTTTTTGTGAGTGTATTATTTGAGTGAAAGTGAATGAATCATTTTATATCAAAAAAAAAAAGATGGATTGGGTGTGTGGGGCATATAAATTTTAGGCCTATCGAGATACGGAACATGTTTGTAAGTGATGTATATTCAGGACTGTGTCTGCTAAGATAGCAGACTCCAACTCTCCCGTTTTCGACGGGAGATCTCACGCCGAAAGCCCATTTTTGCAAAATCTCCCGTTCTCCCGCTTGAGATTTGATTTCTCCCGCCCTGGCTCTGTGTCTCCCAGTGGAAAGGATTTCTTACTTATTGCTATCGTATGTTGAAAAGAATAAGTTTAGATAGCACCAGAGAACATCTAGAACCCTAGGAACTTCGCGCTTCGCTCACATCAACTTTGGAGTCTCCTAGGCGTTTGCAAGTTTCGGGCGGGAGAATCTCCAGATCAGAAGGTGCTTGGGGTTGGAGTCTCTGAGATAGTGATCAAAATATTTTGCAACAACAGCAGCACCGTTATTGCAATGCATTCGCAAGTATTTTGAAAAGAATTATTTCTATAGTTCTCAAAGTTGCATTGTTGATGATACAATAATGGAAATGTATTGAGAAGGAGGGTAAGATCAAATCTCCATCAAAGGAAATTGCAAAAAAAAAAAAAAATAGTGTTTGAAGAGTCACCTTTCTCCTCAACAAACGAAACAAAAATAGTCGAAGGGATGGGGGAGGCGGAAGGTGCAGAGGGTTGATTCATCATCACTAAAATCATCCCTCTAAAATTCCGTACGATGGAGACCTTGTGTGATTGCATGACATGTAGGCCTACTGGTATTTTCACAACAACCCTGTAAATCGTACAGAAAAAAAAAAAATTCTTGTTTTTCATTCATTGTTATCATTCTTACTGACACACATGCGATTTTATATTATAGGGATAGTACAGTATTGGTGGAGATGAGAATTGGGCTTTTAACTTTTTGTGAGATAACAAGAAAATACTTATGATATAGTACAGAGCATACCATTTTACGAGGAATTCAAAGTTTATTTGATGAAAATCGGGTTTTGAATGACTGAAACATCCAAAAACAAAGTAAAACAAAGCATTCGTAATAAAGTGTGGGTCCCACACTTTATTAGAATTGCTTTTTTTGGATATCTCAGCCATTTCAAAACCAATTTTCATCAAATAAACGTTGAATTCCTCATAGAATTACATTCTCTCCCATATTTCATAAGAGGTTTCTCATTATTTCACCAAAAAATGTTAGAAACCCAAAATTAGGTCTCAAGCAAAACTGTATGATCCCTTTATTCTCATGTTTTGCTCACTTTTGCCATTTATGTTTAGGCCTACAGTATAGGCCTATGATTTTGATGTTAATTTCTTCCATGCCCCCCATGAGTAAGCGTGCAAGAAGTATACAGAATCAGATTTGTTCATTCATTAATTAATTCATTTGTTCGTTCATTCGCTGTTCTTTTGTTCGATCGTTCGTTCGTTTGTTTGTTCATTCGTTCATTCGATCATTCATTCATTCGTTCATTCGTTCATTCGTTCATTCGTTCATTCGTTCATTCGTTCATTCGTTCATTCGTTCATTCGTTCATTCGTTCATTCGTTCATTCGTTCATTCGTTCATTCGATCATTCGTTCATTCGTTCATTCGTTCATTCGTTCATTCGTTCATTCGTTCATTCCTTCATTCCTTCATTCCTTCATTCCTTCATTCCTTCATTCGTTCATTCGTTCATTCGTTCATTCGTTCATTCGTTCATTCGTTCATTCGTTCATTCGTTCATTCGTTCATTCGTTCATTCGTTCATTCGTTCATTCGTTCATTCGTTCATTCGTTCATTCGTTCATTCGTTCATTCATTCATTCATTCATTCATTCATTCATTCATTCATTCATTCATTCATTCATTCATTCATTCATTCATTCATTCATTCATTCATTCATTTGTATGGAGACCGGCGGTGATGGCGCCGCAGGCAAATGGAACTAGAACGAGGAATGTTTGCGTGCATTTTAATTTCGCAAATTTCACGAGAGCCAAGATTCGCGAAATTGAAATACGCATAAAAATTCTTTTCTACATAAATCCCACGGACAATTTGCGAAAGTTTCATATCGCGAAAAAACATCGCCATCCGATTCGCGAAAATTTCATGTCGCGAATAACTAAATGACAGGTCAACTCCACACTCTGTGAGCGAAAAGCGCAGCACCTAGCCTCTTGAAAGAGAAATGCGGAGGTGCGTGCCGTCCTGTGATCACATCGTTGTGGTGGAATAACTGTGGTGGTATTAGGAGGGTCGTATCAAAAACATTTTGTTCTCCTAATCTGGCTACAAATTTTCATCACACAAGTCCACCTATCGTAAGAAATATGAGTGATTCCGTGTTTAAGGGTCAAATTTTGGTGTATTCCATCGTAGGCTGCCCGCATTGCAAGCGGGCCAAACAGACATTACGCGGCCTGAGCTTGCCATTCAGCGATGTAAGCCTGGATTCCTACGCCGAAAGTGTCCGGCAAGAATTGAAGGAGAGAACGGGGAAACGAACCGTGCCGCAGGTCTTCTTCAATGCCACTCATATTGGTGGAAATGACGATTTACAAGCGTTGGTAAGCATCAAAACACCGGCGTTGTCTTTGAAAATCTTGAAATAAACAAAATTAGAATCATGACTAAACGTTTATTTTGTATGCATTTACATAGAACTAGACCTAGTCATCTTTAAAAGTATTATAATACTATTAAAGTTATACCATCTGGTAGTGTCATTTAATGATTTAGTCACTTTTCTTTGACACACAGACCAGCATAGCCCATGTTTGTTACTAGTATCGACGTGGTTATTGTCACTTCTCCAGAGATCATAGACGATGTAAAGTGACAGAGCCTCAGTCAGGTTGTATTGCCATTGGCATTATTCAGTCTGGGAAACCCGCTCATGAGGACCACTCCCGCGTACGGTACGAGGACTGCCCCGCCTCATGAGGACTGCCCCCACGCCTCATGAGGCCCGGGGGGGGGGGGGGGGGGGGGGGAAGCGCCTCATGAGGCCCCCTATTCACTATTCATCTAATCTATTCATCTGACACGTTGGCGCCCGTGTTTTGATGGGCGCTCTGCATCGGTTGTTTAAAACTCGATTTTTGAAAAAAAAAACAGACAGGATTTTTTCTTCTTTTCATCATGGATAGTGGACATGTGTGTGTAACAAAAAATCACCGTGCAAAGTTGCGACAATTTATACGTCAGATGTGAGATGAATAAGAAGTGAATAGGGGGCCTCATGAGGCGTTCCCCCTGGGCCTCATGAGGCGTGGGGGCGGTCCTCATGAGACGTGGGGGCAGTCCTCATGAGGCGGGGCAGTCCTCATACGCGGGAGCGGTCCTCATGAGCGGGTTTCCCGGACTGTATTAACGCCATGATCAGTGGTGGATCTTGGACTGAGAGGCCTGCACCGGACACCCCTCTTTATTTTTTGTTAAAACAAAAGAAATGTGACCCGCTACAACAATAAAGTCGGGCGAGGTCGATTATTTGAAAATTGCATGGCACAATTCCCTAATCTTTCTGCTTAAAATTGATATCTATACAGTAACACATCTTATAATAATAATCGGCTGCGGAGATATCGATGTTTAAAAGAGATCATGTTGAGACGTCTGGGAAATCACTGTTTCGAGAAAAGCGCCCTAAAAGTTTTCCTTGTGACGCAATCACGGTCAAGGGACACGCATGTCAGTATTCACCTCCGAACAATAGAAGGTAAGCCCTAGCAACTCCCGAAATGCTCATTCAAACACATCGTCGGCGATCTCCTCACCGACCAATCAGTGACCAGGATGCCAGGAGAAGCGGCTAGGCATAGCGCACCCTGCCAGCACGCACCAGTCGACTGGGCAGTATGTGAGCTTCACGCTTCGGTTAGCGCAAGCAGCAAACTGACCAATGAGATGACTCTGGTCGTTGTTAGGGGCGGAGCCTATCTGTGGCGCTCAATCCAAATGTTCGAACCAGTTTCTGCTTCCTTGAAACGCCAAAAAACATGGCCCAGAAAAACGCTATTTTTTTGTCTTTCCATTCATCATTTTGCTTCAAAATTTCGACAGATGATAGAAGACATGTCATACTCTAATAATATGTCAAATTCAGAAAATCATAAGTTTTGACCAATTTTGATGCTCTGACTTCAAACTCGATTTTCACAGCTTCGACCGTGCGCGACTTTAGGACCATTTTGTTGTAGCGGGTCACAAATAAAGTAAAGAGGAAAAAATGGAGGGGGGCGTGTGCACCCCCCTTTAATTTGGGTGGCAAAGGCCCCTCCCCTTTACGGAATTTCTGGATCCGCCCCTGCATGATTGATGTTTAAACAGTGATCACTTCAGTTGTTTCCCAATAATCAGTTAGTAAATTTATCGTTAATTAATGTGTTTGGGGTTTTCACAGGATAATATAGATAGTGACTGCCTTATAACCTGATGTTTCTGAGAGTGTGGGGAAATACTAAATTTCGGCAACACCTACTTCAAAGGACCTAC
Source organism: Diadema setosum (assembly GCF_964275005.1). Taxonomy (NCBI): domain Eukaryota; kingdom Metazoa; phylum Echinodermata; class Echinoidea; order Diadematoida; family Diadematidae; genus Diadema; species Diadema setosum. Next base: position 33,801,548 of record NC_092704.1, on the reverse strand, counting down.
ACTGTATGAAAGCGCTATACTCATGTACAAACTTGTGTAGTAACTAAGGCTGAGCATCTTGTGATTGACAGATCATATTACTTATTAGATTCACAGTTTTGAAGTTTGTTTGTTGTTGTTGTTTTTTTTACGTGGGTATATTTACATTGTACTCTTCAATATATTGAAGCAATTAATCTGAAGAAAAATAGTGGAAATGATGACACATGTAGCATCTACAATGTATGTTCATTTGCAACATAAAAGTGATGAGTAAGGTACGTATTGTATCAACTCAAGTCAATAAGTAAAATTGCACTTAGATCGAGAGACCCTGCAACTGTTGTTCTCAATGTGGAGTATGGTGTTGTCATGTTTTTTTTTTTTTTTTTTCATATTATTTTTTTTTGTCAGGATAGTAGTTGACTGAAATGCAGACAGTTCTTATGTTCTATGCTCTTTGCTTCAGCTTACAGTGTCTATTGAGTGTTTTGCAACAAAACAAGATACATTGTATGTTTAAAGGGGAAAAAGTGAAGAGAAATCCACATAACAAGTTGACTTGATGTAAACACAAAGACTGCTAGATGAGAAACCCATTCTTTTGTACATTTTCATGTACATATTAAGAAGGCATTGAATGATGGTGTCACTTCTTTTGTAAAAGATGAGAACTGAGAAAAGAATGGAGACATTGAGTGGGACACTGTACAGAACATGATGTTCTAGTTAGTGATGTTAAATTCAGGCAAAAGTTGTCACTTTCTGTGCACTACACTGTATTCGAGTGAGTTGTCGGGGTCCTCTTAAAAAAAAAAAAATCTCTTAGACTATATTGTTCAAGATCGATAAGATATTCGTCATAAGTTTCATTCATTATCATGTCTTGCCGAAGATGCCCACAATTAATGGTTGATTATCATGGCACTAGGTGTTGACTGTCGTCATCTTCTGATGTGTTTTTTAATGCAACATTGCCTTCTACAGATTGAGAACAAAGAAAAGCTGCAATCCCTCATCGACGATGTCAAGAACAATGAGCCTCCTGTGGATGCACCCAAGGTCCCTGACCCCAGCCTCAAGACACAGGACCCCGAGGGTATCAGTCACTCAGTCTTTAAAACCAATTGTAGGATGGAATATAACATGTACATGTAGCTGTACAGGAATTACATACTGTAACAATTAAGTGATTATTACAGTGCACTACTGTATACAAGTGTAGCTGACACGATTATAACAAAATTTGTTACAACAAAGTAAAAATTCATGTTGCAATGTTATCCACTCAGTAGATGATTTTTTATTTGGTTTATGACAAAATTTCAATATTAAAACGAAGGAAAACTTCCGCTCCTGAAGACTTCTTATAGTGTGGTAATATGAGACTGAATCTGAAAGCATTTTTGCATACATGTACACAAAATGCAGACTCACTGTCACCTGCCTTGTACGTTAGTATGGACAATGTACAATGTACTACCCAAATATCAAAGTGAAAATTTAGATTGAATCATCCTCACAACATTTTACCTGCTCATACTCTCCCCTGTTGATATCTCTCCAAAACATAAACAAACCCCATTAAGATGCATTGTATTTGTAAACTGTTTATGCAATGTACAGAGCTCTGCATTCTCTGAATTTTGCGAATCGGGTGATATTTGCAAATTCAAAAATCAAGTACAGTAAAACAGAAACTCTGATTCCGATATGAATGTGATGTGAAGCATACATTTCTCCGTTCAGTATGCTGTATGCCACGAATGCAAATTCATCTATTTGCAAGATTGTTGAAAGTCCCGATTCACAAAATTAGACTCACTGTATGGTGTATACAGTTATTGAGTTGTTATTCCCTCACACGGACCATTGCTCATTGATAGGGATTAACATACAAAGGCAATAACATAATCCTTGTCACATTAGCCCTGTTGATAGTTGATAAAAGACAAATCTCTACATATTATGACCAATGTGTTGCCAGGTGAGATGGACTTTACCTGTGAGCTGGACAAATGTGCCCAGCTGATCCGTGACCTGAAGATGACTGACCTCATCAGGGACCACAGGAAGGGGCTAACTACGTACAGGAACAGTTTCCAAGGAAACCAGTTTGTGGACTGGCTTGTCAAAACACAAACCATGGGTAGGAATATTCATTAATTTGCTATTTTGTTTTAATGGACCAAATTCACGTAGGTGGTTAAGATTTGTACCATGGTTTAAACTTTTACCGTGGTCTATAATACAGTGTAAGCACGAAATAGACGTAATTTTGACATGCACATATCAGCACACATTTGTAACTGGATGTCTGTTGGCGTACACAATCTGTCAGTCATATTTACACAGAAAAAAATGTGTAAATTATAGTCTAAATTTAAACCACCTTCATGACTTTAGGCCATTGGGTGTTTAGTGGCATTTTGAAATTCCCTTTCTACATGTATTTACCAGTTCAGAATTAAATTAATTACTCACAACTTTATTATTACGTACAATGTGCCAGGTAAGCTTTGTGTCTCGAACAGTAAACAACTTATACTATACATGTACAACTGCACATCCCATGTTAGAATTTGTCAATGCAAAATATGTACACGTGTGTAATGATGTGTATATCTTAAAGGTGCATGGTACCCGTGTTTTAGTCAAATGCGTACGCGGGCGCACGGCGCAAGTTTCCTATAGAGACCTAGGCTATCGACTCCTCTTTAGCGCTTATGCTGTGGCCCACTTCCCCGAGTCCAAAGAAGTCTGATCCACTGTAGTCAGTAGTCCGATAACAGTTCGGCTCATGATTCGGCTGAGGGGGATGACAGCTTTAGCAAACTTCTTTTGTGATGTCATGATAACCAGCACATATGCACGCACCCTGGCATTGCTGCAGACTGCGCAACGCGCAGAGAAGACAACGAAGGCAACGTTACTTAGCAACAGCTACGCACTTTACTCTTGATGACAGTTCAGCTTCGGTAATCTTCGTATCAATGCTAATGGTGATCGGCAGTATCATCAACAGCGCCCTCTACACTACCGGGACTATGCCTCTTTTACTAGATCTTGTTCTCTATATCATACAAATTCTGCTGTATACTGAATTTACTGAGCTTCCTCTTGGGCTACTGTATACAGTAGTAGATATTTGTTCATGGGTGACATCATTTTTAACTCTTTATGTGCCATGTTTATACGTCCGACTCAGTTGACTGCGTGCCAACTTCGCATATTTCGCTCAAATGCACAAACCCTCCCAAACCGATTGATGAATCGCCTAATGCCACAGTACAATGAAAGCGTTTCATGTGATTCCATTCCTCTTGTCAATAGCTTGCAATTTATGCGGTGAATGACTAACAAGCAGTGTTCCATACTGGATTTGCGTGAAAATTCAAAGTTTCTGTCACTGCTTTGTGTGAAAAAGTCATACATTTACAATAATGGGCATTTGAAAGAAAAGCAATTATAGATTTGTTATAAAATTTACAACAATGCAAAGCTTGGTATTTTCTCTACAACTTTGCTAACTCCGTCTACAATTTAACAGAAATTATTTATTAAATGTTATATTGATTTGAAAAATATATTATTTTCTCAACGTATGACTATGTTGGTGTCTCAGAATGATGTGGCACATGGGGGGTTTCCCCCATGGCACACAAAAAGAGTTAATAGCTCCCTTTGTCATGAACCATGTTCCATTGTCCCCTAGAGGCAATTTTTGTTTCAAAAATTAATATCTTTCTCTTATGCTGTGTGTCACTCATCCTACATTGTAGAGAGGTCCCAAGCAGTGATGAGGGGACAGGAGATCCTGGACAGAGGGTTTGGGAGCCAGATCAAAGGGAGGGAGGATGGTGTCTTCGTTGATGATGACAAGCACCTCTACAAACTCCTGGAACATGAGGAGAGCTCGGCCCTGAACTCTGGCGTGTCCAGTGAGTGTGAACCAAGACCAGGTAGGCAAGAAAAACATTTTTACCCCCTCTCACCTGTCATCTTTATAATGCTCTCCTTTTAACGATATCTTCTTAGATATGTGCTTTTATTATCCTCAAATTTATATCAGTATGATATTTTAGATGTTTATGTGTGCTATTAGTATTATTATTGTTATTATTATCATTATTATTACATTACTATTACTTTTATTATTGTCATCATTTTGTTTTTATTATTGTTATTATTATTATTATTATTATTATTATTATTGTAATTACTTTTATTATTATATCATTATTATTATAGTTATTATAACAAGAACTAATAAGAAGATATTACATTTGTAAAAAAAAAAAGAGATAGATATAGTGTATAATGCTGAGACTTGGTTAGATTCACAATCAAGTGACTCTCTGATAAACTTTCAATATTGAAGAAAATTTTTGTTAAAAAATGTTTGATTGTCTGAATGGATTGGCAAAGGTGTCCTTGCTTGTCGATTTTCCTTTTCATCTCTGTTGTTATGCCTGTAGGTGTTTTTTATAGAAAAATAACATGAGAAATTAGGGCAAGGAAGAGCGAAGCACTAGAATCAAATGCCCAACCTGCTGACAGTACATGCAGTATAAGTGAATATGTCATCCTTTTCCTTAGTGGGTGTCAATTACTCCCTTTCTTTATGGCTACCCTGTTTTGAGCTATTTCTCTCTGTCTTCTCACTCTTGTTTTTCAACTTTTTGTTTTCAGCCTCTGAGCTTGGCGAAGATCTTCGCAAACTCATTCTGGCCCTCTACAATGAGTTCCTCTCTGAGGACGGGAAGGTAAATTTCAGGATTAAAGTTAGATGTCAGTCAACTTGGCAGATTTTGTATTGGTTTTGCCTTTTTTGTTCTCTTCATATGCCTTCTGTTGTTGTTGTTTTTTTTGCTTCTTTGTATTATGTTTTCAATACATCTGTGAGAGGGGTATTGTGGGTTGACCTATTTTTCCATGAATGATCATTTAATGTCATCAGAACAAAATGTGATTGCCCAATAGAAGACATGTGAGACATGTGAGACACCTGAGCCGAAGGCTCAAGTGAGCTATTGTGATCGTCCGGCGTCCTTCGTCCGTACACTTTTTACATTTTCATCTTCTTCTGGAGAACCCCTTCACCAATTTTCACCAAACTTGGCAGGTACATGTAGCATCCCTAGGGGGATAGGACCTCAATTTGTTCAAGTGGGCACCATACCCCACCTGGGGGGGGGGGGGGGGCAGAGGGGCCCAAACCCCCCAAAATTAACGAATCTTAAAAAATCTTCTTCTCTAGAACCAGAAGTGATAGAGCTAAGTTAGTACTATTGATGACTGTAGTTTCAAGTTTGTTAATTGCAGAATCAGGGGTGCCCCTCCTCCCCCCCCCCCCCCCTTGGGACCCAGGGGTGGGGAGGGGTGCTAATGGGGCCCAAATTGTACATTTTCATTTTTTTCTTGAAATTGCTATTATGAATTTTCACCAATGTTGGCAGGTAGCATTCCTAGGGGAAAAGAATCTCATTCCCATCAAATGGGCACCATGCCCCACCTGGGGGCCCCAGGGGGCCTAAATTTGGACCAAAATTGTAAGTTTTCATCTTTTTCTTGAAAACCCTATCACAAATTTTCACCAAACTTGGGAGGTAGCATCCCTAGGGGGATAGAATCTCAATTCCATCAAATGGGGGCACCATGCCCCACTTGGGGGCCCTAGGGGTCAATGTAATCAGAAAAAAAGATCAATGTAATGTGTTTACAGTGTAAATACCAGAAGGTCAAAGTCAAAACACAATGTACAGTATCTAGGACTAGATTGTTTGTTACATAGTGCCTGTGACGTTTGATTGTATAGATCAATCAGTACTATGATAACGTTAACTTTAAAAATGTGATAAACTGAAACAGTTCAATACTATATACTTGATCAGATCCATGACATGTGTATTTAAAGTAGCTTCAAAGGTCAAGCAGTAGTGTTTGACAGATATGGTCGTGATAATGCCCTATTCATTGGCAGGAAATGTATCCCCAAAGAGTGATCAAACATGTTGGAACAGACAGTCTAAGGTGTAGCTGTTTGCTTCTATTGATCCTTTAAATGTTGCCTGTATGTTTGTTTGTTTTTGTTTTGTTCTGTTTTTATTTGCTTCTCTTTATAATTTGATTATTCCAGATCTTGGGTGTGTGTTTTTTGTTTGTTTGTTTGTCTTTTTGTCCACCATCTAATTTTTTCCCATTTTTGCCTTTATCATCTTGATTCTACAATAGTCCATATTGTCTATTTTCTTAATTTTGATTTTGTCTTTTCTTTCCTCTCCCAATGTTTTGCTCTCTCTTCCGTTTTTCAGTTGTCAACATAGACTATTACATTCATCAACAGCAAATGACTACATTTTGCCTCTCCCATTCTAGCCATACTTATTTTCCTATTGCTATAACAAATTTATCTCCAAATACTCTACCTCTTTCATCATGTTGCAGAGAAAGTCATTAAATTGTATACAAATGAATTACATTAGAATTGTCACCAATGTATGAGTAGCCAGTGGTCATGCTCTCATTAGCTGAAAGTGATGTTATGATGTGAGCTGCAAGGACCTACATTGTAACTTGAATATGATAAGCTTCTTTGGCTGCAGAAATCAAGTGATTTTGGTATACCGGTATAATTCATAATTTAATGGCTACTCACGGTTATCTTTTGTCCCCTTTGTTTGATACATATGTACCAGGGTGTAAACTACAAGGGTATATCCCAGAGTCCAAAGTTTGCGACCTACAAGCGGCTCACTGGTGAACTGACACGTGTCGCCGTGGAAACTGCATCGCGGGAAGAGAAGCTGGCCTTCTTCATCAACATCTACAATGCCCTGGTCATCCATGCATACGTGGAGGTTGGCCCACCCACCAATATGTGGCAGAGGTACAAGGTGAGAAAGAAAAATGAAAAAGGAGGAAAAAAAAGAGAAAGAGAGAGACAGAGAGACAGACAGACAGACTAACAGAGAAAACTCTCTTACAGCTACCATGTGTGCAAAAATTCCTTGTAAATTGTAGTCTTTACTCATAAATAGTTACTCTGCACAAAGTGAATGTCACAATTATGTTATCAGCGTGGTTACACAGTGATGCCACATTTTACTTTTATGAATATCTCACAAAGAACACAAAGACAGTATTTCTTACTTTTCTTCTCATTCCCCAGATAACAATTTGTGTGTGCTGGAATAGTAATCAGGATAATCCCTGTTTCATTAACTGCAAAGGACTGTTCTTATTTACCCTATATTTTATTTATATAACAAAAAGAAAGACAGAGAGAGAGAGAGAGAGAGAGAAAAAAAAAAAAACAGTACTCTGTTAAGATGTCTATTGCAAACCAATCTGCTTTTGTACTCCAGTTCTTCAATTATGTTAGTTACGTCATTGGTGGCCACCTGTGCTCCCTGAACGATATCGAGAATGGGGTCTTGCGAGCCAACAGGAAGCCCATAGGGGCCCTCTCCAAGCCCTTCTCCAAGGGGGACCCACGTCTGAAAGTGGCCCTTCACCTCCATGAGCCCCTCATCCACTTTGCCCTGGTCTGTGGGGCCAAAAGCTGCCCACCCATCAAGACTTACTCTGCAAAGGTAAGTCAATGCCACACAATTTTATCCCCGGGAAAAGTATTTGAGTTTATACATTTTGTAGATGTTCATTCATATCAGGGCATATTTTTTTTTTTTTTTTTTTTTTTTTTTTGTTCTCTGGGGTAATAAATCTAGAACATTTGTTTGCTTAATTTCTTTTCTTTTTTCCAAATTTGATTTTGTGGTCTCAATGATTCTAGAATCAAAAGCCAAGTTATAATTGATGTTGATTCATGTACATTGTACATTGTACAGGTGACTTCATTCCCTTGTCAAAAGAGATGTATTAATATTTGCATTTACTGCTTTCACATATTTCTTCAGCAGTGCATTCCAGTGGGTGAACAAAATGTCAAAAACATAAAATGTGATGACTTTGATTTTTTTCTCATGCCATTATCTTTCAAGTGTATGCAGTCTTGGGCGAGATTTCTTGAGTTTAGCTATGCTCATGCTGCTTCGCATGCTTTAGACCACAATATTTTCACCGTCAATTCAATAAAAATCATCTACATTTCAGACAGGTTTTCCTCTAGTACTTTGGCATGAGGTAACCTTTCTGGAGCTTTGACTACAGGTTTGCTTTTAAAGACCAGATAGTGGAGGGATGCCATGCGATAGGAAGGCTTGACTGACACTGATATATTTGGAGCACCCCAAACAAGCACTGGTAATGTGTTAGTACACACACAGTGAAAAGAATCTTGACTGTAGTTGAACGTAACCAACAAGTATATGCTTTGATGCACAGATTCGCTGACGGGCAATTCTGTTTTAGTAGGCCTGTGCTTTTTAGGGTTTTAGCATATTGTCAACTGAGAACCAGAAGGCTGATTTAAAATTCTAAGATTTGAGCATGAATAAAAATGAAACAATCAATTTTCATGAAATGAAAAGATTACTTAATCAAAAGTGGGTAGATTTACAAGCATTGTTCCAAATATTGGGTAAAATAGTGCCACTATCGTTTTGATTTGTAAAATTTTACTGAAAATGTAAAAAGAAAAAAAAATCAAAATTAACGCTGTAATAGAGAGGAAAGCATGCTTTGTGATACCAATAACTCAATACCTCCAAAGTATATATTTAAGATAATGCAGTTCTGGTTCTCAGGCGATGATACGCAGCTGCAGGCAGCTAATAATGATGGATTCAATCAGGCCACCATTCTTTCCCCACACTACCAGGACTTTTAACCTGTCGAGGACGAGTCCCGAGTATACTTGGGCAAGTGTCTATGGGAAATGTGTGTTGTAGCAGAATTAGTCCATCCTCAATGGGTTAAGCTTGCTTTATTTTTGCCACTTTACCCGCACTGTTGGCTGCAGGACATTGATAAGCAGCTGACACTGGCAGGGGAGGCCTTCCTTGAGAGCTCCGATGGCTGCCAAGTAGACGTCAAAAAGAGAGAGCTCCGCTTCAGCCGGATCTTCAAGTGGTACAGAGAGGACTTTGGCAAGAATGACAAGGAGGTAGGAGAACAGAGAGTCGGGCTCATCATTAGTGATGACCAGGGGGGTGTTTTGTAAAGCTGTTCTTACAGTTACGAATGACTTTAAAAGAACGACTGGTGATCAGTTCTGATTCTATTATTCAGCACAAGAACTGATCACCTGTCATTCTGAAAGTCATTTGTAACTTAAGAACAGCTTTATGAAACACCCCCCTGGGAGGTACTTCATAAAGCATTTTGTTAGATATTTCATCTGGCAAACAGTTAAAAGCTACTGAAATGCTTGTATCTGATCGGCTGAGAGCAAATTTGTCTGACAAAGTTGTCAGACAAATTTCTTCATGTAAAGCCCCCCCCCCCCCCCCCTGATGGCCCAGGCAGAATTAATGCTGTACGTTCCACCAAAGTTTTGATAGGGTGAGATCTTTTTGGGGCCTGATCGGGCAACTGAGATTCAAAGAGGATTGACATGTTTCCTTATAATTCGTGCCAATACACTTCATTTTTTTGGTGACCAAACTGTCAAATTTAAAGATTTTAGTGGCCTGAATTGGCCATTGGAGAAAAAGGTTAATGCCAAAAGCCAGCTAATGGCATATAAAAATATGAGATGTATTGATAATGATCCCTCTTGAGAATTGTGTCTTTAAGTTGTGGTGTGAGCATGTAACAGGGTCATTCTGGGCATGTGTATCATTTTGTGTTATAAAAGAAAAAAAGAAAAGAAAACGTTGAAAAATTAGAAGCTTTGCAAGGAGTGAATGTGACATAATATGGCTATTTGGTAGATTTTCTTGGCCATGAAGTTTATGTCTAGTCAGCAATGGCACTAGTACAGTAGTTTTATTGTAGCTGAAACTACATAAATCTACAAGTTGTACAGTGTGTAAACTTGAACGAATCCACTTCCACCTCTTTCCTTGGGTTTAGCAGAATTGAAATTTCTGTCTTTTAAAGATTTTCAGTGATTTTTGGTTTTCACTTGTATTTATTTCTGTTAACAATGTAAACAGGAAGATGATCGCTACTGCATAAAAATAATTCTTGGAAAATAGCTGTGAAATTTATGTGTATCTTATTATATCTGTATGTAAAGACAGTAGGTCAGTCCTAAACACCTCAGCAGCGTACACGTATATCATAGAACCTGCAAAATTTTCTGAATTTTTTAGAGATTAAGGGGAGTATAAAGATTTCAAAATTTAATATTTGAACAAATCTGAAATGTCATATTTTTGAATACTGTTCTTGCAGTGGATTTAGAGTAATTAGTGTATAAGGGTATCATGATAAGCCGCATATTATGCATGAATGTAGCGACAAACTCATTATGCCACTTATTTACTGGTGTAAAAATGATCTTCTCTCAAGTCGTGTGATATTTTATGTTACACCATTTTGTAAGTACACGTATCCTATTTCATTTTTTTTTTTTTTGGTTAAAGTGAACAAACTGTCGCTAAAGCTATGAATTGCTTTATACCTTCCTCTTGTCTGAACTTGGGGCAGTTTCTCACATCATATAAATCCATGTATTCCACGAGAATAAATTTGAAAAATATGAAAAGGTGAATACACTGTCTCTGTTCCCTAGTGCATACAGTCTCATGTTTTCCTCATGAAGTCAATTGGTCTGCAATGTTCTGCAAGTTTCTGAAATAAATGGCTGTGTCCGCTGCAGGTTGCCGCGTTTGTGTCCAAGCTGATTGGTGATGGCAAGAAGAAGGAACAGCTCTCAGAGGTCATGGGTCACAAGGACTTCAAGGTCAGCTACATGAGTTACAACTGGGCGGTCAACTCCCAGCACTGATAGGACCGCTGCTCCCACGCAGTCATCAGTGGTCATCAACAGCTGACCATTACACACACCAGTGGCTATTCCTGTTAGAGTTTGTGTGAGAGCTGAAAGTAGGTGAAATAGGTCAACCTTGCCAATCTTGACTTTTTCATATTTTCTGAAAGAGCGAATCTTCTTCTACATCATACTAAAGTTTGGGATCATAAAACGAAAAGGAAATTGGGATATTAGCAGTTTTTCTGAAGCACTTTTTAGTGGAATAGTGTGATTAGGTGTTTTTCAAAGAGTCCTCTTTTCATTTCTTAAAAACCCTCTTCATGCTCATTACTTTAAACTCCAATAACTTAAGAAGGGATAAAGCTACTGCTTTGAAAGTTGGCATTGATCATCAACAGAATGTGTCAATAAAGAATGCATAATTTCAGCTTAATCTGTTAATCCCTTCATTGCTGTTGCTCTGGTGGTTATTAACCTGTTATTTGTTCCATTTCTCGCACAGCTAGCGCGGCTTGGTAAAGGTTACACGTTTGAATATACCCTGATCTTCAGAGCCTCTTTTCTCAGTTCACACTTATCCAGGGTGTGTTCTTACTTTCCAATATTTAGATAGGTTAGGAGAGTCCATTTGGATTGAGTTATATATCATTTTAAAGCTTAGAGTCTGCTCTTTCAGAATCAGACCTTAACTAAAAATCCATGTCTGGCAACTTTTTGTTCGTTTTGTGGTGCAGGGTCACATATGCAACAAGGTCCCTCCATACTAAATAGAATTTTCATGTACTGCCCTATAGGCATCTGACATAGTATGTCAGATGTCCATGTTATACATATTATCAATTTGAGTGATCCTTCATATTGGGGTTTCCATGTGTCCTTCATGAAGCACAGATAATATATATTTGTATAATTTATATCTATATATATATTTCTTGATATCTGACTTTCATAAATTTATGTTTATTATTATTTGGTATAAATCAGAGGCATGAATAAGTATCATCTATATGGATCATGATTTCAGGCCTTTTGGGGCACCCAAAAGAATGCGTGTGAGTTTTATGGCACAACTAGTTACTCACACTGGAATTGTGTGCATTTATTATGCATGTTATGTTGAGTCTGAGGGTGCGTGAGTTCGGATTCTAGCAAAATCTTTGTCAGAGGCAAAATGATTAACTTAAAGGGTATTAAAGCAGACACTTTTATGGACAACAGACATAAAGCAATATATATGTATGTGACCGTGCATCACAAAACAATCAAAAAGTTGCACTCGCTGATTTTGTGCGAGGACTGAAAATAGGTTAAATGGTTCAACCTAGCCAATCTTGACTTTTTGATATTTTCTGAAAGAGCATGTCTTCTTCTGCATTATGCTAAAATTTGGGATCATAAAACGAAGATGAAAGTGTTTTTAGCAGTTTATCTTGAACACTTTTTTCAGAATAATGTGATTAGGTGTATCTTTAGAGTCCCCTTTTCATTTCTTATGAATTGTGTACACGCTCTTCACTTTCAAGTCAAATAACTTTAGAAAGGATGATCGATGCTACTGCTTTGAAAGTTGGCATTAATCATGAACAAAATATTCAATTCAAGCGTAATCTGATAATCCCTTCATTGTTGTTACTCCAGTGGTTTATATCCTTTTTTTTTGTCCCATTCATTGCACAGCTAGCACAGCTTGTTAAAGATTAAGTGCTTGAATAGACCCTGTGCTTCACGTTTTTTCTTAGTATGTGCTTTCTTTCTAATATTTAGATCATCATTTTAAAGCTTAGAGTCTGCTCTTTCAGAATTTGTTCTTAACGCAAAATCTACGAAGTATGTCTAGCGACTTTTTGTTGGTTTTGTGATGCAGGGTCACATATGCACTATCTGGGAAGGGCTAGGGACACTGAACAGTGACAACAAATGGGATTAAAGTTGGGTGTCATAAATAAATTGTTCATGTAATGGTTGCAAATATCACCAAATGGATTGGATACCAAGTAAATGCTATTTTCCATTTCAAAAATAGCTATGCAGTTCCCATCACATTCCTATAAAGTAACACGTGATTAAAATTTCAGTCAGCATTACATCAGTTAGAACATGTTATGCTTATGAGACTTGTATTCTTCAGGGAAACAGCTGCATAGAATATCGAAAAAGTGGAGTCACATCTCCGCACTGCAAAACAGCTGCACTAGGAAATCGTTCCAAGCAAAATTATGCTGCATACGGTAGAATACACTTTATGAAACCTACTGACAATATATTTTGTAAGTTGTCTGATAAATATTTTTTTTTTTGTCATGGGGTGGGGGGGAGGTTTGTTGGGCAAAGAAGTGTGTATACTTTGATAATACTTTATTGCAAAAAAAAAAAAAAAAATGTATTACCCATACCAGTAGAACTGTTAAAATGCCCAGAGTGCTGATACATGTTAACTGTCACTTCACACTTTGTAGATTCATAAGTTTGCATTACTTCTACTTATCTCGGGGATAAAGGTAAAGATATGCAGCCAAACCTGTCTAAAGCAGCCACTCATTAATTTGAATGGTGTCTTTGTTATACATGTAAGGCCTGTATGTGCTTGATTGCTTTTGTTTTCTGATGTGTGATGTAGATAATTATCACCAAAGGACGTTATGTTTTCATTGACATTGGTTTGTTGGTTTGTTTGTTTGTCCATGTGCAAAATGATTCAAATAGTTGTGAACGGATTTGGATGAAACTTACAGGAAAGGTTGAGACTGACACAACTAACATATGATTAAATTTTGAGAGTGCTCTGAGAATTTTTGTGGATTTTATGAAGGATTTTTGATATTTTCGCAGGTAGGGTCAGTTAACTTGGGAGTTCAAGATGCGCATTTTTTAAGTTTTCATACGTGCACTGAAGATAGCGCTCTAGTTTCTGCAAGGGCAAGGCGCACAGCATGCAGCCGGAAGTTGATGACATAACAAAAAACTTTTTTTTTGTATTGGGAAATCGGGCAACTTTCAGCACGGATACATACATATATGGGTGGAAATCACTGATCTCTTTGGAAGAACAAGATCATTGGTTTAAATGAGCTACTTGGCAGTGGTCTGCGCTCTCAGAGTGCTTCTCTAGTTTTGCAAAAGAAGTCGTTATGAATATCAATTTTAAATCGGGCCATCTCTGGTGCAAGACCGTTCTGCCAATTACACGTACATGGCTTTTTTCATTTACAGAATTCAGTATTTGAGTCATCCACGTACTGTTTATCATTTTGAGTGTTATTAGCATTTGCTTTGTCTAAATTGATCACTTCTTGTGTTTTTCAAGTCAAGGCAGGTGAAAATTGTTGGTACCAAAATGGGCCCGAGATTCAGATTGTTGAAGAAAACCAGATCCCAGTAGTGCCATCATGCTTTGTTCTTGTGTATTTGAAGTATCTTTGAGAGGTATTCTTTGTATATTTCTATTAAGAAAGTGGGAGAACCCATAAAAAACAAAACAAAACAAAAACAACAACAACAAAACAATCAATGAAATGAACCCTCTAAATACAAACCAAAAGAACACTTGTTTTGGAGTGTTGAGCATATTTTGCCCTTTATAATGTGTATCAAATGCAATTGGGAATAATCAAGGTAATATTCAGTGTCCAAACAACTCAATGTTCAAACTATGATGTTTGTGACAGAAGAAATTGCAGTGTCTTGCAAACTATAATATCTGTATAAAAGGAAATGGTTCTTTGTTGCATTTTCAAAATTGGAATTTGTCATAAAGTACAGTATGTTTTCATGTGGTTGTGTTCTTCTTTTTGTTTTGTTTTGTTGTTGTTGTTTTTTTTTTGCCAAACAGCATTTAGAGAAACTACAAATTGAGTTAGGTATGATCATGTACTTGTGCCATAAAAGTGAATTGTACATTGTCTGGGAAGTTGTTCCAGTTCTTATGATATACTTGTGTTCTTTGACCATTTTAAAATGTCAGATTTTCACTTTGTGATTGTGTAGAGCTATCAAAGAAGAAAGATCTTGCCTAAGTTTTATTGTCACAAATGTCTGTACAGTTTTGCTGGTTGATGTGTGGATGCAATTTTTGAAAATCATTAGTCCTTCTATTAAAAAAATAAATAGATGAAAAATAAATAAATGTGAATGTCCAGACTTCCTTTCATAATTTATTACAGAAGAAAAATACTTCTGAAAGACACAATGTAAAAAGAGCTCAAGTGCACTCATCCAATATTTTTCTGTATATGGGCAAAGCAATTCAATTTGGAAATACAGCTGTATTTTGCCCAAATATTTACAATGGTATGCTAGACAACTTTACATAATTTCTGTTCATAGTACTTTTTTTTTTTCATTTGTGTGTTTGGATGAAGATGTAGTACAAGAAGTGAGGTATATTAGAGTACTATTCGGAACTATGTGTTTGGTGTTGTGGAATAAGTGGGTCTTTGACTATTTGTGTATCAGGGATACAGTATAAGGTTGTTATGTGTACATAATTATGCCATATGACTGCCATGGTATCTGTAAAGTATAGGTGATTGGGAACCAGGGTACATGTGGAAAAAAAAATATGTTTGAAAATGAGCTGGCAGCAAGGAAATATGATGTCCATGTATTCTTGTTGAGCTGCTATGGTATTTGTACAGTCTTGGGTTTGATTGTCTTTCAAGTAATGATATCTGTATACAGTACAAAACAATCTCTTATTTACATACGCATATTTTATCACAGTTTAGTGAATTCTACAAATTACTGTTACATAGTTTATGTTCCTCTTATGTATGTGTTTGTTTGTTTTGCTTTTTTTTTACATATTGTGTGGGGAGAACATCGAGCATTATGTTAACTTGTCTATTCTGATATTTAGATTGATGCACGGTAGCAATACAGTGCACTCCCATCATAACAAACACAGTTACAGTATATTATGAAATTCTGGTTACAACGAAGTAAAAATGTAGGCTCCAACGTGATCATCTCTATGTTCTTTATTGTTTATTTGATTGGTTATAACGAAATTTCTATATAATGAAAGAAAACTGCTGTTCCCGAGCACTTTGTTATAATGGGAGTCCACTGTATGCATATATTTTGTATATTTTTCGTTTTCTTAAATTTTTTTTTTTTTTATTGATTCCTATAGTTTTGACTGATGCTCCGTGTTAGATATCTTTAGCCGTTTGAATTTAGTCATCGTAGTTTTGATCATTGTTCTTAGAGATAATCAGCTTATTGTATGAGTGTTTTCTCATTTCATCCACAAAGGTAAAAAGTGAGTGTGTGTTAATGTTGTTCAGGAATGGCGTAATGAGAAATACATTTTGTTTCTTGCCTGAGTGCATGGTAATTTGCAATAAAAATATGCTTTGTCTTTTGATAGTACTTCTTCATCGAAATATTTGACCACTGTTAAACAACCAATACTTTATGTATATGGTTACTGCCATAAAGATTATATTTTGAAATTAGATAACTATTTATCTGAGCACTTTGGTTTGATTGAAAAGAAAAATAAATATGTGAAGCAGTTTATCATGCATATTACAATGTTTCATTGCATAATAATAACAAAAATAATAAATAGTAATATTGAAAGGTATTATTTATCCTGGGTAGCCTCTTTAGTGTTGCCGCTGCTCTACCAGAGGGCCCTGCCATTATTATTACCCTAGCGTTGCCAGGTACCCATTTATACACCTGGGTCGAGAGGGACACAGTGGGTAAAAACATCTTGTCCAAGAACGTAAGCACTGGGCGGAATCGAACTCGGGTCCTCCGATTGGGAGTCGGGAGTCTTTATATCCACTATGCCACATACATTACTATACAAAAGTGTTGATCAGCACTTTCCAGTGTTTCTTAACTAGGGTATGATACACAGTAGTTAGAATCAGCATTCTTGGCGATCTTTTGTATGATGGTTTTTAATCTCACGTGGGCACCCATATACATCGTATCACCATTTTTTCTTTCAAAATTTGAGGTACAGGGCACTCCCGTTATAACGAACACGATTACATGTATAACGTAATTCCAGTTAAAAAGTAAAATTCAGGCCACAACATTATTGTTTTTTTTTTTTTTTTTTTTTTTCATGTGTATTTTTTTTCGGTATACTGTAACGAAATTCCAATATGACAGAAGAAAACTGCCAGTCCCGAGGACTTCGTTATAACAGGAGTCCACTGTATTTTTGGTTTTATTCCACCGCTGCATAATACACCTAGCTTTTATGTATGGAGATAGTCGTCCTGAAATATCTGCATGAAAATATGCATGGTAAGCTGTGCTCGTTTGTTAAAATGATTTTCCAAGATTCTGTCGTACTATGTTTAGGTCAGTGTCGCTGTCTCCTCAACAGGGTGATTTGTAATTCCTGAGAGAGTGATCAGTTTTCTGCCAAGTTGCTGAAACATGCATGCTTTCACAGAAAGTTCTTGTGAAGGTGAATTATTATTTAGGCAGTATAGTATACGTGTACATGTCTTGTCCAAGCTCGTACATTGTATTAGTTTTTCCTGTCTCTGTAGATCTGATCTCTCCGAGATGATTACCATGGTCGAGACCCGCTTACTGGCTGATTAGACAAAAAGAAAAAAAATAAATAAAAAAAATAAAAAAAATAAAAAAAATAAAGGCAGTTAAATTGATTTTCTCTTACTTGTTCGAGTGTTGTCTTTTTATTTTTGTGTTTGAAGGGGCAGAATGATTTACGCATTTATTTTTATTTTTATTTTCTTTTTTATCGGCCACCTAAGAAAAAAAAAACCTAAGAAAAAAAAAAGTCAGTGCGAACGCCTTCCGTTCGTCTTCCGTAAACTCTTATCTTTTTTATCTTTTTTAAAACCAATCGTCCGATATTAGCCAACCACTCACTCACTCCCTTGGAAGTTGCTCAATAATGGTTCCAATGACTGTGCACAGGGCACCAAGTAAGGGTCTTCGATGGCAAAAAAAAAAAAAAAAAAGGGTAAATACATGTATCTGAAATCTTCAGATCATAAGATACTTATGGAGAGGTAACGAATTTAGGGTGTTCGCGAGACTACATCAGCGTACCTACTGTGAAGGAACGTTGTGAAGGAAGGAGATTATTTCTGATTTACAAGCATCATGTATGTAGCTCATGCAGGTGTTTCTGGGCGTGGAACCTATTCCGTTGAAATAATTGTGCTTACGACTCTGTCAAAGTGTTCATTAGTTTACCTTCGAAAGTCTTTAGGAAGAAAAAAAAAGATGCACATGCATGTTACATGTTAATGTAGGTTGTTGTTGTTTGTTTGTTTGGTTGGTTGGTTTTTTGTTTTGTTTTGTTTTTTTTTTCAAATCATGTTTGACATTGTGTGAGGAGTGACCAAGTCGTGGAAACTACTATCAGGACCATGCTTTGGGTCAGGTTTGGATAGCAGATGCTCGATTAAGGTTTTGCTTTCAAAGAGAGAGAGAGAGAGAGAGAGAGAGAGAGAGAGAAAGAGAGGGAGAGAGAAAGGTTCGCTGCTTCGTGTAAGATTTCCCCTTTCGTCATCCTAGGAGGTAAATTTTGTATCGTCAGCAAAAATTGTAACTTTATAATTGGGGAGTTTTTATACAGTAGTGTATTGTAATTTATGTATTTTTATAATAATAGTAATGATAATAATCATATTAGTATCATCAATGTTATTTTTTATTGAACGTAATACAGGACAAAATAAAATTAACGCTGCAGTACACCACATAACATTCACGTTGATGAGTATCTGTAATTCATGGGATCGAATAGTTTGCTACGTTATTGTGTGTAGTTTGTCGAGTAAAGTTGTTCATTCTTCAATATACGAATGTAAAATATCGATCAATATTTCATTGTCAAAGGTATATACTTCCAATATATCCATAAATATCTTTATTACATTTCCCTTTTATCAAAAGCTTCAATAATTATCCCACACGTTTAAAATCATAGAATTAGGCGAGTATCGTCTTCTAAACGCAAAGGTATAGTATTATTGATTGAGCGGTTTGTAAGCAATATCGTTATGATTTTAGACATTCTTGCGGCACACCTGTGTTGACATTCCCCTGCAATTCCAGACTCATGTGAAATCAGCTTGGCACTTATTTTTGTTTCCTTTTTGTCTTGTTTTGCTTTTTGAATGGGAAGTACACATTGAGATCCAGAGATTTTTATGCCTCCGCCACGAAGTGGTGCCGGAGGCATTATGTTTTCGGGTTGTCCGTCCGTCCGTCCGTACGTCCGTACGTCCGTACGTACGTCCGTACGTCCGTACGTACGTCCGTACGTACGTCCGTCCGCTTTCGTTTACGCGATAACTTGAGTAATATTTACTGGAATTTTACCAAACTTGGTCCAAGTATGAAGTATGATGGGGCAATTATTTGATTAGATTTTGGGTGAAATCGGCTGAAGGTCAAAGGTCAAAGGTCAAGGTCAAATCATGAAATTGTATCCGTTTACGCGATAACTCAAGACTGGATGGAGCAAATTTCACCAAACTTTGTTGGAGGATGATGTATGATGGGACAATTACTTGATTAGTTTTTCAGTGAAATCGGACAGAGGTCAAAGGTCAAAAATCAAGGTCAAATCCTAAAATTTATCTGTTTACGTGATAACTCAAAACTGGATGAAGCAGCTTTCACCAAACTTGGTCCAAGGATGATGTATGATGGGACAATTAGTTGAGTAGATTTTAGTGACATTGGCAAGAGGTCAAAGGTCAAAAGGTCAAGGTCAAATGCTACAAATGTTGCAATTTCCCCCATATCTATGCAATGCCCGAAGGTATTTTCTTGAAACTTGGTGAGGACATGTACTACTGCGTAAAGATTCTCCAGAGAGAGTTTCATGTCATAAGGTCAAAGGTCAAAAGGTCAAAGGTTAGGTGAAAATGTTGCAATATTACTTTTCTCTCAAATGCTTCAATGTATCTTTGTGGAACTTGGTACATATGCATGTACTGTCTGGCAGGGATTATCTAGGGAATTTAGGGGTCATGGGTCAATAGTCAGGGGTCAAAGGTCAAGGTCAACTCCTCAAAATTTTACTATTTCCCTCATATACTAGTATATGCAATGCTTGCATTATTAGTTTCAAAACTTAATACATGCATTACCTAATGGAGATTCTCCGGGAAATTTCCAGCCAGAAGGTCAAAGGTTAAGGGTCAAAGGCCAGGTTTCAATGCCCCCCCCCCCCAAAAAAAAAAAAAAAAAAAAAAATCTCTTTTGTACCATCATCACACTCTTTCTTCGTACCTTGGAAATTACTCATTGCATAAACTTTCCCAAAATTCCCCAAATATGTGTACCTGCACTCTTAGAAAATTATAGCAAACCCAGTTCAAGACATTTCTGACAAACCTGTCATTTCAATATTTTGCCAGTTTTGTGAAACTGTCATGGATCACACATTGTGAAGACATTGTACTATACGCCTATTGGGAGAATCATGCATTATGGCGGAGGCATCAGTCGCCATAGCGACATTTCTAGTTTAGAAATACACCTTCTGAAAGCCGTGCATGCACCTATTTCCAGAATGATAAGGATAATAGCAGCCTATGTAGTAGTGACGCACGTAAATATTCCTCCTTTCCATAAATTCTCTCCTTGGTCGCGTTTTTCTGAACGTGGAAATTGTCGGCAGGCGTGAAAAAGAGGCGACAATCTGAAAATAGGACCGAATGACGCCTGTGAATGCGTCTTCAAGCTAGTCTACTTAAAGGGATACTATTATTAGGCTAGTATTGATTGAGATGAGGATTCAGCTTTTAATTTATTGCAAGATACAACTGTACTTAGAAACCACTTTATGAAAATGTTGAAGAGCATGCAATTCTATAAGGAATTCAAATTTAATTTGATGAAATTGGTTTTGAAATGACTGAAATGACAAAGCAATTCTTATAAAGGTGGGTCCCACCTTTTATTAAGATCACTTTGTTTTGGGTATCTCAGACAGTTCAAAACCAAATTTAATCAAGAAAAACTTTGGATTCTTCTTAGAATTATATGCTGTCTCATATTTTCATATGAGGTTTTTCATTATCTCAAAATATGATCATCAAAAAACGAAGAAACGTTTGAAACTGTACCATCCCTTTAAAACATTTAGGGCGAGTCTGGATATGAAAAAAAAAAAAGCGCGAGGCGGGGGGGGGGGGCATACACAAAAAAATACAACTGTACATCGTACATACTTTTGTACCTACTCCATCAAAAATACCGACAACAGAATATGCTGCGACTATTATACGCTTTTATTCCAAGTGATTTCTTCAATTCGTGTACACTTCTACAGGACACTCTGCCTATAAGATTGTCGATCAACCAATCTTCATGTAAGCAAATAACAAATTTGCCATTTCTATCACTTTGGTTTACATGTACGTATAACTGGGTAATACTGAATGTATATATAATATGGAATGACAAATGAATAAAAATGAACTTAACTGAATGAGGAATACAAAAGAATACGAAATCTTAAAGGAACATGGATGTAATCGCAGCTACGACACATTGCAACACAATACCTGCAAGTACCTACACATAAATTGAACCAGAATAAACATGAAGAATGAAAAAAAAAACCCAACAACAAGCAAACAGAAATGCGCCATGCAAGAACTTGAGTAGTAAATTTAGTTAGCTTCATACCTGCTACGTACAGCCTATTCTTTAAAAGCAAAATGAAACATAAGCATAATGGAGAAAAGCCTGAAAATAAAGACGTAAACTGAGTAAGAAAAACAACTATTTCATCAAGAATACTGACAGCATTGTATGTTGCGGCCATTATGCTTAAAAATCCGCGTGGTTTCCTCAATCCGTGTATACATTTCTACAGGACACTCTATAAGTTTGTCGATCAACCAATCCTTTTGCAAGCAAGAAACGATAAGTTTGTCGATCAACCAATCTTCATGCAAGCAAATAACAAATGTGACATTTCTATCATTTTGATTACCATGTAACGAAGTAATA
This sequence comes from Diadema setosum, assembly GCF_964275005.1. Lineage (NCBI taxonomy): Eukaryota > Metazoa > Echinodermata > Echinoidea > Diadematoida > Diadematidae > Diadema > Diadema setosum. The sequence continues at coordinate 33,779,749 of NC_092704.1, read as the reverse complement.
TCGAATGTTTTTTTTTTATATATAGAATGAGAAGAAATATAAAAGAAAACGATATCTTAAATAAGTGTGGATGTAATCGCAGCTATTAAACATTGCAACAAAGTACCTGCAAGTACCTGAAACAGCCTATCACATAAATGTAAATTGAACCGGAAAATATATATGTAGAATGAAAAAACAAAACAAAAACATGCGAGATGCAAGAACTTGAGTAGTAAATTGAGTTGGGTTCATGTACCCGCTGCTTGCAACCTATTCTATAAAAGCAAAATGAAAAAGTGTATTAATGGAGAAAAGCCAGAAAATAATGACGTAAACTGAGTATTCAATCTACGTTAGGAAGACAACTATTCCACAAAAAAGAAAGAAACATCTGACAGCATTGTATGCTGCAGCGGCCATTGTACGCTTTTATTTTGAGTGGTTTCTTCAATCCGTACATTTCTACAGGACACTATGTCTATAAGCAGATAAGTTTGTCGATCAACCAATCTTCATGCAAGCAAATAAGAAAACATGACATTTATATCACTTTGGTTTACATGTAGTTGACTAATATTGAATAACTTTTTTTTCTTTATATAGAATGAGGAATGAATAAACAATGAACTTAACTGAACTGATAAGGAATGCAAAAGAATACGAAATCTTGAACATGGATGTGATCGCAGCTACAAAACGTTGCAACACAGTACCTGCGAGTATCTGAAACAGCCTATTACATAAATGGATAAAGAAACACAATAAACAAGTAAAATGAGAAACAGAAATGGTAAATTTGTAAAATTGTAAAAAGAAGTAAATTGAGTTAGATTCATGTACCTGCTGTATGCAGCCTATTCTATACAAGCAAAATGAAAAATATAACGTAAGTATAAGTATGAAGAAAAGCTAGAAAAGAAAGACGAACACCGAGTTATGAAAACGAAATGTAGAAGACAGAAAGACAGACGGCAACAAACATGAAAATAAAACACAGAGTAGCAATCAGAAAAGAGACACTATCTAGCCACTATAAAACACACAAAAAAGTCCAATATAAGTTTAAATCGTCCTCTCTGAAGATATGCTGACAAAATATTTAGAGAAAAAAAAATCCGTGTCCATTTCTACAAATACTCTGTATCATACGTACAGTACGTCCTATATCGTATCGACTAACCAATCTATTTCCAAGCAAATAGCGAATGTGACACTTTTATTACTTTCGCTGACATGTAACTAAGAAATATTGAATATATTTATTCTTTATATAGAATGAGAAGGAAAACAAAACAAAACAAAATCCTGACATGCCTGAGGAGCATGGATGTGATTGCAGTAAATTGTTACAACACATTGCAACACAGTAACTTCAAATACCTGAAGCAATCTATTACCAATGTACACTGAAACAGAATAACATGAAGAACGAAGAAACAGAAATGAGCCAAGCAAGAAAAGTTTAAATTGAGAAAGGTTCATGTAAATGCTGCATGCAGCCTATTTAAAAAATCAAATTGAAACACATGTATACATGAAGAGTTTGTTTGCAAAAACCGATAAGTCCATTTTTGAAGATTTTGAAGTACGGTCTCTGTCATAACGGTACAAAATAGTACCTTTTAAATGATATATTGGTCACTACATATAAAGGTACATTTTTGAAGTTATGGTCAAAAGAAGCAAAAATTTTCTTATTATTCTCTTTATTTTTCTTGACCTTTAATCGCAAAATATCTCCATTTGGCAAATATAGACTTATCGGTTTTTGCGAACAAACTCTTCATATATTTATAGCTATAAAAGAAAGACGTAAATTGAGTAAGCAGAAGAAAAGATAGAATATAGAAAGACAGAGAAAAATAAACAAGAAATGAAACAGAAAGTAGCAACCAGAGAAAAGACAACTATCCATCCCAAAAAAAAAAGTCCAATACAAAATTAAATCGCCCTCTCAGATGATATGTTGACAAATACTCAGAAAAGAGAATAAATGAAACGGCAAAAGTGATAAAGAAAGTTACTGACGTCCCTCAGGTATGTGTAAATAAGCTCTAAAATAGTCACATGATGAGGGATTGATATAGAAGATATTAATTGTATAGCTGTGTGTGTGTGAGAGAGAGAGAGAGAGAGAGAGAGAGAGTACAGGGTAATTATCAATATTCATGGTATATGAGAGCTAGAACATTTTGTCAGAATGATACGAATGATCGAAATGATTGAAGGCAGTGTATGTAAAGGAAAAACTAAATCTGCGAGGAAATTTCTTGTGTAAGACAAAATTTATGTCAGCTATCATTTACTAGTGCAAATGCTCTCCACTTTTCTTTTCTTTTTTCTCTGGCATCATTTATATTGTGATATCACGTCGTTACATGTTTCTTGAGTTGTCGGTCCAATCAATACCACTTGCATCTCATCACAAACCGTAGTACAACAAAGTAACATCTTTTAATAGCATCATTTCATATCATTAACATCATCATCATCTTCTCTATGTCATTACATATCCTGAGTAGTCGGTCACATCAATACGACACAATAATACTGCATCACATCTGAAGTACAACAAAGTTCTGCAGTCTCGTAGAACTGATGGCATACAACCTGAGAAAATAAGGCTTAAAAACGCTTTGAATGAGTAATTTTCCTTCTCCTTAATTATAGCATGCATTTAACAATGTCAAACAGTCATCTTGATATTTGATGCGGCAAACTGTAATTACAGTTTATAATTATACTGCGATGTAGGTAACGCTTCATTCAGTAAAAACAGTGATTGTACTTGTAGTTACATTCATTCACCCTCCCATATGTAAGGAGTATTGATTCAAGAATGCTCTTATTTTTTTATTTTTTTTATTTATTTATTTTTTTTTACTGATGTCTTACCGCTATTGAAAAAGAATCCTCTACGTAAAATATAAAATATGGGTGAGTTTGATATTTATCAAGTCTTGGGCAGGAACATTTCATGCAACCACATTTCAAATTTTGGTTGTCTAGAAACCGAAATATTTACAAAAGTGAACACATGTAAACATAAAATAACCTTTATTCTCGAAGACACCCATATTTTCGGTTACAGTTCGTTGTTCCGAACGTTCATTATTCCGAAGGGGAGTACCACATATTCCGAAGGTTCGTTAAATCTTAAAATGAAATAAGTTCGTTATTCGAAAGTTCGTTAATCTGAAAATGAAATGAGATTGGTTATTCCAAAGGTTCGTTAGCACGCACTGTCTGTTTTGCGAAATAACGAACTTTACTTCATTTTCGGATCAACGAACCTTCGGAATACAATGTAACTCCACAAATGTTCGGATTTGATAACGAACCCTCTTTCATTGTAGGATTTACGAACACTTAGATTGAGGTCATTTTAATTGAGGAATTGCATATTTCGGAACAACAAACTTTTGGAATAACGGACCTCGTTTCATATATATATCTATATATATATATATATATATATATATATATATATATATATATTACGAAGATCACCCTATAGGTTCTATATCTGTTGTAAATTTTGTTTTATCTTGTTTCTTTTTGTTTGCATGGGGGTGGCTTTGCGTTGCTTTATTTCATCGTGTCTGTGTCTGGGACAGCATACGTAATTTTCGAAAAAGGACAGCCTCTGGCTGTGAGAATGCTGACGAGAGCGGCTTAGTCGTATGAATAAATGATGTTTGTATCATCGGCGTGAGATACTAAAGTTTAGCGCTGAGAAGTAATTTCTTTCAAACCCCTATAGACGCTAATTTATGCACAGCCTTTTAAAACTTTGGACACTCACATTATGAGCATTGTCACACACGCTCATAAGCCGCTCATCAGCAATTATCTAAAGGCCTTTTTTACGCGTACCGAGTTTGCTTTAATTTCGAAACACAATTGCAAACACAATTCACACAGCAAGTTTTCTCAATTTCGAAATAATATAACTCTAGTTTGCTTGATTATAGTCGTGATTAAAATGAAGCTCGGAGAGTAGAATCGGTACCCCTACAGTTAACACAGTGCTTAAGCATCGTATTCCATCTCTAGTCCATCTCCTTTTTCCAGCTGCTTAGATGTTTGTTCCATCGGCAAACCTTCCACCGTTTCACTGCCTGCCTTCGTCCTAAAAGGAGAACCAAAAGCGACAAGTAATCTTCCAAAAAGCAGGTTCAGTAATAAGAGAGTGAGATCATTATCCTTCAATAATGCAATTTCCTGATAATATATGATAATATGTTAATTTTCCGTCTTGCAAATAATGTACATGAGGAAAGTTAATATGGTGCTCTCTTCTTGCATATTCAAAAGTGCAATTCTGTAAACTTTTATATTTTATTACGAAGTACAGATTTCAGAAATGACTCTGTTCTGTGTATTTTCCTTTTATTAAATGGTTCTCATATTTAACTACTTAACAATGATCTGGCAAAGTTACTGCAGAGAAATATGATGGTTCAATCAACATACTTACGAGAAAAGAATAGGGGGAAGGACATGAAGGATAGGGAAGAAAATGTGTGGAGTTGCGTACCCAGAAGTGTGATTGCCATGGCCCGATGATGGGCAGCAAGTACAACAGATTACGCAGAGAAGCACACAGAATGCTGTCAAGGCAATCCCAATGATATCGCCAAGGGGCAGCTCCCACTTGGAGGGGTGTTCGGTAACGGGTACATGAGGTGTGGTCGTAGTGTAGCTAGGTGCTAAAACGAGAACAAAGAACACTTTGAGTTTTTAATCCAGTGCAAATTAGGGGGAAAATAAGAACAAAACTAAAACAATGCATACAAAACTGAACAAAACAAAACTACACTTCTTTCCTGTACAAGCAATGAAAAGGAGAGGAAACAAAATATTAAACCTCTTAACCCGTTCCGTACGTGAACCTGGTGATCTGCGTCTTAAGTCTATGGGCATTTCAGAATTCAGTATGGAACGGGTTAAGTATTGCTGTTTTCTTTTTATTGAAAATCTTGTTTATTTTTAAGGTTGGCAATTTCGGGCGTAAAAGCTTATCTGACCAATGTCCAATTTAACTCGTTCCATCTTATCATTCTCTTCTATAAGACATGATTGGATATTTTAGGCCCCTATATACAACGTAAAGTGCAGTGTTGCCGAAGTCAAACAGAGCACAGTAATAATTTCTGAAGCAAAATTACCTTTCGATTTTCGCACAAACCTGACAGTTTAAAAGCTATGGCAAACATCATGAATATAATATAATATAATATAATATAATATATATATATATATATATATATATATATATATATATATATATATATATGTAGGGCCTATGTACATTGTAGTATTTCAAAATGAGTTTATGAGGTGAGCCTCCATCTCACCTTGGCAGTCAGTCTCATTAGCAGAATACATCCCAAGGGTGTGGTGGTCTTCTGGGCACGGGATGCACTCCTCTTGGGCCTCCTCATCCTGGTAGGTGTCCTCCGGGCATGGCAGACACGTGTACTCTGTCCCGTTCTCCCTTACAAAGTAGGTCCCAGCTCCACATGGCGCTGAATGGGAAATGGAAACCGGAAGGCCGGGGGAGATACACAAAATGACTACACGATTCTTTTGAGCAATGCCAACGCCTTGCACTATCACATGTTATTAGAGTTAAGGAACCATCAAACTTGATAAACGGTATATCACATCTTTATTTCCTGTGTAAAGAGTTATGCATAAGTATCAAGCAAGTGCTCACACGTGGCGTAGACGTAAAATGAAATCAAGATCAGGGCCATGTGTTGCGACACAAATTGTCGCCCCGTCACAAATTGTCGCCCCGTGAAACAGGCGATAATTTGTGCATGGAGCTGACGGCACAAATTGTCGCCCGCCCTCGAAGCACATTTTGAGGGGTAATATCATTTTTGACAAAGTCATTGAAACACCAACTCATAACTTACATGGCTACATCCACGCAAACAAGCCATGTAAAAAGTCACGGTGAGGTTTCAAGAAAGTGTGTATATGTGCGCGCGCACATATGATAATTGAGTGTCCGTTCGTGCGTATGTGTTTTATTGCATAATTGGAAGAATGTGTGTTGAGGTGGTTTATATGCATTATGAGGATTTGTTTAAGTGTTTGTTGGTGTTTGTTTATAAATACGTATGTATTTGCGGTGTGCATATGGCAGTTACGTTTGTGCTAAAATCAAGTAACGATTGAGAAATTATTCGCTCATGCATAAAGCATGGTAAACTTATTCTGGGACAAAGAATAGTGATATGGAAGTTGAAGTTAAGACTAATGGGAGAATAGGAATGAAGTGAAAAAAAAAAGTGAACAAAGACAGATAACATTCCGTGGGGTAGTTGTCCTAAGGAGAAATCGCCCAGAGGGGTGATTGCCCTAGGAGGGTAGTTGTCCGGGGGTAGTTGTCCTAGGGGGGATTGTCCTGGGGGGTAATTATCCCAGTGGTAGTTATCCGGAGGGTGATTTTCCAGGGGGTAGTGTTCCTAGACCCTCAGGGAGGGTACCTCCCTCGTATGTCTTTTCTCTCGGTCTCTCTCTCTTTAATAGCCCGCCTCACCGCTGAAATTGACACAGGTACCCATACTATTTTGAAATCAACGCCGCTGTGAACTCTATAAACCCGTGCTCATACACGCTGTAGCCATTTTCATTGACACAGTAGTGCCTGCTGCCGCCCAAAAAGTTCGTTCGCACAAACATCAAAACACAAACACAAACAGACACACATACGCACACAAGCACACGTATACAGACAGACAAACAAACCACTACCACTAAACAACCACCAAACATGCACAGTTTCCACATATTGTATTACTATACTCCAAACACACACACAGTTATGCGCAATCGCATTGACAAGTCACATAATACACACCTACAAATCATACACAGCACATACCATGCAGCCCCCCCCCCCACACACACATACAAATAACTTACCAGTCATTACGCACCCCTTCCAAGCATAACACCACAGCAACCACCCAAACCACACAATTCACAGCACATGACCGACAACAATTTGTGCAGATACATTTCATTTTGTCAGACAAATTGTCACCATCGAGGTCAAAAATTGGAAACTGCACAAGCAGCACAAATTGTCGCCAGGCGACAATTTATGCAGGGGCGACAATTTGTGATGGGGCGACAAGATGTGCCGTAAAAGCCCTGTTTTATGAAGAGTTATAATTTACTATATAGTTGATTTTTATCAGTAGTATATGGCAGCCTGTGCATGCTGTGTGGTATAGCTTTGGAAAATTTACAATCGATTATATCTCTGGATAAAACGGGGCCCTGATCAAATATTTCTTTCAATTTTACAAGTTATACTTGTACAACCACATACATTAGTATTCCTAACAGGGAGAATCCAAACAGTTTCAAATATTGTTTGCAAATGATAATGACGTAGAATGTGCATAATTGTTTCAGAAAAAAAAAGGTGACACATTACTAGTACCTTGAACTACTGTTCCAAGTACGGCAATGTAAAAAAACAAACAAACAAACAAACAAAAAACAAAACCCAAAACAATAATATATCGTCATACTGCAAGACATTGTTAGACTTGACATAATCAAACACCACTGTATGTGCATAAATCATACAGGAAATGATTGTGAATGGAACCAGGGGAAAGTAAGCTTTAAGCTCCTTTTGTCAGCAAGAAGGGAAAAACAGGAAAAGTGAGTTGTAAAATGTTCACGTTTCCAACTGAATGTGTCAGCACGAGCACTGGAAAACACTGGAAAATCCCGAGGGAGGAAAAAATGATTATAGACTATGACCCCCCCCCCCCCCCCGTTTTGTTACATGTTCTGAAAGTTGATGACATGTAATGATGGACCACCGAGACTGGAAAGACAATTCAAAATGACGTAATCAAATTTCAGATGCATTTTAGCTTGAATAGGTATCTCCCTTATCCTATATAGGCCAAATTTCACCGGAGTTCAGTTTATACGTTGTAGCTGATCAAAATATCTTCCTAATCATTACTTTAGTCATATCAGTTTTTCAACATCATGACGTCGTCACTGTGAAATACGTTGACAAGCTTTAAAATTATACCATTTTACATGTTATTCCTGTGGCAGTCATTTTTTAATAATTATTTTTTTATTGCAGCCTCCTTGCACGGGATTCTTCCAGCTCTAGATTGTCAATGTAGCTGACCCTTTGGGAGTCTATTTGTATGTATGTATGTTTGTTTGTTTTTTATTGGATGTCACAATCACGTCTATATATTCGGCTGAAGTTTCGATTTAGCGAGAATTTTTTAATACTTCGTGTGAGCAGAACTTGTAGCTTACAATGATCGCCCGGAAGAAATCGGGTTCGAATCCTGGCGAGGGAATTTTTTTTTTTCCTGTTCTCTTATTTTAATCTGTTCTTTGATGAACACCTCCAAAAATACGTGACCAGTCACACCGATTTCGCTTTAAACGGATCACCTGATTTCACAAATGTCAAAGTCTCTATTGTTTTATACATTGTTTTGTTGTTGTTATTGTTAAATGACGCGCATCAATGCGTGGATCGCCCCATCATTATCTGCTTGCCATTGTTCAAGAACGTTACCATCGTACCAAGTCACCCTTAAGTGGCAGACATTTACCACAATATCCTTGGTTGACACTGTCCACGAATCCTCGCGGGCAGTTTTCCCACACATCCGCGGTCAAAGAGGTTGGGTCACAGGATATTTTTTGGTTGTTTACCACAAGGATGAAGGATCCGTTGTTCACCAGAGATGTCAAACTCAAGTAGAAATTGTCAAGTGGTGATTCGCTCTCAGTTGGTTCCGGGATTTCAGATGAAGAGCCACCTACATATCAGAAATCGAAAGGGCAGGTATGTGACACAATACATGAACGTTCAATGCTTGACTAAATAATAAACGATACACCCAGCCACTTGGCTCAAATGAGATTTTGCAATCTTCCAATTATTGTTTGTTATTCTGTCATGCATGTAAAGATTGAAATGAAAAAGGTATACCAAAAAGTGGTGGGAGGAAAATTCTACAAAGAAATATCATGAAACCTATGATTAGATATGCATAATTGAAACAAGACAACTTAAAAATGATGGGATTTTTTTTTCTGACTCACCCTGTATAATGAATTAATTTGATTTTCATTTCTTCTTAGGTGTACAAGGATACACAATCACTAGTTTTGAGATGATTGAAATCAATTATCACAGTCTCATTTAGATTTCTCAAACTTTACACATGCATGACCCTTTGTTGTTGTTGGGTTGTTTTTTTTTTTGTTAACATCATACGGCAGGGTATGATTATTATGTATCATTTTAGAATTAAATGGGGTAAGGGACCATGGAGGAGATACCAGCAGCACACACCCGAGTCTGGAAAAGGGACGTCGCTGGTTGCATTCTGCTGGACGGTGATGCTAATGGTGACCGGCTGAGCGTCTCGAACAGACCGACGTCCTATCGGGAGATCGCAGTTTTCAACCTGCAGCGAGAGCACGCACACACACACACACACACACACACACACACACACACACCAAAACGATGTTAGCTCAAACTATATCAAAAATTGCTGCATCTGTTGTTGATGTCTCTTTTTTTAAACATCTATTCATTCATATGAATACATGTTAATCTCAAATGACCAATCTCAAATGAAGTATGGTCACAGGGACAAAAACAGATAATTCTCACTAGATATAATTTATTAAGTGCTCATTGTCCATATCAATTTCGTACGAAATACTTATGTGGTTAGAACGCGGCATACCTCTCCTTCCCCAATAAAGACCTACACCATAGATTCGTAGTGAAAAGTATTAGTAACTATATGTGAAAACTAGAATACACAGAAACTTGCAGGAACTGACCTGAATGTCAACGATGCGACAAGATTTGTCATCAATGCACTCGATCTCATTTGAATTCTCTATGAGGAGATCATTCGCTGCATTTGTTAGGATCTCCCTGTCCGTTTCTGATTGACACACGGCGGTGGGGAATGCCACTGACACAATGCCAGTGCTACCCAGGCTTTGCACAAGTTCTGCATTATGAATAAATACATTGTTGAATTCATTAAAAAGATTATTTTTTTTCTGGATTTTATTGATCAGATCAAAACATTGTTCTTGTTCATAAGTCATATGACATATACATTTTTGACATCACAAAAATAAACATTTTTAACAGCATTCAATGACAGTAAAATTACCAGGCGTCTGATCCTTTTTTGGACTATACTCTTTAACACACGTTAATATCAATACACTCTAGAATCATATACACAGAAACCGAGGGAAAGAAAAAAAATGAAAAAATAGCCTTTAGTGGAAACATTAAATATTACCCAAAACAAGACAAAACAAACCAAAGGCACAAGAACACACACTACAATTTAAAGACAAATATCAAGGTATTATTCAGCTAGCTCATTTACGCACAAAAAACTAAGACGCGCATCTATGAAATTTCAATGGGTTTCTGTGTTTCAAGCATATTCGCAATTATCTGCAAGTCTTTTGCAACAAGAAACCCTAGGATAAGAATGGATTGATTTCAGTGTAGTTAACCAAATCAATAATATGTACACCATTATTTTGACCACTTGTTCTTGGAACTAGTCTGTAAGCTGTCATGGAGAATGCCATAAGGTTCAAATCTTTTCACAGGCATGACAGGTGTATACAATCATTCTCACATGGACCTGTATTAAAAAAAAAATGTAAAACATAAAACGTTGGGTCATGGTATCCCCAACTCCTGTCCCAAGGGGAAGGGGGACCCCGGATCCATGACGAACAAATCTGAAACTACATTTATCAATGAATGTGCTCACAGCACTTACTATTAAAGCTCCAGTACTTCTGGATATACAGAAGATTATGAAAAAAAAAAAAAGAATCCTTAAATAATACAATGGAGGCTTCAGGGCCCCCCTGGTATCTCCCTTGGGATGCTGCCTGCCAAGTTTGGTGAAAATCTGTGGTGTGGTTTTCAAGGAGCTCAATATATCATAACATATTAAAAAAAAAGTTTATGCACGACGGACAACGGACAACGCACAGTGCACAGACATGCCGGACAATACAATACTGATCCTAATGAATGATCAGAATATGTTATACAACGTCCAAGTAGATCCTTGTAATTTGATTGGAGGATTGTTGGTGACGTGATATTAAATAAGTACTCCATTCAACGCGCCGTGCAATTTTGGTTCTATTTTTGCGTGCAACTTGGTTCGATTTTTTCGTTCTATTCCACGGTTCGAGAAATTGTACGGTACTGCGTGTACTGTGTGTTGCATATTGGGGATCGCATGCAGCTAGCGCAGGACCTCAGTACGTGTGCGGTACATGCATGCGCGTACGTATGCCTACGTAGTTCTAGTGTACGTGTATTAGCGCTAGTATAGCTGTGACCTGTATACTACACTGATTGCACAAGCCAGAAAGAGAATCGCAGTGGATCCACATGCAAGTATGGCTATATTTTTCATACATATATAGACTTCTAGGCCTACTTAGACCAAAAAGATCTACTTGGACGTTGTATAAATCAAATAGTGTATGGTCTTTACTCGTGCAATGGAACGAGATTTCGCACTCTGTGAAAGATGAGGCGCACTATTCAACTCGGCTTCGCCTCGTTGAATAGAGCGCCTCTATCTTTCACCTCGTGCGAAATCTCGTACCATTTCACTCGTGACCATTCACTATTTGTATATTATTTGAGCCTTGGCTCCGACGAGCTAAAATTTCTGGCCAAATGCATATATATCATTCAGAGTTTTGTAACTTGTCATTATTTTCAGTGTAGACAAAGCTCTTATTCTATGCCTTAGAGGCACTCACTCGTGATATTTTTTACTTTAATAGCGACAGGATTGCAAATTAAAAGGTCAAGCCTAGATTTAGCTGTATGGCTGTATCAAGACAATTAACATTCAGGTGTTATCCTTATCATTCATCTGAGGTTACCGCTTGGATAAAGAAGGAAAAACACACACTTTGCAGAAGGTCAACGAGGGCTGTGAAATAATTCTGAAATAGTACTATGTTATATTCCTTGTCATTCCTTATAGTATCAGAAACAATTCCCATTCCAGCTAACAACACCACGCACTGGGTATTAAAGAGAATCGTCTTACCAGTGCATGGGGGCAGTCTTGCTGATGGATTATCATTTGTCTGGTGGCTCCATCGATAATTCGAAGCCTCCCCACACGTGTAGCTCTCCTGGATGGGCTCTGCAAAGCCGTAGCCGTCACGACATCTGATGTTACAAGTCTGCATGTCATTCACTTCTTGGCATTGGAGGAAACCCCTCAAGGGTCGTTTCAACCCGAGACAACCTGACAGGCAGAAAGATGGAATGGTACAGGTAAGAACAATGACTCACTTGTCTTTGTTTATCTTTACGTACACCACATGGTATAGCTCGATAAAATCCGAGCAGCCTTTAATTGTTATTTGCCCTCTTTGCTTTTTAGTTCTGCACTTTTAGCAAATCTAAGTCAAACCTCTTTTGTTAGTAAATTGAATAAATCCTGGGGTTTCCTAGTTTCCTCATGAAAACTATGACTCAGTAACACAGTGGGGGTTTGTACTACCTGGACAGGAACACTGAAGCAAACGAGTTGCTGTATTCCTTCTTGATTATACTGAGAACCCTAGAAAAAAAAAACGAACATTCCATTCTGTTACAGTGTACACGTGATCTGCTGTGAAGAAGGACTTTTCCACTCAGAGAAACAGGTGTGTTTACATTACCTGGGCAGGGAACGTCATTGCAGATTCTCTCCCCCAGTTCCTCCCCTGTGCAATTGATGCCTCCACCCTGGGGGACTGGGTCAGTGCAGGTCCTTGTGCGAGACTGGATGCCTCCAGCACAGGTCAAGCTGCACTCACTCCATAATGACCAGTTTGACCAGCCGCCATCCACTGAATGGATACACAAGATATTCAAAAAGGGTTTGAACACGATATTATCATGAGAGCACCATTTTTCTGATATTCTGCAAATCCAAACTTTATTTTGATAAATGTGACCATGCATCACAAAACGAACAAAAAGTTGCACCCCTTGGTTTTACGCGAGGACTCCAAAAAAGGTGAAATGGGTCAACCAAGTCAATCTTGAGTTTTTCATATTTTCTGAAAGAGCTATCCTTCTCCTACGTTATTCTTAAGTTTGGGATCATAACATAAATGGGAAAGTGTGTTTTGAGCAGTTTCTCTACAACCCTTGTTGGGGAAGAGTAAAAACCAGGTATATCATAGAGGCCCATTTTCCTTTCTTGAAATTCTTTCCATATTCTTTACTTTCAAGTCTAATAACTTTTGAAAGAATACAGTTTCTGCATTGAAAGTTGGCATTAATCATGAACAGAGTTTGTTAATAGATCATGCTCAATTTCAACTTAATCTAATAATCTCTTCATTGTTGTTGCTCCGGTTGTTTACATCCTATGTTTTGTCCCTTTCATCACAGCTAGCACGGCTTGGTAAATATTAAGCGCTCGAATAGACCCTGTACTTCAGCGCCTCTTTTCTCAGTTCACACTTTTCCAGAGTGTGTGCTTTCTCTCTAGTATTTAGATAGGTTAGGGGAGTCCATTTGAATTGAGTTATACATCATTTTAAAGCTTAGAAGCTGCTCTTTAAGAATCAGCCCTTAACTAAAAATCCATATCTGGCGACTTTTCGTTGGTTTTGTGACGCAGGATCACAAAAAGGGATGCAATCTCAGTATTAAATGCAATGTCGTTGTCATGCATGTGTTTGATACTAAGGGCAATGCAATAAGATGCATTTGTTTTAGAGAAATACGGTGACATTGTGTTCACCATTTCAATATTGCGTTTCAGAATGAAAGTCTTACAATGAATGATTAAGTCGATTCGTCGATTCCAAAGGTGATCTGATTTTATTAACATACTAAAGAACAGATTGATTCTATAGCCATATCGAATCTACTTTTGTTCATAACTTTGGGTGCCACTTGGAGACTCCCTTACTAAAAGAACCAGAAAGAGTCCTATGTGAAGGTAGAGTCTCACCACGTTAAGAAAATTTCGACCTTTCATCAAACCATTGCAATGGAAAATCAAAAATAAAAAAGCTTTTCGAAGCGCATTGTAATTCAAATCCAATTTTGTGTTAGCAAATTTAGAGCGACAGCCCTCAGGTGGACTTAGATATTCTATTTACTAATCAGTTATAAAAAAATAATTCACTTTTTGGGTAACATTCCCATTGTCATATACATTTGTATATATGAAGAGTTTGTTTGCAAAAACCGATAAGTCCATGTTTGCCAAATGGAGATATTTGCGATTAAAGGTCAAGAAAAATAAAGAGAATAATAAGAAAATTTTTGCTTCTTTTGACAATAACTTAAAAAATATACCTGTATATTATGTAGTGACCAATATATCATTTAAAAGGTATTATTTTGTACTTTATGACAGATATCGTACGTCAAAATCTTCCAAAATGGACTTATCGGTTTTTGCAAACAAACCCTTCATATATTCAGAACGTATGCACTTAGCAAATGTATCTATAAATATTTATAAAGCACTCAAAGACGTTATTAATACATATTCATCTAAGTTATCATACCTTTTTGAGTTTCACAGAAATTGCCAAAATATCCATCAGGGCAATAACAGACAGCTGTTCCCTCTTTGGTTTCACATATCCCACCGTTCTTACAGAATTCTGGACTGCACAGGTCTTGGGCCTGTTCACACTGGATGCCTGTGTAGCCCTCTTCACACTCGCAGTAATATGAACCCAGTTTATTGTGGCAGGAGCCGTGCTGACAAGGGTCTGAAAGGCACTCGTTTACGTCTGTAAGAGAGGATACACAACACACCTGATTGCTCACACATAAATCCCATGTTATTGACTATGTCTTCAGTTGTGAGAAGATAAGACGTGACCTATATTTCTTTGGCTAGTATCACAAGCCTTACATCAACAAATTTATGAGAGTTTCTATCCTAGATTGTAAAAACGTTCGTCATAGGTAATACGATGTATTCTATAAGGATACAAATGGACAGAAGGATTTTATGTTGGTATCATGATCGCTCAGAATAAAATTCTTCATCAGTGCGTTATGCATATTTCAGGCGGCTGTCCTGACCATCTTAATTCCTAAACATGTTATAGTGATACAGAATGAATCCTGCTCACTATACATAATTACTCAGCAACAAGTCTTTAACCACTTGAAATTACTAAACTGCAATCTGAAACCTGTACCATTATGCAAATTCATATCAAACTATTATCGAAAGATACACTTCTTATGAACGCATACAATGTAAAAGTATTTCTCATAATTTAACGCATTATCATGTATCAATCTTAATGCAATCAAAATGCCTGAAATACGTTACACAAGTTTGATCTAATGTAAAAAAGAAAAGGATGTATCTGACCCAAATCAGCTGTGTATCAATAGTCTTACCATCACAATGGGACGGTGATTCTAGCTGATTGGACGAGACATTGACATGTGACGGCATGTCTGTCCATGACACTATGTCACCGAAGATGGCAGGCTGACAAGATGAAGCAAGGCTCTCCTGTTCAGCAATAGACAGTACTGAACTCCAGACGTTGTAGTTACTGATGGCGATGTAATCTGTCAATGTGCACCACACAGACAATGTCAAAATCATTCTCTAGGTTAACGTCATTCACTTCCACTTTCAACAGGCATTTTGACCAAAAAAAAAAAAAAAAATATCAAAGAGGACATGATAAACCAATCCAACAATAAAACACAAATAGGAGAGCATCACTGTACATGAGAACAAGAGTCTAAGTTGAGCTCAAACAAAACAAAGTACAATAGATATTGAATGTATTACTGGTCCTTTTCTAATTATTCCAAAATACATCAGACAATTTCTTTTTTTTCTTTTTGCACAAGGTCACCAATTGCAATGACAGAAATGCCAGTAATAACAGATCAAATTGTTTTCCTACCTGTGTCGCCTATCATGTCTGCCCCTAACCATATTCTGCCTCCAGAGGGGGCATGTCCAGTTGCCATGGTAACATTGCCTGATAGAGGCTCCTCTCTGTCCAATGAAAGAGTCCAGGAACTGGTCGGTGTGAACGCCCATGTGATAAGTATGTGATGCCATTTAGCGTCGCAGAGCGAAGTTCCAACGTTGTATGTTTTGCTGGTAGGTAGAATGGGAAGATACAATTTGGGTCTTGTGATTCTCGGCGTTGATGTATAAGACAAATCATACATGAAGGGTCCCTGGCAGAACTCTTATATGTGTCATCTAGGTTTCATCAATCTCAACAGTAAATATGAAATATGAATTTTGAATAATAGCATTTTAGTAATTCTTCCTGAAGTGCTATTTGATGAATAAATGCTTAAACAATTTGCATACAATTAATGACATCTTTGAGTCTATTGTTCCCACAAGCGTAACATGGAAAGTGATTAAGTACGTTTCATTAATTCTCTAAATTTGAGTCACATCCTTGCCGAATCTACAGCTAAATGCAACAGGAAGGATAATGTTGAACAGTTCTATTAAAAGATGGTTTTAAACTATTTGGAAGAAATAAATCAAATTTTAACTACCGCGTAATGGGTAAATAGTCATTGCAGTTCAACCATAGCAAATGGAAATAACTATCACCAGGTAGTAATTTCCATATAAAACAGACTTGGATACATTGGGTTTCAGCATTAATTTCACACAAATAACAAACAATACCTTGCTCTCGTAATAGGGCCATACATAAGTTGATAATGTTAAAAACCTATACGGTTCATAATATAATGTTATCATGAAATATCTGAAATATATAGGAGTATTAGAGATCTGGAGACATTAACAATGATGAACATTAGATAGCTTGTTGAACTGTGGATCTTTCGTGGCTTTCAACAACAACAGCAACATTAACAGAAACAACAACAACAACAAAAACAACAACAACAATGTCAACAGAAAAATCAAGTTACCTTTCACTTGTAAGTTTTAAATTGCAGATGTCATACAACGAATATTTCTTATCTTGGAAGTTGTAACTGAACAGAAGAAAGTCTGGAATGACACGAAGGCTCCTTAACCAGACCGACAGTGTAAGTCTGCTCAGGTTATTTAGTTTGTTGCTAGTCATATTGACTATCTTAGATTGGCCAATAAACTCGAGATCAAAATCAGTCGGAAGAGCTGAAAAAAGAAAAGAAAAGAAAAGAAAAGAAAAGAAATGACCTGTCATACAGTCCAAGCCAAATACATTTCATGACGCAATGTAAGATTTAGTGGATTGATCATTTAGCAGGTCGGCCTATACATATTTCGATTTCTTTATTTCTACCTAACGAAAGGCGATATATGATATAAAGTATACAAACAAAAAAGTAAATAAGTGTTAACACTATAAAGGATACAATGTATAGTACTGCATGTTTGGGAGAATGAATGCACATTATCACAAAACAAACAATGCATACTGTGCAGAAATAACATTAAGACATTATCTAACAGAAATGGACTGTTAAGAAAAGGATGAGCTTATAGGATGAATCCATGACACTATAGAATCATACAATTAATAGAATTTATAAATATATATATAGATAATCATATATATATATATAAATATATACATCCTTTTTTTTTTATAAAGATATGTATATATTAATCTTTGCTGTATAAAATCAGGGCAAATACACTCATACCAGTTTCACACTGTTGGCCAGTGTAGCCAGGAGGACACTGGCAGACAAACTGCAGGAATCCTTCCACACAGGTGCCTCCATTAAGACAGGGGTCACTTTCACACTCCATGCTCTCCTCTGCACAAGTGATCCCACTATTACGAAAGGGCAAATCAGAAAAATATGAAACAAAACAAAACAAAGGTAATATTAAGTAGCTTTCAAACAACCTCCAACTTAATTTCTGAAATATTATGCAGTCTATGACTGCAGTTATGTGTATGTGTGTGTGTGTGTGTGTGTGTATGTGTAAAAGTACATGATCGTGCCTAATTTGACTACCTGGCACTCTTGCGTAACTAAAGTAAGGGCCCCTGTGCCTCTTACGTTCTTACACTATATAAATACAAAACTTCTTCCGTCAGACCGTTTCTGTCATAAGCATTTATGCCATTCTAACATGTAGTTGTCTGAGCTGTGTCGATGAAGAAATCCATTTGAAAACAGCAATCATCACTTTTATTACCTGAAGCCATCAGTGCATTTGCAAAGGAAGCCCGCGACCATGTCTTCACAAGTGCCTAGATTCTCACAGGGACTAGAAGCACACTCGTCGATATTTGTCTCGCATTGCTCTCCAGTGTAACCTGATGACGAAAGCAATCATATAACTGATTTATAAATTGCCCTTCGTTTTCATTAAGTGTTTTTGTAGCCATGATGAAAAGTCATGGGCATTAGGGTTGGGTTTGAACCAACGATCTCATGATTATGCGTATGCAGTACTCCGGTATTCAGGACTGATTTAAGATGACTTTTCTCGTTTTTGGTTCATTATCTTGAGGCCACCAAGGTAGCGTTGTACATTATAACTATTATTTTTACAGACTTGTCAAATTATGGGTTTGTAGGGTCTGCGCTTAAAGGGAATGGCTAGTAACTGATCAGTGGGAATCAGTGGGAATGCTGGGGGATGATTGTTCTAATTTTTGTGAGATTCATTTAAGAGTAGATTATATATCTATTGTTGTGTGAAAATTATTTGCTTCAGAATGGTCTCATATTCAAGTAATGTGCAGTTTAATGCCCCGTCAGTCACTGTACCGGCATGCTAATCTGGAACCATTAAACTGCACATTACTTGAATATGAGACCATTCTGAAGCAAATAACCTTTTTAGTAACCGATTTGTTGCTTAGATCAAGAATGACTGCGTTAATTTGTATTTCAATGGGCATGTCAGACTTTAATCGAAATGTTTATCTACCAAGAGATCTTGAAGACAACATTAATTAAAAAACGTGATATTACACTAATGGGAATTGCTCTCGAGAAAACCGGAGCATGGCCCAAACGTTTTATCAACATGTCTTTTATCATACACGTCAGGACACCCCTGCAAACACTAAAGATGTCTCAAAAGCTGTACAAATCTAAAATGTCATCAATTTCAAACAATACGTATAGACTCACCATCTGAGCATTGGCAAGAGAATCTATCCACATCGTCAAGGCATGTAGCACCATGCAGGCATGGCTGGGAGAAACAGTCATCCACGTTATGCTGACAGAATGAGCCACTGAACCCCGGCAGACACTGACATATGTACCCATTTACCTGAAAATATCATGAGTAAGTAAAATATATATATATATAATAATAATAGTGAGACTCTTGTAGAGCGCACATTTCTACCTAAAAAAGATACTCAAGGCGCTATAGAACAGAGTACATATTGTGTCACGTTACAACAGTATCACAGAAAATAATAAGACAATAAACCAACAAACAATATATACGTACACATACATTACATACAGGCATACAATATTGTCAATTCAAATTAAAAATATACGTCTTGAGATTCTTTTTGAAACTATCAATGGAAGATGCTTCTCTAAGAGATTTTGGTAGGCCATTCCATAGTTTTGGGCCCATATACGAAAAAGCCCGATCCCCCCAATTATGCTTGATTCGAGGTACCTGTAATTTTAGCGAGTTTGATGAACGTAGATTACGTGGTGGTTGGTGAAGATGAAGAGTATTTTGAAGGTAGACAGGGGCAAATTTGCGCAATGTACGGTAAACAAGAAGAAGAATCTTGAAGTTAATACGTTTTTCAACAGGAAGCCAATGTAGGGACCGAAGTATTGGGGTAGTATGGACAGTTTTCTTCTTGAAAGTAAGTAATCTAGCAGCACAATTCTGAAGACGTTGCAGTTTACTGAGTTCTTTTTGTGGAAGACTGCAAAACAGAGAATTGCAGAAATCTAGACGAGACGAAATAAGAGCATGCATCAGTTTTTCTGCTGCTGATCTAGTTAAATATCTCCGAATTGAGCCCAGGTTACCCAAATGAAATCTTACAGATTGGGATACATATGAAATGTGGTCTTTGAATGTCAGATTTGCATCATAAACAACACCAAGATTACGAACTTTGTTCGAAGGCTTGATATTACTATTGCCGATTCTAACAAAACATGTATCAGAATTCACCATAGACAACATTTGTTTGGATCCTATCAGAATAAATTCTGACTTACTGTCATTAAATTTGAGACCATTTCTTTCCATCCATGCCTTAACATCATCAATACATAATTCCAATCGTTTTACAGCTTCAGTGAGTTCAGTCCTGGTTGGTGAAAAGGATACAAATATTTGTATATCATCTGCATAACAGTGATACTGAATGTCGTGTCTTTCAAAAATGTGTCTAATCCTTGAAAGATATTGCATGTGATCATTTCTAGCTTGGAAGAGAAAGGAAAATGCTCAATCAGGTACGATGTTTATAACATAGCTTACGTGGCCTAATAACATACGCTGCAATATGATATGCTTTGATATAATATAACATAATTCATAGTTAGTGTAGTATAATATGATATAGTTTGATATAATGTGATATGATATATGATATAATATGATGTAATATGATATTATATTTTATAATAGAATTTGATACTACAGAAAAATATACAACATAAAATGATATGATAAGACAGGAAGGATAAGTGTATGATCAGCACTGTTATAAAGTCAAATGTGCTTTTTAACCAAGAACTAGGTAACGACACACTTGGCAGATGGTGCACGTGCACCTTTGAAACTGTTTCATGAAAATATTCGGAAATTTGTCGATCTGGAAAGTTCACCAAGTCTGTGGAAAGGAACCGAGCTGTGATAGGGGCATACTCGGATTTCAGAGTTGATATTTAGTAATAATATGACGCACAGTTTTGGTAGAATATTTAGACAATTTTCTGTCAATAATAGGACAAAAAACGAACAAAACAAATTCCATCTCTCGAGAATTATAATGGGGGAGGGATGTTAGACCCCTCAACATTTTCAGTGATTGATGCCTCTACATGCCAGTTTCAATACAAAGGAAAATGACAGATACCACTTTTATATTCTTTGGATAATATCACAGCCATAGACTTCTGGAATTTTACTTCTCATGAGTGGTAGAATTTTACTTCTAATGAGTGGTAGAAGTCAAACAGAAATAGTTGTAAGAACAACTTTAAACAAAAAGAGACGTTATAAGGTCGCAACAAAAGGTGGAAACCCTAGATTGATGAAAAACAGCATCAACTGTACACTATGCTGGATGGTCAAAAAGCCTGTGCTATGCATTTACAAACCTGATCCACACAGGTACCTCCATTCTGACACTGGCGACCCCCACATTCGTTAACATCCTCCTCACACAATTCTCCCTGAAAACCGGTCAGGCAAGTGCAAGCGATTCTACCATCCGGCGTCTCCCTACACCTCCCACCATTCAGACAAGGGTTAGAGGAGCATGCAGGTGTTTCTACCAGCTGGCAGAAGGGACCAAAAAACCCGGTCTCACAGATACAGTGGTAGCCGCTGATATCATCATGACATGTGCCGTTGTTTTGACAACTGTGCTGTACACAGTCATCTGTATTGTTCTGTAGCAGAAAACATTTTATATCTACCATGATTCATGGTTGACACACTCGAAGGTAAAGTACGAATAGGTAGCGTAATTACCAGTTATACCATAATTATCATTTACGGCCTTTTCAGCTAGTAATATTTACAATGTTGTGAATTCGTCAATTGAGAAATGGGATTCGTGTGTCCTGCTAAGGTTATTTCAGTAAGGACAACATGTGTCTCTATTCACTAACATTATTTATATTCCGCTTACTACTCTTCACACGGCTGAACTATAATTTATGTGTATAAAAATAGAGTAATATTCAAGACAACAAATTATCTATTTCCGTAAAAAATGAATAGAAAACAATCTCTTCTTCACGGCTGTTGACACCTTGAAATGAAATACATCAATCAACACAGAACATGTATACAATTTTCAGCATTAAGCTGCAGCTGTTTTTTTTTTAAATCAAATTCACACCTATTTATATTCTTCTACACCTCAGTGGATTTTGATATAGTCACTGAAAACTATTTTTTTTTCCAGAATTTCAAGAAATTTCAGAAACATAATCTATCTATTCCAAGTTCTAGATCACCGTGTCACTGCCGGCCATCAGGGATAGCCTGGTGTTAACGTTGCTGCCTGTAAAGCAGTAGACAAGATTTTAAAATCTCGCTCGCTTCACTTTTCCGAAATGTTTGTTAAAATTGAACGAGCCAATGCCAAGCGATATCTCGCCTTCATATCGCAGTTTCTGAGCATAGTACAATGTATATCCGTCTGAGCTCTGAATTTGTTGGTCATAACTCAAGGCTATACCTAGGAAGTTCAGCACAATACGGTAAGTATATTGACGACGCCTACAACGAAAAAGTGACGTCTGTGTCTTACTTCTGCTACACAGTCAAGACAAAATCAGCAGTGCGATCTTAAAGATTCAGTAGGTGACTTTGGAGAAAAGTAATTTTCTCTTTCAGTGTCAATAAACCTTTTTAAAAGAAAATTCATGGGAGGGGAGTCTCCCGGGATTGGTGTTTTTTCCGATATACTTTAATGATTTTTCTTCTAAGACCTCATGTGATGCACCCCAGGATGTAGTCTCATCCATATCGTATCCAGTGGTCTCACCTTACAGTTTACTCCCTCGAAGCCAGGCGCACATTGACACAGGTAGGAGCCCGGTCGGTCCACACAGGTACCGTTGTTGCGACACGGCCCTGACATACACTCATTAACATCCACCTCGCAATGGATGCCAGCAAAACCCTCACTACAATGGCAGAGGTAGCCATCCACCATGTCTTCACAGTTGCCTTGGTAACAGGGGAAGCTGCTGCACTCATCAACATCAATTTCACATCTGTTCCCAGTATAGCCCGATAAGCAAGTGCAACTGAATGTAAACAGGCGAAAGGACACTCAAGACAAATATCCTGTAACACACTTAAAACCTTTAAAAACAATAATCAAATGTTATTTGTTGATCAAATTTACAAACTTTTACCAAAGAGTGGTGACAAATATTCAATTGACTTATCACCTTGATTGATATTTTACTATACATTTTGCTACAATACTGCACCGAGAGCTGAGAATTGTTTTATTCACCGTGTTCAACTACGTCATCATATGTGACCCCGTATCACAAAACAAACAAAAAATCGCCGAGTAGATTCTGAAAGAACAGACTCTAAGCTTTAAAATGATGTATAACTCACTTCAAATGGACTCTCCTAACCTATCTAAATATTGGAAAGAATGGACAGACTCTGGAAAGTGTGAACTGAGAAAACAGGCTCTGAAGTACATGGTGTATTCAAGTGTTTAATCTTTACCAAGCTGTGCTAGCTGTGGGATGAATGGAACAAAAAACAGGATGTTGACCACTGGAGCAACAACAATGAAGGGATTATTAGATTAATCTGTAGTTGAGCATGCCTCATAAGGACATTCTGTACATGCTTAATGCCAACTTTCACTGCAGTAGCATCATTCTTTTCAAATTTATTGGAGTTGAAAGTGAAGTGTATGGACGGGGTTTTTGAGAAATGATAACGGAGTTCTATGAGAAACAACTAAACACACTATTCCACCAAAAATTGTTCGAGAAAAACTGCTGAAAACACAAGTTCCTGTTTGTTTTATGATCCCAAACTTTAATATAATATAGAAAAAGATTTGTTCTTTCAGAAAATATGAAAAACTCAAGTTTGGTTGGGTTGACCCATTTCACCTATTTTCAGTCCTCACACAAAATCACTGGGTGCGACTTTTTGTTCGTTTTGTGATGCACGGACACACATGACTGCAGGTTGTTTAAAAAATGGGAAAGGGATGTAACCTTTCTTCATGAATTTCCTTTTGTACTTCTTTTTTAGTTGAGATTTGTATGTTCTTGTTCCCTTTCTATCGTGTTTTTCCTTAATGGACACATTCATCTACTGCTTTTTTTTTCCACAGGTAACTTTTAGGGAACATACAATTAATTTGTACGCAACTATTTCTGTAAGCATCAGTTTTCACGGAAAAAAAAATTTCGAACTGATTTCATGTTTCACATTAACAAATAGTCAAATTCACCCAAGAATACAAAATATTGATAATTATTTTCATTCATAGTACTTTATGTCATATTAGGTAAATTACAGTGTTGGTTGTCTTTCCATGGCAAAGTCGTAGTCCAAATTTACATACACTACATATACTTTGCATATTTTTTTTAAATGGTACCACGCTTTTCGTATTATCTGGGATTTAAAATCTGCTTTTTTGACAGCCAGTCTTATATAATGAAGGTACGAATTATGAGTAGTAGTGAAAGAAAATAAGTATAGTGACTCTTTAGAAGTCTGTTAGGGAGTGAAAAACATGTAGACTCAAGCCTGAATCAATCAGTTTTTTATTTCAAAAAGTTATCTTGTACGTTAACCAAAATGGTGCAATGTTCTTTTAATAGCTGTGGATATATATTTTTGATGAAACTAGTCTCTAAATTCTGAATATTCAAAGAGCAGCTGCAATAGAAGAGAGCACTAAACTCACCTAGACCCAGCAAGACTGTTGGTACATACACCATTATTTGAACAAGGCTCGTCAACACAGAAGTCTGTAACTGCGTCACACAAGGTCCCCGAGTAACCTTGGTTACACTCGCAGACGAAGGAGTCCAAGCCATCCACACAAGTCCCATTGAAACACGGGCTAGAAAGGGCAAAATAACAAGTTTTGCTGAGTTATATGTGAGCCTAATTCTCGAATCCTGAAAATCAGCTGTCTGATACTTGACCATAATTACGAAATGGAAAGTTTACCTCGCATTTATACGAGCTGCTCTGAAAAACAATGCGCTAAGATGTAGCTGAAGAACTTAGTCCTGAGCACCTATCAAACTTGTCGCCAAATTACAGGTCTTCTTTCCCTATTTTCTTGTCCATATCGACCCAAGCATTTTACACGACTTTCTTCATGTAGTTTGTCCATTATTTTCATGTTAATGTTTTCTTCTTCTCCTTTTCTTTCTTTTCTCTTTGTTGTATGTGACTGTGTGCACGCACGCTTGCCCAGGTGCACTCGCGTGCTTGCAGTCAACAATGTGAATGTGTGAATGTAACTGATTGTGTTTGACATTTTTGGGGGAGGGATCTACCCCATAAGCATCTGCTTTTTATGTAGGTTCCTACTGCACATAATATTAATCATCCATTATGAATTTATCGTACTTCAGATTGATTTTAATTCACATTCTGTCACATGATATCATTATAGTCTTTATTATACTGAACTTACAAATATTGTTGCATTTAAGTGTCATGGGTGTATGCTGAAAATACAAGACTGTACAATTTGTGAGGAAACTTCAAAATGAAATGAAAAATGAAATATGCAATGAGTGATAGCATTGATGATGACATGTGGCCGTAAATAGCAAAGATAGTCAATCTTTTACCTTTACACATCATTAAGTGGGTAGACGATGAAAAAAAAAAACAACCCATTGACCTCTTGTTCCCTACAGTAATGAATGGCTGGGAAGAATGTTCATGGCGTATCTTTTTTGGATATATCACCTAAAGACGATAAAACTATCATGACTACAATATTAAATTTTGATGAAAGAAATCATTACAACCCATATCTCTTTTACCTAGATAGGCACTCGTTGATATTTTCATCACACAATATTCCAGTAAACCCAGGTGCACATTCACAAGAGAAGTTCCCCACCATGTCCAGGCAGGTTGACCCGTAAAAGCAGGGCTCACTAGCACACTCATTGATGTCCACTTCACAACTAGGACCTGTATAATACAGGGATACCGTGAAAAAAAAAAAAAAGTCTATACGTTGGTAGTCCATCTGATATGCTGATATGCAATATGTTTGAAACTGACTTACGTTAATGACAGAAACAGCAACGAACAGTCTAATAGTTTCATCTAGAGTTCATAGGAAATTACAATATTAAGTGTACACACATACTGCTTGGATGTAAAAAAAAAAAACGTATATAGGAGATTATGTATAAATTTTGTTTAAGATATAATGTTCAAATATTTGTCTTTTCAAGGACTCCCTCCTTTCTTTTCTTTTTTTTTCCTCTCTCCCGTCCTAATTTCTACTTGTTTGTCGCTTTTCATTCTGTCTTTCACAGTATTGCTCTCTTTTTCAATTCTGCTCTTCCTCTCGACACGTCCCTATTCTGGACAAATAATTGTACATGTATGAATCAAAATATCTGATTTTGTGTCCCTTGTGTAATTTTTGTACATTGAATTATCGAGCAGCTCAGTAACCGACTGCAATACAATTGAAATAAAAACGTTGTTGATTTCAATTCACGTGAATCATTGGTTCATGATTTCATTCTAATGATGATCTCCCTAATGTACGTAAACTAGAAGATAAAAGCCTATTAAAACCAAAAACATGTCAGAGGGAAGAAATAACAAATTAACTCTTTATATTGTTTTTTTTTTTCACTGACTGTTTGAGATTGAAACCTTGGGTTCTTTATAATAAATTATTGTATATATATATATATATATATATATATATATATTTTTTTTTTTTTTGGTAATGCATATCTTTTTATCATGGGATTCTTTTAAACACAATAATGGTCCTTTGACCACACATGTAAATAACTCCCTACGTCAAAAGTGAGATGAACAAACCAGTATCCCATCTCTGATAAGATTAAACAATCTAAACATTAAATATATGTAGTGCCAGCTGCAAACCTTAAGTTTTGTAAACAGAAAATTATGACTCCCGCTCCTAGTCCTACCTTGGAAACCACCGCGACACTGGCAAGAATACGAATCAATCCCGTTCACACAGGTTCCTCCGTTGAGACACCTGTCCTCCACTTCACAGAAGTCGAAGACCTCGGAACAGTCCACACCCCGATACCCAGGGCGACAGATGCAATAGAATCCACCAACCACCGAAAGGCAAGTAGCATTGGCGCTGCATGGTTGGTTGGCACAGAGATCCATGTTTTCCTCACATGTTGGCCCTGGTCCAGCAACGAGAAGCCGCGATGATTAAAAGTTAATTTGTGCTACATAAATGACACTGAAGCGGAACGTAACATGCTTGTGCAGGCTTAAAGAATTCAGACCAATTTGGTGAAATATTGAGCGATTTGTGTGAACACCAAAATGTTTAGTGAAAATAAAGACGAAATAAGTGTGTATGGGATTTGTCATTTCCATTGTATGCATCATTATTTTGTTTTGTGCAGGAAACTTTGCTGGTATTAATCGTTATTGCTTACCCTTAAAACCGTCTGCGCATGTACAATTAAAGCTGTCAATCTCATTCACACAAGTCGCTCCGTTTGAGCAGGGGCCGGAGGCACAGTTATCCTGGCTGACCTCACAGTTACGACCTATGAAACCAGACTGACAAGTGCAGTTGAAGTCCAGCCCCGGATCCTCACCAAGCGAGCACACACCACCGTTCTGGCACGGCTCATCATCGCAAACATTCCTCTCTCGCTCGCACTGCTCCCCGGCATAGCCCGGGGGACACAGACACTCGTAGGTGTCACCGAGGTCATAACATGTTCCGTTGTTGAAACAGGAGTGGCCGACACACAAGTCCATGTCTATTTCACACTGTTGACCGGTATACCCTACAAGTAAAAAGGAATGAAATATAACATTCTGAAATGGAAAGAGAATATTTTGAAGATTAAAATGCTTCTGAAGGAAAAGGAAAAGAAAAGCAAGTCCACGGACGCTCTATTATCACCTGGACTTTACGATAAAACGATTCAACGACCCCTTGTTCAACTTAAAATGTAGGTCGATGCAGGTATGACCATGGAGCTTTGCCAAGTTTGTCTGCTTGGTTTTGTTGCATAGGTATTGAGTCTATCACTACATCACATCATGTATTAATGCTGTCTCCTAGCGTCTACACAGTGGGCTCCCGTTATGACGAAGTCCTCGGGACGTGCAGATTTCTTTCGTTGTATCGAATTTTCGTTATAACCAAACAAATACACGATAAAAACAGAACGGATGGTGTTGCGGCCTGAATTTTTAATTCGTTGTAACCGGAATTTCGTCATAACCGTGATTGTTATAACGGGAGCGCACTATATCATCACTGTGATACTTTACAATGCGGAACAATACACTAATAATGCAATAAAAGAAAAAGAAAAGTCATTATTTAACTTTGCCCACTCCTGGCTCTGTCATGGAATTTGTAATCTCTCTCCTATGAATATCTACACACACAATCTCCAGGGTGCCTAAGTACTTACATCTGAAATCAGTGTATCGCATCCTTGAGGTATTGCCGTACAATTACTAAAATCAGTTTTTCCCCCTGTTGCTGTAATGAGCACACGCTATCTACCTTGGGGAGTGTCTAGACTTTAGACACTGCAGATTCTTCTGTACTTACTGCAGATTCTTCTGTACTTACTCCAGTTTCGGAGATTGAAATCGTTTAAATGACACTTTTTCTTTGGTCATTCTACCAAATTTCAGAAATGCACCTTACCATGAGTGCAAGCACAGCTAAAACCATCGACTTCATCAATACAGATTCCTCCATTCCTACATGGCTGACTCTGACACTCGTTGATATTCCGCGAACAGTTAACACCTGAAAAGCCTGACGCACAGTCACATTCGTACCCCGGAACCTCGCCTGGCATCTCTCGACAGGTACCACCATTATGGCAGGGGCTTGCAAGGCACAGCTGCGTTTGAAGATGACAGCGGCTGCCATAATAACCTTCCAAGCACTGGCATTCGATATCGATGGCTGAGGCGATACACTTCCCATCGTTCAGACAATAATTGTTGTCGCAAATATTTATGCTTCCCTCACAGTTAGTCCCTGTATGGGAGATAACAAAATCAGTGAAGATGATAGTAGTCACCTATCAGAGTCTTCCTCTGAGGAAGCTAGGCTTTTCCGGTAATCTCAATTCGTTCGAAGAGAATTAGATTTTCCTTTAAGTACATGATGAGGCATAATTATTATTTGATTGAAGAAATCACAAACTATCCTTATAGAGATAACACATTCGAGGGTTTAAAATTGTTAAGTCATAGGTCTTAATTCCATACCGTTAAAGCCCTCTGGACAGGTGCAGGAGTAGCCGTTGATCTGATCGATGCAAGTACCCCCTCGCTGGCACGGCTGTAGCAAGGCGCACTCGTCTATATCCACTTCACAGGTCACGCCCTCAAAGCCAGGTGCACAGTTACACCGGAAGCTGTCCACAAGGTCAACGCAAGTAGAGCCATTGTGGCATGGCTCAGAAGCGCAGTCATCTTGGTCTGTATACGAGAAAGTGAGTGAAAATTTGTCTATCTTTGACAACTAGTATGTATGCTCAACAAGCAAATCAATCTTCGGAGGAAAAAAAAGAGAGAGAAAATACAAGTAGGGTAGCAATATACCTTTGCCTATTTTTCCGCATTTCTTTCAGACGGGAGTCTCCTGAAAATTCCTAAAGATACAAAGGTATGAACATCACTGTACTCTGCAGGATTTATATGTGCATAGCCGATTAGGAGTAAGGAAGAAAAATGAAACCAAAGATACCATTTACCACATTTTCTGTATATTTTCTGTACTGCTTATACTGAAGAGGTAAAATGGTATGGCTATTTCTGGCTATTTCTACTGTCACCCATTGATGAAAGGAATGAATGAACCTAGTGTAATGTAATGAACAACTTGATACCACTTTGAGTAAGTAGAAATATCACAAAATCAAATATTATGACTTTCCGAGAAGGCTATATTTTCGTAATCATAATTATTTACACGTAATTCAGCACTATTAAGCTAAGGATTTGTGACTAGGATCTTATCTGCCAACCATTTGTCCCTGTGTTTATAGCTGACACAAACCTATGCAATCTTGAACATCCTGTGCCCCACGGTTTGGTGTACTCAGGTGACCTGGGCACAGGTCACATGACTTCTGCTGACGCCGACTCTGGAATGATCCCACGGGACAGTACTCACAGGGAGCAAGTCCCGTTGGAGAGAAGGAACCCGGTCTGCACCATTCTGGGAAAGGTATACGAGGAAAGTGACAAAAAAGCATTGATTTTGAAACTCCAAACCTGAAAATGAGCTCAAAAGCAAACATACCAGAACGGCATGTGAAAAAAAGAAGAAGTGAACTAAGATTACAACAAAGGAAGAAAAGAAATGTCCCATTGTTTGAATCTTCTTCAGCGGTGCTCTATCCAGCGTTAGTACAATAACCTTTGTTTGTTTCTCCTACTTTTTTCATTTTGGCCTTAAAAGTGATTTTATTTTGCATATAATACACGTTATATCTAAAAGACAGTTAAAGAGTGAGCATTTAATCGAGGGGACACATTTTACGCCGAAACAGGGCATACACCACTTTGAATTTGAGAACGCCCAGGTGAACGTTTAAAGTGCCCCTTTTCTGAGTCAAGTGTCCCTTTTCATTTTTTAATGTACTCATAATGAGGGAATCGACGTTTTCCCTTTGGAACGGCTGTTTTCACACAGAAGGTGGGCCTTCATTGTTTCCTCTCTCCCCTAAAGGAGCGCTTAATGTTTTGGAGACAAAGATTAGTGAATCGGGGTTTTTTTTTTGTTGTTGTTGTTGTTTTTCTTGTTATTGCCTTTTGTTGTTGCCATACGACTTTTTCCCCTGCTTTGATGTCATCTCAAAACTTTCCAATAACCCTAACAGACACTAGTGGTTTTTTTTTTTTCCTTTGGAAAGTCGTCAGGGTATCAGACTAATAGTCTTCATTTTCACTTCACATTCGGCTTGGAGTAACTCTATACTAAGGAGTTATCAGATAACTCCTCTCTAAACTTCAGAAATTTCAAATCCTGCGCTGTTTTTTTTTTTTTTTTCTAGCACTCGATAGTCAGTTTCACAGGTCAGTTTAAGCCTTTGTGGGTGCAAAGACCATGAAGACAGTGTTCTCGTGAGAAGAGATGACAGTGGCGTACCGTGAGTCAAGACATTGAGGGGGGGGGGTACCTCATGGAAAAGTAATTTTGAGGGTGTGTATGTTTGTGCGTGCGTGTGTGTGTATGTGTGTGTGCGCCTGTGTGCGTGCGCTTTCAGTCTGCAAACTTAATGGGGACTACAATACATAACGGAATGTGATACATTCCACAGCGCAGTCATTGAGCAACACATTGAAGTTTTCCTTACAAAGGTTATTGAATGACGGTGTGAAACGACAAATTACTGGCAGCAAAATCATGAGAATTGCATGACAATTAAATGCGAGCGAACGGAGTGAGCGAGCTTGAAAATTTTTGACAATAACAGTCCCAAAACTGCCGTTTGTAGCTATATTTTTTATTTGCTTTGGAAATTAAGGGGGCGCACCTGACGCAACTGCTGGTAATTGCTGGCAGCAACATCAGGAGAATGGCATAACGATTAAATGCGAGCGAGCTTAAAATTTATACATTTTAAAGTCCCCAAACTGCCGTTTGTAGCTATATTTCATCGTTTTGGAAATTAAGGAAGGGGGGGGGGTGGTGCACCGGGTGCAACTGCTGGCAATAACTGGCAGCAACATCAGGAGAATGGCATAACGATTAAATGCGAGCGAGCGGAGCGAGCGAGCTTAAAAATTTTTGACATTTTACAGTCCCAAACTGCCGTTTGTAGCTATATTTTTTTCGTTTTGGAAATTTAAGGGGGGGGGGGGGGCGCACCGGGTGCAACTAGACTGGCAGCAACATCAGGAGAATGGCGTAACGATTAAATGCAAGCGAGCGGAGCGAGCGAGCTTGAAAATTTTGACATTTTACAGTAAAAAAAACTGCCGTTTGTAGCAGTCGGTTTATGTTCATGATTGGGGGAGGTATGACCAGCGAGATTGCGTCGAAGTGACCAAGCGGGGGAAGGATGTCCAAAATCTGCACTTTAGAGCATCCCTAATTGTTTGTGTCTGTGTGTGTGTTTTATATACATGGAAAAGTTAGGAAATAGCCCAGGTCAAGTCTTTTTATTGGCAATGCAAGGCATTTTGACATAGACTAGTATGTAAAGCAGCCAAGGGCGTACCGAGGGGGGGGGGGGGTGTTTTGGGTGTTCAAACACCCCCCTTTGCCAACAGGGGGGTGTTTAAGGTGTTCAAACACCCCCCTTGGGCAAAAGGGAGGTGTTTGAGCTATTCAACACCCCTCTTCAGCAATGCTTAGATGTTGACAAAAATGAAACAAAAGCTGTCTTTACCGCTTTTATTTCCGTTTTGAATTCGGCCTTTCCTTTCTTTTACGTTCATTTTCTCTCTCTCTCTCTCTCTCTCTTCCTTGTTTTAATGTTTGTGTGGATGATGATACATTATGGAGTTACATAATATCATACGCACTAAAGAACTCGTGTACAGTACGTGTTAATACTACGTTGCTGCACCGCGCGCGAAGCTGACGCGCAAACAGTAGACATTCCCGATCCCTGCTTTGCTTTCTGACCGAATCGCGAAGATACGTTGCGCATAATGTTCACCGTTTACCGGTATTATACCGTACGCGGTACCGTAAATTGTGCATGATGCGTAATATTATGTGTGTACAATGCATGCTGCGCTGCAGCCTATTATAGGCACATTGCATGCTAAGTCAGTAGTATCAACTACCAACAGTGGCGTATCGGGGGGGGGGGGCAAGGGGGCACGTGAAAAAAAAAAGAGAAAAGAAAAAGAAGAAGAAAAAAAAAAAATCTCGCCCGGACGGGGGGAAGGGGGGGGGGGGAGGGGGGCAGAAAACCAAATCAAACAAGATAAAAACAAAACATGAATTCCATGAATTCCATGTTTTTTAACGCTGAAATATAAAAATTTTCGGCTCGCTCGCTGCGCCCGCTCGCCAAAATTTATCAAAAACAAAACAAAACAAGAAGAACAAAACGTAATGATGACGTGGAAATATGAACATTTCGGCTCACTCACTCGTAGTAATTCAGAGTATATTTCCAAGTCCTTACTTTGTTGGCATAAATGGTTATCTATGAAGCCGTCACTATATTTTGATTAGAGTATTGTAAGATGTAATAACAAAAAAATGACAAGAATTCCATGTTTTGTAAGGTGAAATAGAAAAATTGTCGGCTCGCTCGCTGCGCTCGCTCACCAAAATTTATCAAAATTTATCAGATTTTATATCACCCTAAAAAAAAACCCTTTTAAGTGCTCGAAAAAGCATATCAAGTGGACTTTTTTTAAGTCCCTACCGGGATGGGATTGGGGTTGAACACTGTTGGTATAAATCGTTATCTATAAGACCGTCACTATATCTTGATTAGAATTGTCATTCGAAGATTTGATAACCAAAAATGACAAGAATTCCATGTTTTGTAAGCTGAAATACAAAAATTTTCG
Source organism: Diadema setosum (assembly GCF_964275005.1). Classification (NCBI taxonomy): domain Eukaryota; kingdom Metazoa; phylum Echinodermata; class Echinoidea; order Diadematoida; family Diadematidae; genus Diadema; species Diadema setosum. Next base: position 33,746,240 of record NC_092704.1, on the reverse strand, counting down.
GCTCGCTCGCTGCACTCGCTCGCCAAAATTCTTCAATATCTATAACATTTAAAACACCCTCAAAAGACCCCTTCTATATAAGTGCTTGAAAAAGCACATCATGTGGACTTTTTTAAGTCCCTACCGGGATGGGGTTGGACACTGTTGGTACAAATCGTTATCTATAAGGCCGTCACTATGATTAGAATCGTAATTCGAAGATTTAATAACCAAAAATGACAAGAATTCCATGTTATGTATAAAGCTGAAATATAAAAATTTTCGGCTCGCTTGCTGCGCTCGCTCGCCAAAATATATCAAAATTTAGGGTAGCCTATACATTTAAATCACCCTCAAAAGACCCCTCTTAAGTGCTTCAAAAAGCATTTATCATGAGGACTTTTTTAAAGTCCCTACCGGGATGGGGTTGGGGTTGAATACTTTTTCAGAAATTAGGGGCGCAATTTTCGCGCTTGCCACGGGCGCCGTTTTCCCTAGATACGCCACTGACTACCAAGTACAGTCAGTATAGTAGCCTACTGGAAGCAGCAAGCTCTGGAAGCTCTGGGAGTAGCAAGTTACTTGCTACTCATTGTAATTAGTAATAGCACATGAACTTGGTTAACCTTTAGTAATAGTAGATATGAATCTTTTCAATGACTGAAAGTTAAAACTGAAAGATAACTGAGTGTGAGTCTATATACAAATTGTGGTTGGATGACTTTATTGCGCCTAAAATTCATTAGATATCTAGGTCTAGGAACAGTGGCGTAACTACGGGGGCATGGGGGGCACGTGCCCCCCCCCCCCCCCATCCGCTGATTAAGAAAAAAAGAAGAAAAAAAAAAAGAAAAAAAAAGAAAAAAACCTACGAAAATGCTAATTCAAGGGTTAGTAAACTGCTTTTGAAATCGATATGAAAGGATGATCAAGAAAAAAAAAAGATATTTTTCTAAGATTTCTTTTAACCATATAATTAAAGAGGTATAACATTGTTCAAAAAGCCCGGAAACGACAAAAGATTGTGATTCAGCGTGATTCCTGGTTGGCATTTTGAATACAAGCAGGATGTGCGCAGTGTACTCAGAATATCGGAATTGCAAAAAGAGTCGCTGCAATGTTGCGCAATGTTTGATAGGTTGTACACATTTGCTATCAAAGCTTGATCATTGATTTTGCAGTGTTGCTTTACATACTAGTCTATATTAAAATGCCTTGCATTGCCAATAATAAGACTTGACCTTGGCTATTTCCTAACTTTTCCATCTATGAAACACACACACTCACAAACAGAAACAAATTAGGGGATGCTCTATATAAAGTGCAGATTTTGGACATCCTTCTCC